>NC_134847.1:12657747-12973041 GCF_965363235.1 Mytilus galloprovincialis | reverse complement strand
TAACCGAGCGCTGGAACGGGTACATGCGCTCTGATAGAGTCATTTCATCTTTAAGAACACATTGTTACCACCAGAGACATGAAAACAATTGAAAAACGATTTATTTCAAGGTGCAACGTATACCCTGCGCATTAAAAGCGAATAAGGAACGAATAAGTAAGAGGGTATTATCCGAGCGCTGGAACGGGTACATACGCGCTAATAGGGGTATTTCATCTATAAGAACACATTACTACCACCAAAGATATGAACACAATTGAAAATCCGTTTCTAAAAGGTGCAACGTACAACAAACGTATTAAAAAAAGCGAATAAGTAACGAATAGGTAACGAATAGGTAACAGGGTATTAACCGAGCGCTGGAACGGGTACATGCGCGCTAATAGGGTCATTTCAACCTTTAAGAACACATTGTTACCACCAGAGACATGAACACAATTAAAAAACGATGTATTTCAAGGTGCAACGTATACCCTGCGCATTAAAAGCGAATAAGGAACGAATAAGTAACCGGGTATTTATATCCGAGCGCTGGAACGGGTACATATGCGCTAATAGGGGTGTTTCATCTATAAGAACACATTATTACCACCAGAGATATGAACACAATTGAAAATCCTTTTCTAAAAGGTGCAACGTACAACAAACATATTAAAAGCGAATAAGTAACGAATAGGTAACGAATAGGTAACAGGTATTAACCGAGCGCTGGAACGGGTACATGCACGCTAATAGGGTCATTTAATCTCTAAGAACACATTGTTACCACCAGAGACATGGACACAATTGAAAATCCTTTTCTAAAAGGTGCAACGTACAACAAACGTATTATAAGTGAATAGGTAACGAATAGGTAACAGGGTGTTAACCGAGCGCTGGAACGGGTACATGCGCTCTAATAGAGTCATTTCATTTTTAAGAACACATTGTTACCACCAGAGACATGAACACAATTGAAAAACGATTTATTTCAAGGTGCAACATATACTTACCCCGCGCATTAAAAGCGAATAAGGAACGAATAAGTAACAGGGTATTATCCGAGCGCTGGAACAGGTACATACGCGCTAATAGGGGTATTTCTTCTATAAGAACACATTATTACCACCAGAGATATGAACACAATTGAAAATCCTTTTCTAAAAGGTGCAACGTACAACAAACGTTTTAAAAGCGAATAAGTAACGAATATTTAACAGGGTATTATCCGAGCGCTGGAACGGATACATATGCGCTTATAGAGTTATATCACCTCTAAGAACCCAAATCTACCACCAGAGACAACAACACAATTGAAAATCATGTTTTAAAAGGCGCAACGTATGATACACGTATTATAAGCGAATTATAAGCGAGTGATGGAACGAATTAAACAAGGTAATAGCATGCTCCGAAACGATTTACACCCTGCTAACATGTTTAACCCCACCACATTATGTTAGTATGTGCCTGTCCCTAGACAAGAGCCTGAAATTAAGTAGTTATCGTTTGTTTTTGTGTTACATATTTGTTTTCCGTTTATTTTTTTGTATATGAAATACGGCCGTTAGTTTTGTTGTTTGAATTGTTTGAGATTGTCATGTCTGGTCCTTTTATAGGTGACTACACGGTTTGGGCATTGTTGAAGGCCGTACATTGACCTATAGTTGATAATCTCTGTGTCATTTTAGTCTATAGTGGGGTGTTCTCTCATTGGAAATCATACCACATCTTTTTTTTATGCAAGCGCTAACACGGTGATTTTATCCCTTCGAACCAAGATCAATCTTCAAACATAAAGTAGTTAAAAGATAGAACGTATAAAAATCAAATAAGGAACAAATGAGTATCGAACATAAAGTAAAAGGATCGGTTGAGCACAAACACATATCAATAGGTCATAAAAAGATCATTTTACCTCAACAAATTTAGAACTATTACCAGATATAAGAGTATAAACAATTAAAAAGGGGGGAGGATATTAAAAATATTAAAAGTAACGAATAAGGAATAGGGAATAGGTAACGAATAAGTAACGATAGGGAATAGGGAATAAGTAACGAGTAGGGAATAGGGAATAGGTAACGAATATGTAACGAATAGGTAACGAATTGGGAATAGGGAATAGGTAACGAATAGGTAACGAATAGGGAATAGGTAACGAATAGGGAACGAATAGGGAATAGGGAATAGGTAACGAATAGGGAATAGGGAATAGGGAATAGGTAACGAATAGGGAATAGGGAATAGGTAACGAATAGGTAACGAATAGGGAATAGGTAACGAATAGGTAACGAATAGGGAATAGGGAATAGGTAACGAATACGGAATAGGAAACAAGTAACCAACTTGACGTCCATAACAAAGTCATGATTATTTTATACTTAACTTATATTAGACTGTGTTTACATTGACCTAAATTCGGTTGTGTTAGTGTAATATTCACACGTAAACTACAAATAATTACGTTCCATTGATAAAACTCAATAAAATTGAGAATTGAAATGGGGAATGTGTCAAAGAGACAACAACCCGACCATAGAAAAAAGAAAAGCAATCAATGTTTACATGTAATTTAAGTCATGTTTTGTCTACATGCAGTCGACAGTCAATGAATGATAATGTAGGCCTTGTGTAGGTTAAAGTGAAGACAAAACTAAACGGTACCCAAATTGCACCGAGTACCCAAATTGCACCTATTTAGCAAAAATAGCAGCAAAAATCGTACAAGATTTTCTAGAGGCTAAACAATTTGTATTTTTATGATTTGATACTACGCACGTCTTTCAACATAGGTAAAAATATTTAGATTTTTACAAAAGGATCTCAGTATTTTATATCAACAGATGAAGTGTTTACTGAAAAAGCAAAATGTACGGAAACGTCGCCATGCGACGTCATCAAAACGTCATATTTTTAAAATTAGCAAATACAATATGTTACAATTATCCATTTCTTAAAAAATGAAGAGTAAGCATGGACAAATATCCTATTATTCAAAATATATGAAAATTAAACAAAAGCTCTGTTATTCGACTTTTGACGATGCGAATTTAAGTATAAATTTAATGCAATTTGGGTACTCCTTATTACAGAATCATTGATGGTTTGGAGGGCAGTTCAGACCAATTTTTCTATGATTCCATATGGATTGAAATTCAAATTGGTGTACCTATATAATAAAGAAGGATATGGCTACAAAATAAACACCAAATGGAATTTTTTTTCTTGATCATAAAAAAACGTAGGTAAAAAAACTGTCAAAATAGGTGCAATTTGGGTACCGTCACGTTAGGTATTTAGAACATGAATTTACCATGAAAGAAACGTTTTTGGAATAAAAATGATATTCATAACAATCATTAAATTATAAAGTTCTTAAAGTAAATATTTGCCTAAACTTAATATATATATATATTTTATGTTATTAAAAAAAAACTTCAGTCGGTAATTCAGTGGTTGTCGTTTGTTTAATGTTTTTCGTTCATTTTTTTATATAAATAAGGTTGTTAATTTTCTCCAAATTGTTTTGCACTGTCATATCAGGGCCTTTTATAGCTGCATGACTATGCGGTATGGGCTTTGCTCATTGTTGAAGCCATACGGTGACCTATAGTTGTTAATGTATGTGTCATTTTGGTTTACTGTGGATAGTTGTCTCATTGGCAATCCTACTACATCTTCTTTTTTTATATCTTTAAATAAAAGAAGCTTTATTAACCCCATATCAAGAAGCAAAGCATAATCATTGCCGAATTCATAATTCATTTGGAAATGTCTTCCGGAATCGACTGGACGAACGCAGGAATATTATTCACTCATAAATGCATTACTAATGTAAGATCCGTTTAAATACACTTAAAAATGAACAAAAAATACCCCCCTTTTTTGCCAAATACTCCTTGGAAAAGAAATGCCATTTTTAAACAACAGAAAATATAGAAATGAAGTGATCCTTTGAAGTTAACATCTCAATCCTTTTTCTTCTACTGTATGCGCGCTGCTGCACCCTACGGTTTTTAATGCGTAATCGAGACATCTTTAGTGACTTTAAATTACTTTTAATCATCAAAATGGCTTTTATAAAGGGGCAATCACTTAACGGGGGTGTTATGGTATTCCCGATGCAGATTTATTTTTGACGCGAACGTATTTATTCAGGTTTTTTTTTACTCTAGCAATCAAATTATTTGTTTTCTCAAGGAGGTTATATTATCATTTTCCTCTGATCGAACTGTTATCCTAGGGATGTTAATTTTGTATCAAGCAGAGTGTTCACTCTAATATAACCTCCTTGGTTTTCTCAACATTAAACAGGCGAAAATCAGGCTTCAGAATACTTTTTTTTATCATCAGTTTGACCATAATATCTTTTTATCAAATTTGGATAAGAATGGATTTCTTATAAAAAAAAATGAAAAAAACTGGTAATATAGATGAAAAACAATATTCTGAATCCAAAGTTTCCCCATTTATTATTATAGTATTAAGGAATGGGTATTTTTATAATGGCCCTGTTATATGTCCAAGGTCTGTAATAATGGTCGATGAAGTCTGTAATGGCCCGAGGCAACGTCGAGGACCATTACAGACATCCGAGGCCATTATTACTGACCAAGGAAATATAACAGGGCTATTATAAAAACACCCATTTCTTAATACATTTATTAACCAACTGAAAAAAAGTGTATGTGTTGCTGCCAACTTGATGTACTCTCTTACTCTTTTAATGACAGTTTAGTTTGAAAAAAAATAATTTGTACTTCACCATGATCAAGCTTTAAATATACATAATATCCAAGATATTATGTTGAAAGAAGTTATGTGTTGAAAAACAGGATGAACATTGATCCTTTTATATGGTTCTTTAACATGTTTAATGTTTGTTGATGGTTACTAAATTAAATAAAATACAAAAAGGTATTATACTCTTTACAGCTTAATTTTATTAACTTTATTAAAAACCCTAACTAGGCTTAATACAGACAAGCTGGGCATTAATACAGGACCATTACAGATAAACAGGTTCATTACAGAAATAAGAGGGCCATTACAGAAAAACAGGGCCATTATAGAAAAAAAAACAGGGCCATTACAGAAAATATGTTATTTTTAATAACCAGTAATTTTTGGCAATAATGTACTTAGTTGGTTAATAAAGTGTTATTCAAATTTATGTTGAATTTAAAAAAAATCTGGAAAAATGCATTTCTAGCTAATTTTGGTCATTATAGATAATTGCTTTTAAATATTGAAAAAAAAATTGAATTCTAGCATCGAAAAAACTGAATAAAAATGTTTACGCGAAAATAATTCTGACTCAGAAATACCGGGGATCGAAAGAAATTTGGCTGCCACAACACAGGATTTAACCCATAAAGTGAGGACGAACAAGAATCACTTACGATACAAAGAAACGCAGATGCAGATTGATCTTAAATTATACCTATTTGACAACGTTAGTGACACTTTATACAACTTGCATTATAGTAGATATTCCAAGGCCGAATCTTTATTGGAGGAGTCGGAAAAGGTACTTAAGAAAAGAAACAAATTGATGCGTACAGCAGACAAACCAGAGACAGGATAGTAAACCGTTGACGACCAACCTCAACATAGACCCATTTGGTTGATAAATTTAACAACACTTACCGTTATCTTGATGATATTTTTTTGTTACATAATCAAAATTTTCGAAACATTCTGTCGAAAGGAACTCAAAAGAACATACTTTAAAAAAATCAAATATACCCGAAATAACTGTCCATTCCTAGATTCATTTATTTCAGTTTTGTACGGGAAACTGTACACTAAAATTTACGACAAAAGGAGCGATTTGTCTTGCCAATTGTTGATTTTCTTTCTTTGAATATTGTTGTTTATTTGTCATTATCTCACTTTCAAAACAGGATTTCCAAGTTGAAAGCACTCATTTAAAGATTTAAAGAAAAATAAAAAGCGGGGCGAAAGATACCATAGAGACAATCAAACTACAAAAGGACTCCATCTCTAGTTTGTTGACCGCTTTCAAATAACTGCAGCACATATTTACATTATTGCAAACACAACCTCGTCCTCTTTTCTTACCTCCAGTATGAACGAACTCGACTTTTGATGCAAACATTTCACAAAATGTTGCCAAGTGATCACTTTTTTAAGTGAGAAAATATTGCGTGTATTTATAATTTTTCGATTTTGAATGAATGAACATCAATGCGGGAAAATTCTCATAAAAGATGCCCAGTAAAGCCTTTAGGGTTGTAATAGTTATTATTGTATGTACAATGTAGATTATACAATTCGTCTAAACATCAACCAAACAATGTAGATTATATATATATTGTTTAGAAACAAGGGGCATAATTATTCCTTTGACGTTTTATAACCTGGTATCATAACAAGGTTTCTTTTTGGTGTAATTATCTAAAAGGATGATTCATGTGCGTTTGAATTTCGAAATACTGCTGAAACATTATTTGCAACAAAATCCTTAGCGTGACTCAGGAAGCTCATAAATCTGTTTCTCAGGTTTCCAGGCTGTATATTTCTTTCTGACGCTTGAGTCTGCTGTGTTTTCAATTCTTGTATTTTAGACTCTCCATGACGTTGCAGCTCACTTATTTCACGTTGTTTCTTATTATCTAACCTTTGCTTTAGATTGTCAATTTGGTTTCTGGTTGTACAATCGTCACATTCTAATAATGTTACTGCTTGTTCATATTGTTCAATAATTATTTTGTACTTTTCTGATAACTCTTTTTCGATTGCCTTCCTTTTAATTTGATCTTTCTGGTCTCTTTCTTCATTTTCTCTCTTTAAGTTTTCTAGAAAACAACGTGTAATATATTCAAAGACTTCTTTTGAATAGTAAGTTTCCCCATTTGTACGAACTACTGAATCTATTACAGTTAAAAGGCTCAGTACATGTTTTCCTTTTGTTCGTGCGGATGCTTTGTTACAAAACCTTATGTATCTATTTCCACATTTTGTAGCAAAATATTTGAGTATTTTTGATTTATTCACATATTCATCTAGTGTACTTTTGTCATGTTTTAGGTCGTCTGCTTTTGTAAAAAGAATTATAAGATACTTAAACATATCTTCACCAAAATATTTACTAAAGTGGTCGAAGGTATCTAGAGACTCTTGTGTAAATCTACCAAAGGGGACAACTAAAATTATTGCATGTGGACCAGGCGCAACCATGCAAATACACTTTGCGATTTCGTTTTGTATAAAGTCATTTGAATGTTTCGTGTCAAAAACACCCGGTGTGTCAACAACTGTAACTATGCGACCATTTATTCTTGATATTCCCATTTCACATGTTGACGTTACTGAATTAGCTGAATCACTAGACACGAACACGTCTCGTCCTAGAATTGTGTTACCAGTGCAACTTTTCCCTGATCCTGTTCTTCCAATTAAAACAATTCTTAAATCTTTCTGGTCTTGCCAACTTCCTAAAACTTTTTAAATGAAATAAAAATACTGTTATTTGCTTGTTTTTTTTGGGGGTTTTTTGGCATGTAAACGTTTTCAGTTGTTCAAACATATATAGTTATATCACAGACGATGCATATATATTTTTTTTCTAGCTTTAAGTTATTTTCGGTTTTTTTTTTTTGTATTTGAGGGGGAAAACCAATTAATGTAGTAAAAACGTTTGGTTTGGTTTAGTTAATACAAACTATGAATAAACTCATCATAGATACCAGGAATAAATTTTGTATTTACGCAAGTCGTGCGTTCTGTCTACAAAAGACTCATCAGTGACGTTCGAATTCAAAATAGTTGAAACAGCCAAATAGTGCAGGAACATAGTGAACACAGAATAAATAGAACAAAATTATTGCAAGCAAACTCATTTGAAAACGACACAATTTCCCTTTAGAGACTAGCTAGAGTAGTAGTTAATAACTTTAGTTCGTACATCATTCAACAATGTGATAATCTCATACCTTACAGCAAACTATATAAGACATCGACATGTCAAATTCAAATATATAACGGCATGCTTATGCACATGACAATAATCGAAAAACAAATTTAGCAACAAACTACACCAACTTAATTGACATGGAGGCTTCTAACTTTGAACAGACGCTATCATCTGGCACAGAAGGTCCGAGAACACAATTATTTCGTAGTGCATTTCTTTTAGAACATAAATGAAAATAAAAAAAATCCCACCTGCGCTTTCTCAAAGAAACTTTTACAGTGTGTTGTACTACTTTTGGGACAAATTATATCAAAATTATAGAAAACTGCATCGGCTCTAACTCAAAATATGGACAATTTTATGTTTAGGGCATCTTGAAATCTTTTGACAGCTTCCGAAGTGCTAATTTTCAACCTTTTTTAGCTGGACCAAATCACTACTTTCCTTTAAAATTCTGGACCCAAATTTTTTTACAGTGTAATTTCACCCCCCTATTTGCAATTTGAGGCATTAAACATGGAGAAATAAATTTGGAAGGGGTATAATAATTAATGGCAAGTAACCCACTGTCAACACTAGGGACTATATTTGTGAACAACGAAAATCAAGGGACGACAATTGTGGTCTCGGACCAGAAGCGTGACAGTGCATCACAAGAGCAAATAACCGGACCCAGTAGCAAAGTGAGGGACTCATCATATAATTTAAAGACACAACATAAAAAAACTCAGCAACACGAACGCGATCCAAAACTGGGAGTAGTTTCAGGTACTCGGGAAGGATAAGAAGTCTCTGCTCTACATGAGGCACCCACTCGTAAAATTTACGAAGAGATGATTTCAACTTCAACATGTCTTTGTTAAATGCCTTCCTTGTGAGCAGTATCCCTCTATCATGGATATCATAATAGAAAATACAAGCCTAGGAGTATTGTATCAATTGGGTAATATATACTCCGTATGCAATAAAACGCACACACAAAAGAGAACTGAAGACACACAGTTCCGAGGTGAGAGTACATTTGAAGTAAGTGAACAAAGTCAATATCGGCAAATACAAAAATATGTATGCAAGAAAGGGGAAAGTAATCTTTGTGAGTTTTTAGTTTAAAAAATATTGATACCTTGCCAATTTAATTTAGATAAAAGTATACTATAGTTTTTGTTTGCAAAAAACATGTATCTAGTATAACTTTCATGAACTGGTGGTACAAATTATATTGTTACACTTTAAATCCTCATAATTGTTTTAGAGGGGGCGGATTACGGTAAACATATGTATAGCGCTTGCTTCCGATATAAGGAATGTTCATCGATAATAACTTTAGTGTTGTAGATAATGCTTGCATGTTTTGTGTCTGAGTGGATATTAATGAATGAATAAAGTTATTAGATAACGTATGAAAAAAATGGAGGACTTTGATTAAACATCCGTTTATGTTCTTCTTCGCTATACTCATACGAACATAAAAATTGTCTTAATAATACATAAATAAAACAAAAAGCAATTTGGGATGAGAAATTGTACTGATCAGTTTAATAGAAATAATTTGTGACAACTCTGGTCATGTAAATCATGGTCTCTGGATCTCCGAAAAATGGAAGGAAATCTACAAATATAAAAATGTTAAATCAGAAAAAGAGATAACTGCAATTACATATCATAAATGCAAAATGTACGTGTCGATCTGATCAGTATTTTTTTCTCGACAAGAGAAAAGGCGCGAAATCTGGATATATATATGTGTGAAAACCGAATTACTGATTTAAGCGTATGCGAATATTTATACGCCAAATCAAGAAATGAGTTTATGTTCTTCTACGCTATACTTATACGAACATACAAATTGTCTTGATAATAAATTAATAAAATATAAAGTAATTTGGGATGAGAAATTGTACTGATCATCTGTCTTCCATCTACCGTGAGCTTTCAAAAGCCTGTCGGGAACAGAATTACTAGCAGCTGCCGTAGCACCACCGCTCCTTAAACTATGAGGGACAAATAAAGAACTATTAAGGTCTATTTCAGAAAGCTCATTTAAAAAAAAATTCCATCGTTCGAGTGTAAGATAAAGGCAAATTCTTGCAACCTAAATAATGCTTATCAATAGATTTAAAGTATGACAGAGCTCTAAAGATGTATTCGTCACAACCAACTGGCAAACTTGCAACGTGAAAATATTTCTGTAGATTAGAAACTGGACAAAGGTCTGTACCAGTTCTAGAAATCAAAATAGTGTTACCCTGGCTGTCGATATCTATCAGTCTTACTTATTTGAATGTTTATTTGCAGATAAGAATCGTTGAACGTTAAATCATAAGATCGGATGTGTGCCAACTCATCGTATTTTAAAAACCCGAAAAAACCCTAACAACATCATAGAACAGGTTCTCAACCCTGGGAAATTGTAATTTTTGTCGAATTTTGCAATATTATTCTTCAAAATCGCAGGGTGATGGGTTCTTTCGTTTTCAAAGGTTTAGATAACAATCTTATACCACCTTCTAATACCATGTCTAGTAATTTGTCATTTAATTTACTATCATATAAATTCAGATCATCGTTTAAAACGGCAGTGGAAACTCCAGATTGAATCAAATAGTTAAGATAAAAAGCAACTGTACAAACAGTCGTAGGCATAAACGGTAGATAGTACTTTAAGCACCAGTATTTGAATCTTTTGAAATATCCTTTATATTTCTTAAAAGTATTTTCACTTTTTGAAGCAGTTACTACTGAACATAAAGAAGTTGTTAATGCTTTCAAGTCAGGATTAGAAAAATGCTCTAAGAATTCCCAATGCGAATATTTGAATCTAAACTGAAAAATAAATTTAAATGAAATTAATTTGATTTAAAAAATCATATAGCGAAGCACTTTATGTAAAAGAATTTATTCAAAATACTCCCAATCAGATACCCATATTCGACAACATTAAGAACAAAATTATTAGCATTTAAAGTATTTTTCCAAAAGTCTAAATTTCTCCGTAAATTATCTACTCTAAACGAGCTGGTTGAGGAGCACTCAAATTCAAAATCTTGATCGTCACTTATAAAAGGAGATAAATTGTACTTAACTGTTTCATCACTTTGCTCCTGAAGAACCACTGGTCACTGCTGGTTGGAACCTACGTCTCGTTGGACAGTGAGTGGCCTAGTGACCCTCGCCATTGCAGTAATAGCACCTGTCTGTTGGTGGTGAACTGGTGAAGTACTCATTCTGGTTGTAGATACCGGTATGAGGTCCTGTGCGGGTTTGTGATCCTTGTGCAGCCGGGTATTTGTAGTTTCTAGATACTTCTTTTGTAGATGCTGATGAAGTTTTACGAAAAGGCTCATCTTGAGGAACTTGGGGACTCCCTGCTTTTGGAATATAAGGAGCAGGACGGGTCCTTACTTTGTCACGTCTATTAGCTTTACCCCGGTAATCGGCTTGTCTTAACTTAGTTGCGTCGTCGGTTCCCTCTGTAATAGTGTCGTTTATACACAGGCAAAAGTGCCACGCATGATATACGCATGATGGCCATTACATGCGAAAGTCATGCGTGGATCATGCGTGAATCATGCGAAATATGAAGTATGCGTAAATCGCATGATCTTCACATGCGGTTTTCGCATGTTTTAAACATGCGTGTATCGCATGATTTCTTAAACGCATGATTTACGCATAAGGGCTATTACATGCGTAAATCATGTGTGAATCGTGTGAAAATCATGCGGTATCTGAAGTATGCGTTAAACGCATGATCTTCACATAACAGGCTATTATTTGAACATGGAATTATTTTTAATTATGGAATTTGCTTGATTTCTTGTTATTGAAATTTTAAATAAATTGCCCGTTTATTCTGTACTGAAATGTTCTGTGCTGCGCACAACACTTTCTATTACAAAGAAAACAGTATTTTTCAATAGAATGTACTGTGCCGCGCACAACACTATCTAACCAAATTACATTGTATGGAAAGTGTTATTAACCGCTCAAAAGATCATAATACATTTGTACCAAATATTACATGGAATTTATCAAAAATTTTAAACACAAGAAATTATACAAATTCCATAATTAAAAATAATTCCAAATTCAAATAATAGCCTGTTACATGCGGTTTTCGCATGTAATAAATACATGCGTTAAAGGCATGATCTTCACATGCGGTTTTCGCATGTAATAAATACATGCGTTAAACGCATGATCTTCACATGCGGTTTTCGCACGTAATAAATACATGTGTGTATCACATACATTGTAAACGCATGATTTACGCATGAAAGCTATAGTACATAAGAAAGTTATTTGTGTATCATGCTCAACTCATCTGATTTATGTAATAGTTGTAAATCTCACGTGTTGTATATAAATCATGATAGATATTGCACATATAAAGTCAATTCTTTACTTGCTTTTAATATTCTGCATGCCAGATCATGGCAGATGTACATGCATATTGTAAATCTCTGCTTAAAGCTTTTAACTTTAAATATTGGCATATATGAGTACAAATGGAGTCATTTCTTTCCAGCAAAGACCACATGATTAATCTAATTTAATTAAAAATATGAAATATTAAAATAATTTAATATATATAGAGCAATTTAATGAAAAGGGTATGGTAATATACAAAATAAAATGGACAGCCTCTCTTGACAACAGTTTCACATTATTTTATATGATGAAAAGACCGTGAGTTTCTTCATTTTCTTAACGCTGATTTTTTTAAATTTCTTCATGTAGTCATCCATTTATTTAATTTAAAATATGGTTGTACCATCAACATGATCTACCAAAAACATCTCTTAATAAAAAAATCTAGAAAAGGGGTCAACATGGTCAAATTATTTTGCATTAAAACAATGTTGATTTAAAGAATAAGTTTTTCCTGTACATTGTATGTAATTGAAAAAAATCTTTCTTTTAAATCAGAAGTTAATGCGTGTCCCTGAGTAACAAAAAGTGCCTAGATATATAGTGTCTTCCAAACAACCAACTAAAGTAATGGTGGATGGCATATCTGTCAATGTGTTTCTTTATTTGAAGAATTTGGTGTTAACATGTTAATGACAGATCTTTTGTTCTTCAATACTTTGGAAAAAAAAGTTTAAACTAATGATATAGAACTTGGAATATCTAGATGTGTTGTGTTGTGTTAATATTGTTATCGAGTATATATAACTTTCTCAAAAGTTTAGTACAATACCTTACATCACTTTTTTTCATATGTACATGTGCGCACCCCCGGAACCCCCCCCCCCCCCTGGATCCGCCACTGATGTATAAACTTCCGTTTGTGACCACCTCCTGCATGTCCTGCATGTCCTGCGGGTGGCTTCAAAAGTTACCCGTGCTTGTGGTTTTCCGAGTCAAAGTTCATAACTCTTCAATTCTCTATTCTATACATATATAAAGGAAACAAAAAATATCAATGTTCGAGGCATTCATAAATACCAGTGTGCAGGAAAACATTCACGGAACGGATTTTGATTAAAGTATTGCAAAGATTTAAGTCGTTAGTTAAGATCAAATGTGAACACATTTTAAAATTGCGATGTATACCAAAACAGACTTGGTAAGAAATTTTGATACATTTCTCCAGCCTACAGGTGAAAATAAAATTGGGTAAGAAAAGATAAAATAAAAAATAACAATACAGGGTCTTTAGCTGTGTGTCTCTTGTTAACCGTGAAATCAAGGAAGGATACAAATTAATCTGGTAACTTATTACCATAAATCCAATAAAACGCGAGAAAGCCTATTAAAAATATAAAATGTTCATGCAGTAAAACACAAATAACTTTACATTACGGGCCATTACAAAGAAACTAACGATTGCGCCAGTGACGAATTCAGAAATTTTGATAACTTTAAAAGGGGGAGGGCACTGACTGCTAAAGATTTTCCGCTCTAGTCATGCTTTAGTGGTTCCATATATAATCCATTGCCTTCTTTGTGGAACACGAATCTCCAAAATACATGGGTGAACTTAAGTACTATACATGGTTAACAGTTCGGAACTTTCTGCCGTCAACATGTGGCAACCTAGCTTCAGTAGCTTTTAGTAAAATTGCAAATGAAGCCGGGACTATTATACTAACATGTGAACATACGGTTTGGCGAGCTTTTCGTGGAATTTAAGAGATAGTGTTAAAAGTATATGCATACTTAATAAATCCATGAGTTGATTATTAAGAAAAAAATATTGTTTAGCCTTTGACCAATAGATCGAGTCCAAAATTTAGCCATTTCAAGAATCGACTATGCTGATAATGTAGGCCGGTAGGCTAGCACTGGCTATTATTTGTGTAGAGCTTTGTAGAGTGTGCAATTCTAAGTCACAGAGACAGTAGCAAACCTAAAGTATGTTTCCTAATAATATAATACATTTTTAAATTCAGATTAGTAAAATGTATAATTCACTTATTAAATGTTTATATCTGCATCTAAGACTTATTGATTGTTCATTTTTGCGCCACTGTCAGCAGTATTGACTATTTCTCGAAGGTGGTAAGTTTTTATTAATGGAGGAAGCTGGAGAGATCTTCCACAGGAACACTAACAAACCAAGAGTATTCCTATGTGTTGTATTTTATTTATTTACACTCTGACTGAGATTTCTAAATTCTCTGATTGGATTAATTTCTCGTTTGTCAATTTTCCCAAATTCCATCCCACATCACAAAAGGAGTTACAGAAGAATGCCAACCCCTCAGCAGAGTAATTTGATTCTGAATCATGGAAAAAAATGCAAAATAAGTGAATGACTTAAAAGAAATAAATGATAATCAGTCAGGCTATATGATATTATATAAATATTGCTTATTTAATATCAATTCTTTTTGTTCTTTCTTCTTCACTTTTTTTGGTCATTATTCTCTATACAATGTATATCCCCATTATTGATTCCAGACTCATAATCAATGCTCATTATATATCCATCCGTAAACCAAACTAGAAAATTACGTAAACGGCTTTGCACGTTGAACACGAAAACCCGGAAACTTTTCACCGTTGCCATTTTTTTTATACTATGACGCAAAATCCATGGACGCTCGTGCGTCTGCTGATTTGATTTTTTTACTGTATTTTAAAAAGATTAGACAGAGACAGCCAGAAAGATTATACCAGACACTGTATTTATTCAAACTGAGAGATCAAAAATTTAGTATAAACGTATTAATTGTCGATTAACTGGAAGAAACCGGCGAACAAAAAATTGAAATGAACATGATGAAAGTCAAACCAACCGGAACATTGACGGATTTATGTACTTGGAAAGCGCAACGAAAGGTAAATATTATCTTACACATGTTTTAAATGGATAAAAGCAGATGCTAGTGCTATAGTTTACAGTCTTTTGACTTTATACCGGCGTACAACATGTCAAATGTTATCATGGTTACCCAAACAGAAAAATAAATGAACAAATTGCTTTCAAATCGTATTCAAATCTCTTTCAAATCGTGATTCTGCGATTTGTTAGTACCATTTGCTTGCGATTCATTAAACAAATCATAGACAAATCAGAATTTTCCAAATTCCCTAAATCTGATTTCTATGTGATTTCTTTCTTTGGTGTGATTTGTAAGCCATTTGTTTCTGTTTTTGTGTGATTTCTTTATGATTTGTTTACTTAGAATATCGTATGAAATGATTTGAAAGAGATTTGTTAACTTTGTTAGCTAGAACGGTGTGATTTCGTTATTATTTGTTAACTTTGAATATCATATGAAATGATTTGAAAATGATTTGTTAACTTTCTTAGCTATCTTGGTGTGATTCATTGATGATTTGCTACAATGAATAAAATGTTAATGCATTCCAGGTTTCTTTGTTTATCTATCTCTCTGACTTCCGGTTGAGGTTAAATTCAAATTCAAATACTGTTCTATATTAACTGAACAAAGAAGGTTGCAAGATGGGGAGTTTTATTCGGTCTATGAAAGATGACGGTGGTAAGGAATCTTTATATTTATAATTTCACATATTTAACTAATACTATTCAAATGTTAACCTTTAAAATTCAGAAACTGTGCATTTCAGTATCTCGTTATAATCATGATAGTTTAGTGATGTTAAGATTAATTTAATAAATAAAAATGTGTAAAAGATGTGTAAACAGATCAAAGCATTTGAAGACTAGCTTCCCGCGACAGCAGATAAAACTCATTGGCAAGTTTAATGTTTTAATTGTTGTTTACTGACCAGGTCCCGGGCAAAATGGACAAAGCTATATATATATATTACAATGTAGCAGATTTGGACCAAGACTAAGACCCATCACCTATTTGACATTATTCTACTAAGTACACGTGGTTGCCTATGTTTTTTTTTTTTAAATTTTGGGTAAAAAGTTAGAGAAACTTCACGAAGAACAATTTGTCCACATCGCAACCAAAGATAGTACTTCTTTTTACAATTAGTGGAGTAGCTATTAAAGGTAAAATGAAGACACTTGCGCTTCAAAGTTTTGGGGTTTCAGGGGCAGAACTTATTTTTGATCTGGATGTTAATGATATAATCTGTGAATTGATGATTGATGCCAATTTATTTACGATTTGCTTCTGATTTGCTTGAGGTAGGAATATGATTTACTTCTGATTTGTTAAAGATTTGATAACAATTTCTTAACGATTTGAAAACAATTTGCTTCTGATTTGTAAATGATTTCAAAACAATGTGTTTATGATTTGCTTATGATTTGTAAGCAATTTGTTCGTGATTTGTTATTGTGATTTGTTAGCTCATTTGCATGTGAAATTTTATCACTTTCAAATCACAAAGAAATCATACGATTTGTTTATCATTTGTTACCCTGATTTGCTTATGATTTGTAAGCAATTTGTTCGTGATTTGTTATTGTGATTTGTTAGCTCATTTCCATGTGAAATTTTATCACTTTCAAATCACAAAGAAATCATACGATTTGTTTATCATTTGTTACCATGATTTGTTCCTTAATTTTTTTTGTTTGGGTATGCATGCACAGGGGTTTCTGTTTGTTACAATTTGCCGGGTTCACTATCCATCCATAAGAACCCCGAAAAATTGGGGTTGCATAGTAAACACGGCAAAGTGTAACAAACCCCTGTGGTGCATGTAAACCCTCAGTCCAAGAACGGAAGCAAGACAACTCGACCTGCCGACAAATCTCCCCACCTTTTCACCAACTCGCCCCACTTTTAACACTACATGAAAAGTGTTTAATCCTGTCAATTATACTCCTGCCAAATCCCCACTTGTGAAAATGAGTAAAATCCAGATGAATATTAAAGAAAAGTCAAAAGAACACTGTTCATGTTGTTAAACCCTGTTAAATGGGTAACAATGTTATAAAGGTCAATCAATCAATGAAGTACAGAAAAAAATATATTATTGTGAAAGAGCACAAAATAAAGAAATTCATTGGCGCCATAATTTTTTAAATCTGAGTCGACTGGTTCAAAGGTTATAACAATTAAGATTTTAAAAAATTGTCCAAGACAAAAATACTATATATTGGGGCTAATTTTTAGGCCAAAATGAAATATATAACAAAAGGTAATGACAAAAATGTAGGAACAGCAAGCAAGGACGTATATTATAGAATCATATTCAAAACAGTGTAGCTGTGGCCATTTATTGACAACCTTAAATTATCCCATTGACTGGGGCAGATTAGATGAACGTCCGCTGTAACAACCGCTGCTCACTATGTACTTGTTAAAGGCACTTAAACTGTGGGGTCACAAAAGGTTCTCAACACCTAAATAAAGAAATTAGAAAAACTAATCAGGAATAACACGATGTTTTGATTTATATCAATAATATAAGTCAAAACATAAAGTTATTCCTGATTAATTTTTCGAACTATTTTAATATTAAAGGCGTTAAGAACCTTTGGTGACCCCACAGTTTAAATTCTATAATAAGTAAGTAGTGAGCAGTTGTCGTTACAGACACACGTTCACCTAATCTGCCCCAGTCAATGGGATAATTTAAGGTTGTCAATCAATGGTCACAGCTACGCTGTTTTGAATATGATTCTATTAGTTATACGTCCTTACAGCAAGCAATTAATTTGATTATCATGATTATTGCAATAAGACCCTGTTATGCCTTTGATTTAGGTCAATGAGGTCCAATAAACATAATATTTAGAAGACTATAGCTAGAACAAATTGATAAAAAAAAAATTATGTTTTAAACTTTGTAAAAAAACACATTTGAATTCTTTTTTGCTATTTGTCAACCTTGGGCATCTTTGAATAAATGTTACATGTATGTTTAAACATTCATACTTTAATATGGAAATTTAAAGCAGGCAGAGGTTTAAATATATTAACATGATTAACAAATGTAATGCCAAAATATCTCTTTTTTTTTTTATAGCAACTCAAAATCATGCTGTCAGGCTATATGTGTTGTACATGGAAAGTGGACCCCTGGAGGAGATGAAAGGTCTATTTAATAGTACGTAATGTAAATATAGAAATAAGAAAAGGTGGTATGATTGCCAACGAGAAAAGAGAGAAATTTGTACAAATGAAAATTCACTTGTTTTCCAATCCTAATAAAACTGTCAAGATTCACATGATATTGTAATGTTTACATTATTTTCAAAATACAATATTGTTTACACTAATTATGAGAAAAGACAACTCTTCACCAGAGATTAAATAGATATTAGAAGTTAACAGCTATCATGACTATAGGTCACCTTACATCCTTCAACAATGAGCAAAGCTCATATCTAATAGTCAGCTATAAAAGACCCCAAATGAAAATGATAAATTTGTAAAACATTTCAAACAAGAAAACTTACTAGACTAATTTATGTACAAAAAAAGAACAAAAAAACAAAATATGATATACAGCAACAAACCAAACCACTGAATTACAGGCTGATACTCATGTACAGAATGTGATGGGGCTAGACTAGTAGTTTTGTGATGCCAATCCCATCTATCTGGGGATATTATTGTGAACAAGGCCTAACTCATCAATCTAAACAAAGCAGAAAGACATATTACACATCCCCTTAACAAAAAAGACTTAAGTACATATCTGAGAGTACTCCCTGAGTTACATGTACCAACAGCTAGTTCAAAGCCAATAACAAGACTTTTGGTGTAATTATGAATAACTTCAAATTTCAAAGTACATGATCATGCATGTATCATGATTATTAAAATGACTTACTGTAAACCAACTAATTTTCGCGGATACTTTCAGCCTTTCTTGTCCACTACGCGCCAAATTAATTTCGCAATTTTGTAATTTACCTGATGTAGTTTAATAATGAAAGATCCAAGCTTTACATTTTCGCGACGATTTATATTCACGTTATTTTTCTACTCACAAAAGTCGCGAAAATAAGTTTGTTTACAGTTTTGCCCAAAGATTGGCATTATATATCATGTCGGATTTAGAGCTAAAATATAACCACTTTTGTTCAGCTCTTCATTCAAGGGTCATATTGATTTTATTTTATTGATAAGAACATTCCTGGCCAATGAATGTTTTTGTGTAGTCAAACTTTTTATTTAAAAGATCAAAATGGTAAAACTTTTTCAAGGCAACTTTGGTGGTCTTGTTTAAAAAGTCATAATAAGCCAGTTTGCCATATCAAAATATTTTAAGGCAATTTTGGCAGGAGATATTTTTACTTCATTTTATTAAACATTATTTCTTTTAGCACTTTCAATGAAAATACAAGTCCTTCAAGAAGTAGGAGAAGCTAACATGGCTATAGCAACAGAACAGAATTCATTTTAGGCATTGCTTTCTAGATTAAATAGATAGTATAGTCATAGATCGTCATATTGATTTATGTGCATATGAGGAGCAGCAGTCAAGGAATAATTTTGTGATGAGAGGTAGGTATGTAATGAAATGAAAACTTTGTTTGAATATTTTTTTCTTGTCACACTCTGTACATGTAGTTTCAAAGATTTTTTATATATGCCCGTCTGACAAAATAGATTTTGGAGGGACGAATTATCGAATACAAATGTCCGGTGCCCACATGTAAAAAATTATTACACCAGGGTTTTCGATATATCACAAACTAGTCAAAACATTTTATCATCGGTATAAGGAATTCATTTAAGGAATGACTGTAATATTTTTTCTGTCTATGAAGAAATAACATAAAAAATTTGGTGCACACTGAATAACGCACGTAGCAGGTTATTTAACAGTGTGCACCACATTTTTTATGTTATTTTGAATAGACAGAAAAATATTACAGTCATTTCTTATAATTTAATTCTAAATTCCATTTTAAACCCTAGAAACCATGAAAAAACGTTGATGACGTCACGGTAACATGACCAAATTATATCTATGGGCTGATAACAAAATAATGTCAGCCAATCAGGAGACGTGTTACATCCAAAATTAAATTATTCTTAAATATTTATCACTCAACATGCAGACATCCTATACGTTCAGGTATTTCACATCCAATCTTTTATGATAATATTCTTTACAAAGCACAAATATGTCAGCATTCACCTCAAAAGCTAAAAAAACTTTTAATCAGACTTATTAAGAAGGGATATATAGTTGCCATACTCTTGTCAGGTCATTAAAGATTGCATATTTTGGCTTTAATATTGATTAAGGGGTCATCCATAATTGTCAACCATTTTCCAAAGTGTACAAAACGTACACTTTTTCAGACCTCCCACCCTCCCTCAAAAAGTGTACATCAACCATTTTCAGATTTCAAGAGAAGAATCAGTCATTCTTAATAAAATGAAGATCCTGTCTATTATATTTTAGTTTAATATAGAAATTTGCATTGAAAAAAAACTAAAACAAATCTGACTGTTTTATTTGATGACATCTATCTGTGATGCTTGTGTTTTGTCAGAATAAAGAGTACAAAGATTAGTGTTTCCCCTATCACACAGTGGGAATGGTAACTTCAATAAAAAAAGGGCACCTAGAGCATGCAAAAGATTAACAACAGGGCACATAAATTATGCTAAGAATCAAAGAAAGGGAAATGCATGGTTATATTGCATTGGTAAAGTATGGACTGACAGTTGTTGATGGAACCAGAGCTCAAGACAGCAATCAATAAAAGTGTAATGTTTAAAAACATTTTGAGTTTTTAAATTTCCCGCCTGTATTTCTATTTAAAAGGTCCCTGTAAATATGCCATTCACGGCACTATTATCGTTGATGTATATATACTGTAACGTGTACATATATTGGATATTTTTTTAAATTAAGGTTAAACTTCATATGGGGGTGCTCCTAATTAAAGGAGGCTAATACTAAGAAAAATAAGTTTACTTCCGGTTTACTGGTTTACTATTTTGGAATGCATTACAAGGAAATTAATTGAAAAACCAGTTTAAAATCTTTTCACAAAATGGTGTCTTGTCAAAATCAAAACATTCAAAGAATTTAGTGTTTCCATCAATTTTGTTTATTAAACAATCTAATTAAAAACCGATCTCTCATCGCTCCTGTTTCTGATATGTCGCGTGGGAGATCTAACGAAACTGGCTTTGAGGTCACATGTGAGTGAACTAAAAGTCATGAATTTATAAAGATATGCAAATGAGTTGACGACCTATTAACACTTTCGCTCCTGAATTGATATTTTTCGCGGATTTTTCAAGCCGAAATAAATTATCACGAGACAATTGCCTGACCGGAATTAATTTGACAAATGCCCGGTAAAAATTACTATCGTATTTTTGATCGCTCATATCTCTGGAACGGATTGAAATTTCGGTTAAAAATTTGAGATCTGTAGTCCTTGTTAGTACTTATTAATTTAAGAAAAATCCTAACTCCGTGCTTTTTGTTATTTTTCTGAAATTCAATGATTTCATCTGTCTGTCAACCAAAGTTTTGAAAGTGAAACTTGTCCATTCTATATCGATCTCGTTTTCGCGGTTATTTACCTATTCTAACCTATGGATGATTACTAGAGTGAAAATACGTATCGTCTGATCAGATTCGTTCCAAATTTAATTATTTTTCAATTGTTATTCCAACAATATGATTGAAAATTGTCCGATGGTCACGATGGTAAAGACCGCCATTTTGTACACAACAAGACATATTGAAGGGAGACAACACCATCTGTTTTTTTTAACGTACATTTGCAACGCTCGAGTTGTCTTTCTTTTACCCATGAATGAGCATACTAACAATCACTATCAGTGATCAGAAATAATTTTCTAACTTTTTAGACTCATTAAAAAGAGTTTAATAATAACATTAAACACAGACTTACATAATTTTCAGTTGTTTTTTTTTAAGTTCATTTGATATCTGGTCTGCCTGAGTGTCAGCAGGTACTGTCCTTCATCACAAATTGAGTTTATAGGAAAATTACTATGTATTTAATGTTTTTTCTCATCCATTTTTCTAAAAAAAAAGTTTTTTCAAACAAAACTGTCAACTATAGTCATTAACATGGAACAAACAAACGTCAAAATAGAACAACAAACACTGAAAATCTAAATTAGTCAATTTGACTAATTCAATTAGTCATTTTGACTGTCCTCTAGATGACAATGCACTTTAATCATTTTGACTATGCTCTTAGTCGTTTGACTAGATGTTTAGTCACATTTGACTGAGTAGGGTGGTCATTATGACTATGTTAGGCAGTCAAAATGACTATATGTCATACTTGTTATAACAAATTGGATTGTTCAATTGACTATGCACATTTGTCAGTTTGACAATTGAATGCAGTCCATATGACTGATTGAAATAGTCGGAAGTGACCATGTTGGTTAGTCAACATGATTACTGTGAATAGTCACGACTGTTAGACTGTTATTTTTATTTGTGTTGTGTTTTTTGTTCTACCATTTAATTTGTGTGCGTTTCATTCCGTTTCGTTTTGTTATGGTTCATTTCTTCTTTTATTCTACTTTTTGTTGTTTCTCTTCCATAGGATTGACAAATACATCTGGAATATAATATCATTAAAAATACCACAGATGCAATACTAACAATGACAATAGTATAGGACCACAAAGTGCTCAATGTTCAAAACCTTCCTATATCTTAAGTTTCCATGTGTAACCATTACTCAGTGACATATATTAAAGTCTAAAAATCAAATAAAGAAAATAAATTTATTATAAACTCATTGTTAATTTGAAGTGTTTATTTCAGATATTTTGTCGGTATCAACTCTGCATGTGTCAGTGTGGTATTCTCTATGGTAAAAAATCATTCAGCTGTGTTCATACAAATAGCAATGTCTTCATTTGCTGAAAAATATAATTATATCATTTTAGAAGCTAAAGTATAACAATAAACAAGTATATCAGTCATGTTAAAAGTTTAAAGAAAAAACTAATTTTAACATCTTTGATCTAGTGATTTAATCACTCATCTTATACCATTAATTTGTAATGTAAGCACCGGGATCTTGACAGCCACCCATCCTATATCACAACATTGTAATGTAAGCACCGGGATCTTGCCAGCCACCCATCTTATACCACAACATTGTGATATAAGCACCGGGATCTTGACAGCCACCCATCTTATAACACAACATTGTAATATAAGCACCAGGATCTTGACAGCCAACCATCCTATATCACAGCATTGTAATGTACATGTAAGCACCAGGATCTTGACAGCCACCCTGAGTTTTTAATTCCTTGTCGTGAATATCGATTACAGTGTTTATTTTTAACAGTTTTTGCTCAGGTGAAAAAAGATATCGCTAAATACTCGTTTCAATCGACAATACGTTGTATGTGTATCAAAATTGATATCCCGTATACATATCCCCCCTTTTTTATTGTCGTTACGTCAACATGTGCCGATATAACTTTCATTTATACACTTCTTTTTCTTAAATTCAATTTTTGTAAGTTAGAATTAAAACAAATATACATCATACTTACTTTAAACAATTGTTTTTTTTGACAAAATAACAGTTTCCGTGCCTTCTGGTTTGTTTACATCTACACAATCTATGGAACAAAGGGAACGCGAAAGAGTGCGCGTGAAAACCGATACTCTACACCACGTGGAGCTGTGACCACTAACATAGTCAATTGACCATGCAGGTAGTCATAATGACTTGATGGGTAGTCATATATGCTTTTGACTACCTTTCGGCTGATATTTGACTAACTGAATAGTCATCGTGACTAATTTAGATTTTCAGTGAATAAACTGATCTCCATTTTCAATTGTAGCAATTCCTCTCAGTGTGGTATTTTGTGAAACACTCAGGCAGGCACAGATGTTTCCCACAATCAAAACACCCAAACTTTGTCTGCTTGATAGGCACTTCTCGACTATTTTGGCTTCTCATATAACAAAGATGGCATCTAGACTTTTTGTCAAACGAGTAAGGCATGTGCCGCTGAACAAGGCGGTTCTCCATAGGCATAAGTGATGGTCTGCCTCTACGTGTCTCAGATGTATAGCCATTTACCAAACCCTTGGCCACAGAAATTGAAAAGTCCAGAAATGTCATACTAGTTTGGTTGTTTGTGCTCAAACTAAAGAGTTTAAAGGCATTAAATTTTGCCATTTCCATCAACACAAAGAATACCCTTTTGCTCCACTTATATGTCTTATGGTTATAACAGTAGTATTGGATATATTGATCTGCATGATCTACCCCACCCATGTTACATGTATAGTCAGCTACTGCTTTGGGACAATCAACATTTTGTCTAGAGAATGTCCCATTTATATTGACACGCCTTTTAACTTGTGAGATACTATGGTCATGGATGGTAGACAGGATATTCACAATTTTTTTATCACGCCAAACACTAGCAACTAGTGGACCCTTTTGTCTAAATTTCATATCTCCGCGCTCATTGATTCCAGTTGGTTTTTTACACATTATGTCTTTCGGAAGCCCCCTACGATTAATTCTCACTGTGCCACAAGCATATGTACCGAAATTGTCATGCAGAGCAGAAAACAACTCGGGACTCGTAAAGAAATTATCAGTGTAAAGATGGTACCCTTTACCAACTAAATCAGACTGCTGCAGACATCTTTTAACTACACTGCTACCAAGATGTGTCTGTGGAGTTGCATTTTTGCCAGGATATATGTCAACGTATTGTATATAACTATTTTGTGAATCCGCCAGAACCCAAGCTTTTACACCCCACTTGTGTGGTTTTGCTGGCATGTATTGCTTGAACTGTACTCTCCCTTTAAAGGGAATCATTGTTTCATCTACCGTAATGTTTCTGTTTGGAGTATATTCCTGCTTAAATGCTGTGTTAAAATGAGTTTGGAGAGGTTTTACTTTATACAAAGGGTCATAATTTGGATCTCCTGGCAGAGGCTGCTGTGTTGAATCAGAAAAATGGAGATATCTCATAATCTGAGTAAAACGATCACGGCTCATGGTTTTTGAATGTAATGGTGACTGAAGAAAACTGTCAGTGGACCAATACATCCGTGTGGATGGTTTTCTGTCTATTCCCATTTCAAAACAAAGACCGAAGAAAGCATTCATCTCCTGTATTGTTGGTCGAACCCATGCCATTTTGTTTTCCTCAGGTTTGTTCTCTTTTTGCAATTTAGCATATAAATCAGTTTGCTGTATCAACATTTCCAACAAAACATGATTGAAAAACAATGTGAAGTAGTCCAAAGGTGTTTTATCATGAGACATAACTCTTGTAGGGCCAGTTCTCCCCGTGGGGCTGAAAAGATGAGGCAACCCACGCTCAAAATAAAGAAAATCATCATGCCAGCCATCCGTGTTTCCTGCATCACCAGCAGGTCCAGGTACATCTGTGTCAGATTCCTCATCACTTTCCAGATCATCGGAATCGTCACCAATTCCCTGAAGTAGGAGTTGTTGCTGAAATCTTGCTTCAGCTTCATCTAATTCTGCCCTGGAGAATCCTTCAAACTCGTCTGATTCAGAATCAGACGACATGTTTTTGGTGGGTGAAATACTACGAGGAGACGAGACTTACCTTCTATAACTTTATAAAGTAAAAATTATTCCACAAAGACGACTAAAGATACAATGAATTAACACATTTGTTTATTAAGTATCTACGAAAAATAATTTTAATCTTTATATAATCGAAACAAGTGAAAAAATGGACTAATTCCGGATAGTATAAGTTATGTCGCCGAGGTTCCGCCATGTTGTTTTCATATTTTCCATAACAACATCAATTTCCGGCTTTCTATTTTTAGCGTTGGATTTATCAATTTTTAAATATAACCTGCAGATGACGACACGAACAAAATAAAATGAAATGATCTTGAGAATCACAGGAATTTAATGACATATAACACGAGACCGGAATCTTATTTATTCTTTAAATTGCAGTCGATCAAAAACGGCATATATTATTGTTATTTTGCGAGGACTACGAGCACCTATCGGGACACCACGAGGCTTGATTCCGATTATAAAACACTACACAAACGATTGAAAATTGACAAGACTAACCTTCAATACTTTGTGAAGTTCGTTGAGTACTGATTTTTGTGTCTTTTTTATGCTTTCTTTGGTTAATTTACTAAAAAGTTGACTTGATCATTCTCGTCCGCCATGTTTGTCGTCGTCGTAATTTTTTCACGTTAGCTTCAAAACTTTTCACTTTAAATTAATTTAAATAAATTTTACATTTTAATTATTTTATTTCTTATAATGAAATATGTTTTTACTACAGTTTTAACCATTCTACGTTCTGAGTCGTAAAAACATGCATATTACACCCTTGATTGTGATAGTCTAAAAATAGAAATTTATGTATCCTTAAGGATACATTCGGCATCTACACGGGTGTGCCAAAAGGATACATTCGGCATACGCACGAGGGTGCCAAAAGGATACATTCGGCATGAAAGGGTTAATAAGCCAATCAAAAAAGTTTATGAATTGTTATGACTGACGATTTCGTCGTAAATAAAATGAGTTACATCCCTTTGCCTTACGTTAAACTTCCAAGATCGTGGAAGACTCAATTTCATTGGTCGAAAAAGACACACCTACGAGGTCATTCACATGTGACCTCAAAGCGAGTTTCGTTAGATCTCCCAGGCGACATATCAGAAACAAGAGCGATGAGAGATCGGTTTTTAATTAGATTGTTTATTAAACAGAGTAGAACGATAACGATACGATAACGATTACTCAGTGGCAGAATAATCAGACAGTTGATTGCGGCCGCTTAACTGGAAGAAGAAGATAACGATCTATAATAAAGCAGGTGAAATTGACAATCGGGGGTACTGAGAAATGCTTGCAAACTTTTTGTTTAAATAATTTTATTAGTTCACATTTTTGAAAGATTTAGTTTTCATATGATTTGATCTTTTAATCGTTCAATTCCGATTGAGTAGAATTATGATAACGAAATCAATATCATCAAGTGAAAATAATAAAGAAGAAACAAGAAGAGAAACACACCCAAGCCAATTCTCAATTTCATAAATCGACTTTCCCTACGGAAACATAAATTCCGGAAATAAAAAAAAAGCGTACGGTAAAAATGTTGATTTTTTAACCCCCTCTCCCCAAGTATAGGTTTTGTACACTTTGGAAAATGGTTGACAATTATGGATGACCCCTAACCTATAGGGTCTTTTGACAGAATTAAACACATTTATTCTAAAACCAGTTGTTGGTATGACAAGGTATCTTTTTTGTCAGATATTTTTGTAATTCATATCGTAGGTCTATCTATATCAGCATGGTCTTGTATGAGTTTTGAACTAAGTGCTATCAAATATGTTGACAGGAGCTATGTCTGATATATACTGAATATAAATTGTAAGGAAAATTGCATTGCAAGCAATCCCACACAGGTTTACATTTCTTGTAGATTTTTAAGAAAAAGTTTATAAGAAAAGAGAAAAAAAAATGTAGTTTTTATTGCTTTTTGACAACAAATTTATTCATCCAGTGGCGAGGTACATTGAAAGGTTGTTCTTTTATTAAATGCATGAAGTATCATATGGATGGCAACAAATGACAACAGTTACATGTTATATTCATGAGTTTAATATTTCCTATAAATGGTGTATTTTAACAATTTTGTCTATTAAAGTCATATGAAACGAATTAGTGGTGAAAAATAATGTTTATCTAATTCTTGAACCAATGCATGTATATATCATAAACTAAGTCCTCTGTGCACGATTTTATCATTATTTTCGCAAATATAATATAATCGTCAATTTTTTTTCTCTCTGTTTGTTATGATTTAACAAATATGGCTGCTCATTAAATGCCGTATTTTGAAGCCGAGTTTTACTGATTGTCACCTTATAGTAAACAAATCACAAAAAGCATGGGTATTGAGCACGTGTTTAACATGTATAATCAGATATTTGTTTATTTCAATGACAGATCCATGCGTATTGCGATCACCGGATTTTTACGGAAAATATGTCAGCGAATTGCTTCCTCGAAGCAAGCAATTAAGAATAAGTAAACTTCTTCTAAATGTGGACAAATTAAAGAATTTTCCTCAGAAAAAAAGTATATGTACATAAGTTGTATAATGAAAACTATCCATTTAGTTATAAAAAACATATGTATATTTTTTTTTAATTTGAGGTTTCTTATGACTTTAACTTAAAACAGCAAAACAAAACCCAATAAACATCAGTTGTTAATGCCTGAAATTATTTTTAAACTGTAGACAGCAGAAAAGATCCTTTTAAACAACAAGTTAATACTGTACATATATTTTATTAGCTAAACTGTTAATATTTTTTCTGTTGTTTGTTTAGGTATTGTTTAAATTCACTAACAATGCAAAGTATATAGTAAAGGTATAAATTAGTTAGCATTAGCTCATACTACAAATGTACATGTAATTTTTGTCTGGACTACTTGATTAAATTCTTAAGATTTACAATTTTATAATTTAAGCTTATTGCCAAATGAAAGGAAAGTACAGTATTAAAATCACTGGTGAACATGTGCATGTAGGTGTGAATGTACTACAAAAAGAACTGATATCAAAGTAAGTTCATCTTTAGAATTGCAGTTAATTTTGATAATACATTGTAATATGATATAATCTATTTAAAACTTTTTAGTTTTATTGTAATGTTTAATATAAATCACCGTGTTTCATTGGTACAGCGGATATAGCTACTAACCAAGCTGTAGTGATCGATTTTTCTTCTGACATGGAATGAAAATCTCTGTTTTG
Source organism: Mytilus galloprovincialis (assembly GCF_965363235.1). Classification (NCBI taxonomy): domain Eukaryota; kingdom Metazoa; phylum Mollusca; class Bivalvia; order Mytilida; family Mytilidae; genus Mytilus; species Mytilus galloprovincialis. The sequence continues at coordinate 12,943,971 of NC_134847.1, read as the reverse complement.
TTATATATAATTACTTAATATAAATGTGTACTTCAATCTAAACATAATGGTTGTTTTAAGGAATGATTTGGTTGTAGGTTGATGATAAGATCAGTTTCATTTTTTTCCAAAAACGAGAATGCTTACTAAAAAAATGTGCAAATACTTGTCAAAGAAGTTTGCGCTTGTCTCATCAAATATGATTCTATATTCATTGCAACTCTTTTTCTGATAGAAGGCCACTGTGTGTGCGTAATATGTATAGCTGCTTGTCACTGTTTCAATAGTTAGGGCCCCGCCTTTAGGTGGGTCGCCCTATAGTGATCAGTCTGTCCGTCCGTAACACTTTTTTAACTTTGTGTCCGCTCCATATCTAGAGAACCATTATGATTTCATACTTTATACTTTACATGTTTATTAACCACCACCAGAGGGCGTGTCATGATGTATGTACAACTTCCTAGGTCAAAGGTCAAGGTAAAAAAACTTTGGTTTCAGTTGACAACCCTGTGTCCTGTGGTGAAGATCGTGTCCGTTCTATATCTTGAGAACCGTTATGATTTCAAAGTTTATACTTGACATCCATTTTAACCAACACCAGAGGGTGTGTCATATTGTATGTACAACTTCCTAGGTCAAAGGTCAAGGTAAAAAAAACTTTGGATTTCAGTTGACAACCCCGTGTCCTGTGGTGAAGATCGTGTCCGCTCCATATCTAGATAACCGTTATGATTTTATACTTAATACTTAATATGTTTATTAACCAACACCAGAGGGTGTGTCATGATGTATGTACAACTCCTAGGTCAAAGGTCAAGGTCAAAAACTTTGGTTTCAGTTGACAACCCTGGGTCCTGTGGTGAAGATGGTGTCCGCTCCATATCTAGATAACCGTTATGATTTCAAAGTTTATACTTGACATCCATTTTAACCACCACCAGAGGGCGTGTCATGATGTATGTACAACTTCCTAGGTCAAAGGTCAAGGTCAAAAAAACTTTGGTTTCAGTTGACAACCCTGTGTCCTGTGGTTAAGATCGTGTACGCTCTATATCTTGAGAACCGTTATGATTTCAAATATTATACTTGACCTCCATTTTAACCAACACCAGAGGCTGTGTCATGATGTATGTACAACTTCCTAGGTCAAAGGTCTGTCTGTCTGTTGGTCTGTCCATCGCTAACAAATTTGATCAACTTATTTACCCCATGTTATTGACAGCGGGGCCCACAGAGATGGCTCCCATCTCAATGGTATCTAGTTTGCATTGAAATCTTTCATATATATATATATGCTATTTTTTCGATATTTTATTCCGAAAGGAGGGATGTGTACGGTGTATAGTTGACCACATAAATCCTTATGTACAGTGCATAGTTAAATGCATGTAAGATATAAAGCCTTTCACACTTCGAAATACCTATATACCAGCTATATTTGGCATGTTTGGTGTACCGATGATACACACTGATAATCGAATATGTAAACTGTTGCTTCTTTTTACGTCAATCCGATTTTAAATATGCTTCAAGGCATTCTTCCCCTGCTCGCCTGATATTGCTCCATAAAATATTTGCCACTGGACATTAGAATAAGTAATAAAAATCAACATTTTATTTTTTTCGAGGAATTTAGTGTAAAAACATTTGTCACTTGAAGCAGTTTAGGAAAGTATGACTTATAATGCCAAAATATTGAACTTATCAGAAGGATGTTAAACCATAACAGCGTTAATGAATATATATGTATTGCTTCTTGCTGAGATTTTTTTTTTGGCAAAAGCGAGAGATAGTGATTTTAGATTCTGTCTGTGGTATGGTCAACATTTAGGTTTAGTCTAGATCTGTTTAAAGTTTTTTGGACATCAATAACTTTGTCAAACATACATGGATTTTTATAAAATTGGATGACATGTACTTTGTTTTATCAGACCACTAGAACACACATATTATATGTATTTGTTTCTTTCTGCTTAAACCCGTAATTCATAATTTATTGAAACTTTCCACATAATCCCATTGTGCATCTCCTTTCTATGCCCTTGCTGAAGCAGAGGGGCATTTAATTTTTTGTCTGTCTCTACATCCTTACATACTTACATACTTACATTGCAAAATTGGTTTCCATTCTCTAGTTCTATTGTTTGCCTCAATCAAATGATGTAAAACTTGTCTACAATGCCAATTACCACAAAATGCAGATCAAGTTTGAATTTAAGTGGCATCCCTTTTACCGTTCTAGAGAAATGCCCCTTAAAAATTCTTAAATTTTTCATTTCTTAATCTGCTGAGCTTTCCCCGAGGGTATCACCAGACCAGTAGTCAGCACTTTTTTGTGCTGACATGAATTATCATTGATATGGTTATATTTATAAATTAACTGTTCACAAAATTTAGAATTTTTGAAATACTTAGGCTTTTCTACCTCAGGCATAGATTACCTTAGCTAGATTTAGAAAAACTTTTAGGAATTTTGGTCCTTAATGCTCTTCAACTTTGTACTTTATTAGGCCTTTTTAACTTTTTTGGATTCAAGCGTCACTGATGAGTCTTTTGTAGAAGAAACGCGCTTCTGGCATACATACAAAATTTAGTCCTTGGTATCTATGATGAGTTTATTTACTTAAGGTTTGCCTCAACCAAATGTTATGAATCTTAAACACAATGCTTTATATTAGTTATAGTACAAATGTATAACATCAGATCAAAGATCACTTTTGGATTTTGTTGACATCATTTTTATTGTATAGAGTTATGTCCCTTTACAAATGGAAATTCTCTAACTAAGAGTTTGCCTCTCCTATATACAATAAACATAGACATTACGGCAGTTTTTTTGTAATTACACTTTTAATTATCGAATTATTTAATTTGCTTAAGTCAAATTTATATTATTTATGAATATTTTATTTCAGTTACTATTCACAGTGAACATGGTGAAGAATAACCAATAAAGGACATAGAAGACTACCTCACAAACATGGAAAAACTTCACAAACATTGGAAAACCCAATATTTTGATTCACGAAGAAGACATTCATGTACATGTTGTACTTTGAAAACTGAAGAAATAAAATTGTGAATAAAAATACTTGGAAATAAAGTTAGAAGATTGAAATTTATATTTTGGTGTTTGTACTAAGAAAGTTTGAAGAAAATGGAGACATTCAAAACTGTAAAAAGAAAACTATATTTTACACAATCACTGTTGAGGACAATATGATCCAAAGATCATATAATAGTAAAGAAATTTGGTTGAATTGCCAATGAGAAAAATATCCATAAGAGTTGTTCAAATGATGTATATATAGTAAGTAATTACAGGTCACCATATGTCCTCCAACAATGAATAAAAAACCAGGTATAGTGAGCTATAAAAAAAAAGACCCAAACATAAGACATGTAAGAAGAAGAGAAAATTTTTTAACAAGTTAATATGTGAAAACAAAATATGATACGAACCAGAATCAAGCACTGAAATACTTGGGATAATGTTGCTGTACTCTTGAATATACATGTAGAATGTAGAATGTTTAAATGGATTTTAAATCAGAGTTATCATCAATATTCACCTTTTTTAGCAACAATTTATTATATGACTGAGATTTCTTTACCAAAATCCTTGTATGTGTATATTGCATTAGAAACATATTTTAGTTGCACACTAGGTGCCTTATAAGGAAATGCAGATAACAATTATATTGCTTTAAAATGAAGTATATTGACTGTTTCATCGCAAGTTCCAGCAATACAACTGTGACATAAAAATCAAACAAGTATATATTTTTTCCAAAAAATTTCACTTTATATTTGTATAAAAATGAAAATAGAAAATACCAAAAGTTGTCAACACATTAAAAAAAGAAGAACTTATCAAATCCAGACATTAAAAACAAATAATTCACTACATAGTTTTATCATGACTACGCACGATAATCATGTGTTTTGATTAACGCATGATTCTCATGCGTAAACTTATTCCATGTAATACGCACGTAGCTCTATACGCATAATTTTCGTGCGGGAATCATGCGAAAATCATGCGTAAAGTTTACGCATGATTATCGGATGTAGCTCGATTTGGGCGTTTTCCGTGCGAAAAATACGCATGATTCACGCATGATTTTCGCACGATTATCATGCGTGGCACATTTACTAGTGTATATTCGTCCACTACGTCCCACCCGTAATTGTCGGCTATGCGAAGAAGCTTATTTCTTTTCTTTAGGGCCTTTATGCTCTTTTCTAGATACTGAATGGCTAAATCCGGAGAGTCTTTCTCTATGAGTTTGAGGGTCTTTTCAAGTTCTGCGTTGAATTCGTATAGGCGATTCCGGTTCAGGTTCACTCATATTACCAAGGTCAGTATACGTGTCGATCTGATCAGTAATATTTTCTCGACAATAGAAAAGGCGCGAAATCTGGATATATATGTGTGAAAACCGAATTACTGATTTAAGCGTATGAGAATATTCAGACGCCAAATTAAGAAATGAATTTCTGAGAACTCCTGTACACAGAAAGAATTACGTATTTCTTTTATTCCTTCACTTTCCTTCTATAGTTGATGTGTTAACCTTGATTTTTAGTTTGTAACAGAAGATTTTTTTTTCTGTCGATCGACTTGTAACTTTTGAACAGCGGTATACTACTGCTTCCTTTATATACAAACAAGCAATACTTGCCTCTTTCTTTTTGTTCACTCCATGTATTTTCTGTGTCTATTTGATTTTTAGACAGCTGGTCTAGGGAAACCAAGACTACAAAAACATTGTTAGAACTGCTTCACTGTCAAAGAATTTGTACAAACATACATCAATAATGCAATGCTGATAGTAACTAGTATCAAAGAACTACACTTAACTATGAAATTCATAGAGAAACTGAAAACAACACGTTATAAATTGCATGCGTCCGAGGCGATTTCCTGTATTTAACTTCATCAGGAACGCCCACCTCCGAATAAGTGAAACCCTTGGATGCATATGAACAACAAACGTCAATGAAAAACGTTGTACTAATGGTGATTTCAGTTTTGTCTCCAATTTTATATTTTTTTTTTCAGACGGTTGTAGTTCACATACAGACTTGCTGTGGCATTAAATTAAGAGTCGTCACCTCTCACTAGTTAGTGGTTATGGCATATAATAAGCCTTCTTATATTTTGCCGTTCATAACGCCTCTATAGAAGATCACTATAACCCCAAACGTGATTGATTATAACAAATACAGGTAGAGTACCAGTATGATGATCAAGCTGAAAATCACAAAACTGATCTTTTTTATATATATCTTGATAAAGGTTTTGATTTTATAGATATTGCAGGTATTTTTAATAGCCATTCGGATAAAGAACAGATATTTGGCTCTTTTAATAATAATAAAATCCCTCTTATTTGCTATTGTTACATACAATCTACCTAGAATCTGTCTGATTACAGCGAAGTGTGTAAATATGTTAATAACAGTGGCACTATACCTATGTCATGAAATTGCAGTAATTCTGAATACATGTATTGCCATGTTCCCAGGTTAAAGCAGTAGAACTTTAGTTCGTTATTGATCGAGAGTTGGAATCATTGCCCAGTAAATGAACACCGCCTTTTATTTTTCAACCACAACTCACTCGATCCGTACTTACTGCTCGAAATGGATAAAACGAGAAAAAGCTGATAAACAACCTTACTTTCTTTTTTTAATTCAGTAATGAACACAGTTGATATATATACGTATACAACATTTTAAAGAACATGATACTCCTAACAACAACCATAATAGCTCTATTTCTTGTATCAAACATCAGTTAGAAGAACTCGTCCAGGAATATGTTTTTGTCCCTGCTGATGAGCTGTTAAAATTATCATCTTTGTTTTACGTAAATTTTGCAATGAAGTTCTGCAAAAGGATATTACGAAGTCACACACATTCACACTGACTCCATCCTTAACCTTTACCTTCCACTTTACAATCAGAACCGAGTACAATGAAATATTCAACTATATACTTGCTTCAGAAGCTGCACAAAACACCTTACACGTAACGTATATTTTGTTTTCGTTCTCAAGCCTTTTTTGTACAACGAATTTGTCTATTCTACTTTCACGTACACTTGGTTTAATCAAGTGTACATGAAATAAATTGGTAAAAACAGACCTTTGAAAATTGTAGAATTAATTACTTTAGGATTGCCAAAATTCGTTGGAAGTACTTGATAAATTACATGCTTATATTGAAGATTTTTTATTTTTCAACACTCTATACCACTTTGCCTCATAATCTTGTTGAGAAAAGTTCACACACCTATTTAAATAGTCATTTAAAAAGTCAGAATGCAAATATTTATGTTCAAACTCCTTAACATCTTCTAGTATCAACAAGCAGAAGCAATATGCAAATTTGGACATGCTTTTACATTATAACTATAAGTTTTACAAGATAATATTTTTGTTCGCTATTGAGATTCCGTATATCGTCAAGTTTTCGGAGTTCCAATGTGGACTTACTGAGCAACACTCGCACAGAGCTGGTTCTGTATTGTTATGAGTTACAATATGTGACTCAAATCTGATATGACCCATTCAAGCACAATCAAATGCAATCATTTAATACTAAAGATTTTCTTATCCCAGGCATATATTACCGTAGCCGTATTTGGAACATCTTTTTTGGAATTTTTACATCAATATCAATTATTTGGTCATTTTATCAATTTGCTGTTTGCAAAAATTGAATTATTCGAAATACTAAGGATTTTCTTATCTCAGACATAGACTACCTTAACCGTATTTGACACAACTTATATGGAGTTTTAGGTCCTCAATGCTCTTCAACTTTATACTTGTTTTGGCTTTTTTACTATTTTGATCTGAGCGTCACTGACGAGTCTTGTGTAGACGAAACGCGAGTCTGGTATATCAAATTATAAGCCTGACATCTTAATTAACTACTAACACTTTTAGAAATTTGGAATATATATATTGGCTCTCAATAATGACGACATTACTATGTACCCTTAAGAGATTCATCCTGCTGAACTGACTTTAAATAAAGCTTATGCTTACAATGAACAGGTAAAAATGATCGAGTAAAAAATCAGTACAGTCGAGTACATATGTATATCATCGCAGTTTTTTTCCTGGCTTGGAAGGATAATTTAACTGTCAGAAAATGTTCAGCTAAGGACAAATCTTTAAGTACAAAGCCTGTATGTAGACTTTTGCAGATTCACGGACTTAGATATTCATAAAATACAATTGTAAAAAATCCACGAAACTTGATCTCCTTAGAAATAAACGAATCCACAATATGGCGTTATTATTAGAGTAAAGCACAGATTTTCTGGATCTGATATCAATTAAAGATTCAACCAAAATATAGTTGTGTAAATCTTCAAAAGTTACCTGCAGTTTTTTCACTCACATCCCACGAGTCTCCTTCATTACTGCTACTTCGTGGCTGTCGCTTTAGGCATGTTTCTAAAACATAAAGTCAAAATTGAATATGCTAGGATTGTTTGTAACACATAGAGTTCATAAATTAACTTACAAGTTTTAATATAAACGATAGAAATCTATGTATAAAAAAGAGGATTACAATTTTTGTTGTATGCCGATTTAAAACATTCACCTTAATAAGTAAGACGTTGTTGAGCATGTATTACACAGAATTCCGAAAGGTTTTATCAAACTAACCAAGGTATCTATGATGAGTTTATCTATTTCTGGGGTATACAATCCTTAGTTTGTTGATTTTTTACTGGATCTATATAAATTGGTCTTGAAATGAAGTTGTTGATACAAATGTTTGAAACAATTTCGAAAAAGTTCTCAGCAGAGTTTTTTTTTTTGTATGTTAATATGCAATAACACGGATAAAAAGTAACAGATTCCTCGATAAAAATTCAAATGAATAAGTTATTATCAAATTTTAAAAGTATTTCAAACAACTTTTATGTTTCAATCCATAAAATGTTTTGATTGGTGGTATTTTTTGTCATTCGTGTTGTCAGGTTGTATCGTAAGATTTTGGGCCACTGTCATAAACGTAATTTCTCGACGTTCAAAAGTAAAAAGTCGATTGCACACACACGCACACAAAAATGCCTAATCGGAACACTGTATACCATTGAACTCCAAACGGAGCGAGACATGAAGAGTCAACATGGTAAACAGTGAAATTACAAAAATACCGAACACCGAGGAAAATTAAAAAAGGAAAGTCCATACTCAAATGGCAATATCAAAAACTCTAACATATGAAACAAAAGGATAACAACTGTCATATTCCTGACCTAGTACAGGCATTTTCTTATGTAAGTGTCTCCTGCTCTGCATGCATCATTAATCACATTCACTGAAAATATCACGATCAGTACAAGATTTCAAACAAATAACACGGCTATCCTGGTATCTTCAATTATAAAACTAAAACTATAACGCTTGAAACACTAACTGGCGACTATATATCTAATGAAGTATCTAGTCTGGCCTTTACCTTGCATGATTTTATCAAAAAATTATAACACAAGACCACTCCCTTGTAATTCAGTCCGTACCCGATCAAATTGATGAAACCTAGGACTAGGTTCCTCCAATATCATTGGCACTATTAACTACCATATCCCTATAACCTACCAAAATATTAACATGGTGGAAGGAAAAATTGTCAATTTTGTCAAAAATTTTAGTGTTGTGTTTCCCTTTAAAATGTTCAATCTAGAAAAGGAAAACTTTTGCTGTGTATGTTAAATTAATTTTAAGGAAGTTACTTTTGGTAAATTCTGATTGTGTATTTAAATAGCTCTTTTTATTTTTAAAGATACAAAAATATCAAGATAACCTTAGGTACTGTTGAATGCAGCAATGACATGTATTTAGTGGGTTTTCCATAAACTTGCAAAAAAGCGCCAATAGATATAAATACTCACTGTCTATACACCTAATCACAGAATCGTACACTTATGCGGTCCATGTCAAAAAATTCCTAACTACAATCATATCTTCATATGCCCAATACGTGTATCTACCATACCTTTTTTTCATTACAAAAAAAGGCCTCAAACTAGTTTCATCAAATACATATGCAATGAGATTTTTCAAAAGACCCTTCAACTTAATAATAAACCATTTTCTTGATAAGATTGTGTGGCAGTGTAGTGTAGAGAGTAGAAAAAAATTCATTGGTGTTCCCAGAATTAAAAGGAGCATCAAAAGCATGTTCTTAATCTAAAACATCTAAAGCATTGTTCAAAAATACCATTATTTTCATAAATTCATAACTGCAACAAATTTAAAAGGATCACAAAAGGCCCGTAATTTATCTAAAACCTCTAAGCATTATTTTCATCAACATTATTACAAAAGTTACTAATCAGGCCTTTGATAGTAATAAGTTAGATGCACTGACATATTAGTGGTAAAACATAACTAGATGCGTAGATTAAACTAAATGTAAATGGTTGTTATGTTATTTAGGTAACAGTATAGTGCATAGTTGGGACTCCCTACGGTCGGTCTTTCATTTGATCAATCCTGTCACCCCTCGGTGTGTTCTACGACAAGAAAAACCTTAAAATATGCATTATCTATAACGTACAGTGCATAGTCGGGACTTTCAAATGTTTGGAAGTTGATTTAACTTTGGAAGTGTCAGTGACATGCCTGCTTAAAATTTGCCCCTCTTTGGAGCGTATATATGCCTGAATGTATGCGTCAAACCACCACTTCATAACTGACTGCTGTGTTCGCCAGTACGACAACAAACAGACTTGTCAACAGTATTCCTAATTTTATTCAAATAACTGTCTGGAGATATTTTAGCAGATTTTTCACATTTACGATATTTGTAACAGTAGGCAGACATATCGTCTTTAATAACCGCACAACACTGTTTATAATTAATATAAAATTGAATAACTACATTTAGGTCCTTTCTGAGTGAAAAATTTGATCTTCCACGATGTTGAGGCTTCCTGTAATGATATGACTATAGGGAACATATCTATCGTTAAAAGAGGGGCGAAAGATACCGGAGGGACATGTCTTAAAGATAGAAAGACAAATAGACAAATAATCATACAAAAGACACAACATAGAAAACTAAAGACTAACCAACATCACTAGATGTTTCACAGTCTCAAGTGGAAAGGGCGTTAAATTCTATAATTGACGTCTATTGACCCTGACATTTATTTGTTTTATAAATCAAACTTTTGCTGGTTTTTTTTATTACGAATACTAAATGATAGGTGGTTCTATATTAAAAAAAATATAGAGGTATTTGTTTAAGGATGGTAGAGTCATTATATACACTAGATACGTTCAATAAAATCTATATCTTAATTCAAATATATTTTAATTCAGGAAAATGTCTCTTATGATTTCCAGGTTTGTTGATACTAGGAAACAGCCTGTTATGACACATGGCTGTTATAATACGGGTGTATTCTTACAATGGACTTTAAACTAAAAAATTATCACATTCCAGATAAATATCATAAAGTTTACCTATTGTTAAATGATCAACTTTGCGTAATGATTGATGTCTACCATTATTTTCTTTTATGTTAAACTGATAAGCGAGTGTATAATTTATTCGACAGTTGAGATATAGATGCGATTTTTACGCTTACCGTGAGACAAATTATTTCCTATCCGTCTATATAGATAATATCGATAGAAGTTTTAGAGATGTTCCCCTATCCCAAGATTTTGTCATTGTGACCAAGAAGATAAGCTGTATAAACTTACTCGTTTTTTTTCCTCTCAATCGATTGATGACTTTTGAACACCGGTTTACCACTGTTGCTTTTATTTATCTTGAATAGTTTGCAAACTTCACGTGATTTTTCAAACTGGTGATTGTCATGGTTGTTTTTGCACGGTTTCAATTATTGGTTGCAATCTTAAATATTCGATTGTGATTATGTGTATCTAAATGTTTGTATATCAACCTATTGCAATATCTAGGTCTTTAAAAGCTATAAATGTGCTCTTGATTGCTTTTGTAATCTTCTCGTTCCGTCTTTCAAACATATTGAATACCACACTTAGGCTGGTTTCAAGTTACCAGATGAATAAGGTTTTCTATTTGCAGGTAATGTCACATGAAAAGGAGAAAAAAAGCTTGCCCGTGCACAGTTGCAATCTGACGGCAGAGGCATTCATTGCCTCCCTTGAACAAAGATTGTGCAAAGTGCTCAATGTAGTAAGCTATGTCTATTTTAATAATATGCATAGGTTACGGTTGAGCAAAATATAAAAACATGTATCCCTCAATATTCATGATGAAAAGAATGAAAAAATATAGATCTTTTTAATTTGTATTCATAACTTTATTCTTGATACTTACTTATCGTGCCTGTATCTGCAGTATCTTTATTCATCTCCTGTACTATATCATCACCATTTGTTATTCTTTCGTTGAATGTATGCATTATTTTATCGTCTCTTTCACTGGCGTTGGGATTAACAACATCCTCCACAATGGATTGGTTATATACTGTGATAAAATAAAAAAAAATGTTTACTTTTCAATGATGTCTTAAACATCATGTTATGCGAAATTTCTTAAAGTTTGTGTTTAAATATAAGAATTTCAACGGGTACTCAATTACTCGATCATCGCTCGGTAGAATAAACTAGAGGCTTCAAGGAGCCAGTGTCGCTAGGTTGGTCCCCTCCGTAAAATACCCAGTATGCCTTCGGAATATACAAATATTATTGTCAAGAATTCAATAACGACCGGGAAACAGACTACGCTGTTGCTCACCTAATATTTTGATATTCAATTGATACAGGCAATAATGCAACCGTTATACTTTTTCTTTAGTTTCAGAAGACTTTTGTAAAAGATAACAAACATTTATGAAAAGTTGCTTAAAAGAATTTAAAGGCCAATATCTCCTTATTGGGTCAATTGACCATTTTGGTCAAGTTGGCCTATTTATAATCTTACTTTGCTGAACAATATTGTTGTTTACAGTTTATTTCTATCTATAATAATTTTCAAGATAATAACCAAATTTCCTCAAAAACTACCAATTCACGGACACTAAACCAACAACCGTTTGTTTGATTCATCTGAAAATTTCAGGACAAATAGATCTGAACCTAATGAACATTTTACCAATTATTTAATTTACTCCTAATGCTTTGGTTTTTAAGATATACGTCAAAAACTACATTTTACCCTTATGTTCGTTTTTAAGCCACGCCGTCACCTTGGTAGGTGGGATATTTTTTCAACTAGATACCCCAATGATGATGGTCAAATTTGGTTGAAATTGGCCAAGTAGTTTCAGGGGAGAAGATTTTTGTAAACGTTCGCAGACGACGACGGACGACGGACACAAAGTGACGAAAAAAGCTCACTTGGACCTATGGGTCAGGTGAGCTAAAACTCGAAACATTGTTGGTATATTGTCTCCGTCTTTCCATACACTTTCTATTTTGAGAACATTTCTTTGAGAATTGAATAGTTATCACAGATTTCGTAAATATACATTCGTATGTGGTTTACAGTTTAAAATGCAACCGAATCAACGTCTTCGTTTTGGAATTTCTTTGATGATAAAATCGTAAAATGTCAACTTTTAAAATTTTTACTGAAATACTGTTTGGCAACATACATGTTTCTTCATATAAAAGCTTATACTACTGAAGAAGAACTTAATACTTAAAGTAAAAAGAACAATCAGACGGCAATAACCATTTCGGTATTTATGTTATTATACTTTTTGATCAGTTTTGATATAACAGATATAGATTTAAATTAGATACAGTCCACATAAAGTATGCGCACCGTTTACAACTCTTTTTCAAATAGTAAATAGTATCTGATCTCGATATTTAGGTTCGAAATTACTAACTATTATACATGTATTAGTCATTTTGGATTCCAAATAACTCAACAGAAACCATCTTTCGTAGATAACTGTGGTTCATCTGAACACAGAATTCAAAAAATTATTAATTGTGTAGACGGTTGTATGTTGACATTTTGGAAATTCAAGAAATAAAATATCCGTAAAAAACAAGTGACCAACTATCCCCGGAAATTTGTATTCAGAAAATAAACTTACAATACATATCATAATTAGAGTAAATACATATGTTTTTGAAAATAGAGAACAATCAATGAACATATAAGCGTTTTATGTATATCTTCTGATCACCTGTAGGTTTTTCCTCTATATCCCACGAATCCCTTTCATCACTGCCATTTAGTAGCTGGCCCTCCGGGGTTGTTTCTAAAATTCATATAATTTTAAGAACTTATAAAACTTTTTCTTAAACAGCTAACAGGTGGCTAACTGTATTTGTGATATCTTGATAACCTACTTCAAACACGGTATACAATGTTTTAAACCCCATAAAACGTATAATGACAGAATGATATCCTATTTGCTTTTTATATGATATGACATACAGTATTTGAAGACAATAATGCTCAAACATCATCTACTGCATTACTAATGACACCTGTTTTTCAATTTACTGTTTATTCAACAACCTGGTAAGAAAATACGTAAAGTGTTTGAAACCATCATAAACAAATTACAAATAAAGATGTCTCTTAAAAGGAAATATAAAGACTTACATTTAAAATGTTGCTGATATAATCATTATTTTGTAAAGACAATCAATTATGGGTAACGTTTTGATGCTTTGTAATATTATTATATCTTCCCCTCAGAATTGTTCGCTAAAAGATAATGTTTGCAATTGGTCCAATTGTATTTTAGTTTTTATTCTACTTTGGTTGCTTGTTTTCTCATTCATTTTTTACTTCACTTTTCTTTTGATATTTGTTCTTCCTAAAAGAGATAGCCTAGACATTTATAGGAATAAGAAAGAGGAAGTATTAGGATTCAAAAAACATTGGCAAAATTTTGCTTCCGAATTTCTTTTGTTTTTATCTAAAGCATTTTGATGTTAAATTTCATCATCGAACATTTCCAAACTAGTTAGGACGGCATCTATCATAATTTACCATGGTTTATACCGACATCAGGTAAAATTGCACTTGGATTAAATTGTTCTTCTGTTGAACATTTGTTTGCTGCAAAATTGTCTTCATCCTTGTACGACATTCTCCAGACAGTGTTCATATAATGAGTAGTGTCTTCATCAGCGTTATTGAATTTACACTTGCTTAAGTTTTGAGTAGTGTCTGAATAGTCATGCTGGTACTGTGTACATACATCTGTATCTTTTTTGATTTCGACTAATTCTATAATATCAGGTGTTTCTTTCTGATGAGAAGAGCCCATTTGTCATCATCTAAATATATTACAAAAGGGTCGTAATCGAATAATTACCTTACATCTCCTATATATTAAAAATACTCATTTAAACTACATGTTCTTATCTAAACTCAAATCAATACTAAATTATCTTTATTCTTTTCTTAGATATTCTTATAAAGTTCGTTTTGTTCAATAGATGAATATCTATAAAATGCTACAAATTGAGAGATACTCAAAAATAATTTGTACACAGAACATTCTTTGTAGTAATATTAAAAGTAGACATGTTGCTAAACAAAGATTAAGAAACGCATATGCTAAAGTATTGAAATCAATCAAAATTAACAACAAGGAGGTACCTTATAGATTAGAACAGGTGGACGATGGAACAATTAACTGGCACAGCGTTTAGAATATTTATGTACAGCTACCATTAACTGCTCCACACTAAACGAAAATACAATTAATGCTATCAAAACAATTGGTTATGACATTACTTCTTTTGCACTGTTAGAAATTCCTATATATTCGTATATCGTACACAGGTTGTATTTGAATAGATCTACAACAGACTACATTTCTTTTTTTATTCAAGTTTGATAGATATCATTAATAGTGTAAGCTGAGATTGCACATTTATTGTGAAATTTCAATTCTGTACTGAAATTTAAGCCTATGGAAAAATACATAAAAGCTGCATTTTCTTTTAAAATATTGCATAGAGATCAATGAAACTGTATTCATATATAACATGACATATGGCAATGAGATGCCTGCTTTTAGAATTTTGGAATTATCTACTGTAACCATGGAAACAGTAGAAATATAAAAAATTTCAAAAAATTCAAAATGCTGCAAACTAGATGAAACTTTACAGAAATGATAACTGGCATGGGCAGAATTGCATTTTGGAGTTAGAAATTTCAAAATGGCCACCGTTACCATGGAAATGACTAAAATGTCAAAAATTTCAAATTGCTCCAAACTTAATAAAACTTTACAAAAATCATAATTTCCATGTGTAGATACGCTCTTTGACTTGGAAATTTCAAAATGGCTGCCTTTTTCCTGGCAATGGGGGGACGAGGGTGCCATCTGTTATTGCTAGCAATTACAAATCTAGTTCTTCTTCCACTTCTTCCTCTTCCGCCACTTTAAAAAATGAACTTGTCCGCAGCGTTTCTCCAAAACCGCTTGTCAGATTGACTTAGGATTTCATAATATAGTAGACTAATATGTCTAGGTGAGCCATCAATCTTTCGTTTGTGCATTGGGGTCTATTAAGGGGTATTTTGGGGGGTAGAAAGGAGGAAGGGGTTTACTATAGAACCCTATGGGATTTTATTTTCTAAAATTTTCATATGAATATAACTTGAAAACTGTAAGTGATAGATACATGCAGTCTTCAGAAATGATTATAGGACAATAGAACAAATCACATGATATATAGGGGGAGTCCCTGGGGGGTCATCTCCACCCCCTTCAATTTGAGAATATGCTTTTATCTTGTAAACGGTCCAGATCCCCACCCCTAAACCATATATATTCTTGAATGGAACGATAAAACAAATCAAATGAAATTAAAGGGAGGTCCCCGAGGGGTCATCCCCACCCCTGTGTTCAACAGACACATTCCCCACTTATGGCTTTTTTTTGCCTATTATCTTGAAAACAATAACTAATAAAACTTCCCTTTAGAAAGAGAAACATTACATTTAATAGATTATCAGCAGCACTAGTTCTTCTTCGTCGAAATCGTCAGCTGATTTTTATTGCAGTTATTGCCCTATAAAGACTGTGTGTGCTTTTTTGTCTTATATAAAAAAAAAATACCATATTATAGCTAAAGGAAACTAGAAATTCAAAAATTATCAACAAGATACGTTTACAAATAATTTAATGGTTCAGGTAGATCATGAAAATATACTTTTTGAGACAGAATTTTCTTATTATTTGCTAAAATAAAGATTTTACTATGCTTTTTTTTTAAGATATAATAAAAGGGTTGGGTCTTAAACCGTGCTATTTCATAAGCTACAAATCATTGAAAATTGCCTAAATTTGGTTAGATTGTTCTTGAAAAAAACACTTTGAGATAGAATTTTTAATATTGTGGGAAGATAGGTTTCATCATATGTTTTAAAAAATAAAAAGAAACGATGGTGTCACTGAACTCGTTTTCTCGCTATAAGTAATAATCAAAAAAAAATCCCTAGAGGTCCAGTATATTTTTTTTTACTGAATGAGTTATCTCTCCTTAAATGGCTCATTTGAAAAGAAAATTTGTATTAAAAAAAATAAGGACAATTGTTTTTTTATGAAATTTATGTTGCTAGATTCATACTTTAGAGAACACAAATCACAATTTATTAACCGTTGCTCAGGAATTTTTCTGTTGCTAAGTAGTTAGTTGCTAAGCAATTTATGAACTCAAATTGAAGTGACTATTCATTTGTAACTTCAAGTTATTCTCAAACCAACCATCTTATCTGGAAAATATGGTTATTTGTACAGATACATTAATTCGTATGTGCTAATTATATTAAGAGTAAAAATGGTTGCTAGGCAAGTGAACCTTCTTTTTACCGGAACAAAAAAAATCTAAAAAAGTTTCTATACTAAAGCTAGCAATGGTTTGAATGAAGACTTCTTTTGAGAGGGGGCCGACACGCCCCTTTTTATAAGTACCTTCTCCGTTGTCGATTTAGGCAAATAACAAGACCAATTTGTACTGTGATTGTGCAATCCAAGATGGCGGTATACCATGAATCTATCTTAGATTCATTTGACAACCCCTAATAAGAGTAAATACCCTTTAAAGTCAATTTGGGGTAACTATCGTTTATGTAAGTATTTACATTATTATATTAATATACAATAAGCTATACATGTATAGCTACAAGAGTAACTAAAAAAGAGTACATAATTGGGATAAGGAAACAAGAAAAAAATGCTGTTATTTGAATTTTTCTCCTTAAGTACTAGTATTCATTAAAAGGCAAAACGCCTATATGTAGTAATATGAAATTTTAGAATATTTTGAGTAAATGATTGAGTCTTGTTGGTATTTTTTACTATTAAATTGTTCATTTATCCATATAAGTTTCAATAAAAATAATGTTTTGTTACATAACATTTTTACATGCGTTGAAGATTCAAGATTAAGAACATAAAAGTTAAACACGAGCCCCCTAGTAAATGATATAATGATTCAACTGGTATTTTTCGTAATATTGATGAAATACTTTTGAAAAAAACAGTATTTGAAATTTAAGTAAGAACAGGATACAAATTTGCTGGCGATTAACTGAAATTTACATGAGTACACTCATGTATGTGAATTATTAAAGAAACAAAATACATGTTCTTTAAAGAAATTTGAGAGTCTAAATGGAAGAATGAATTAAGTCTTTAGTAAAGCACCAATACAAGGATGGTTGCTATGCATTTTCTGATTATATGAGAATGGCTGGTATAGTTTATGTTGAAAATATTGACCCCTCAACTTTTTATTAGGATGTATATCATAGTTCGTATCAATCTGAACCCAACTATGCATGGTTGCTAGGTACTTTTAAATCAAGTAAGAGTCGTTGCTATGAACTTTTAACATGACCTTGACCTCTGGTATTTTGCAAACAAACAAAATGTAAGCAAAATTTTGTCTAAACACTTTTTTTAAATACTTTTTGGGTTTATTTGATAAAATTTCTAACAAAATTAAATAAAAAAAGACCGAAGGTCAAAGTCAAGGTCATAAATAACCTTTGATCTTGAGTTCAACTTTCAGGTCATTGAATGCACAACATGTCCCAAGTAATTTTTATTTTGTATTTGTCACTGTTTTTGAACTATTTAAATAACAATGTCAAAATTTTTCTTCAAAATACCAAAAATGACACTTTTATGTTCCCATAACAACCACCCTAGCTACCTATTTCCCAAACCTTTAATGATAAATTATTCCTAGGCAACAGCTATAATTTACATTTATCACTGTAGTATAATTGGTTGTGGATGCAAAAGTGTGAAATTATGTCATGCAAAATGCCTGTCATTTGCCTTTTTGAATACATTGAAAATTCCACTTTTTGAACCACTGCTGCCCCCTTCTTCCCCTTTTTTCAGAAATAATTTTTATCTTTCATCTTACTCATAAAGTGTTATATTTCAATTAATTATAGTCAAAATATTCATAAAACTTGAAATGTCTGCATGATACCTGCTTAAATTGGGTCATTTTTGATCCTCAAAATATGCATTTTTGAGGCAAAATCTAAGGGGACCAGTAACCATGGCAACGGGGGCATAAACAAATTTTTTGTCAACATTTTTCTTGTTAGTTTATTGATAGCTACCAACAGACCAAGTTTCAAGAAAATCTGAGACTATGCGTGCCGCAACTTGGTTGGTGGTTACAGAGAAAAACATTTACAGCAGAATAGAATAAGTGGTTTTGAGGATAACTTAAAGCCAGCACAATAAAAAACATTTTCTTTACATTTTGAAAAGTTAAATATATAAAAAAAAGAAATTGATATTTCTATGTCCGCCATTTTGGATATTACCGGAAGTGAGGGTTTTAAAGAAATATGTCTTATACATTGTATCCATGAGAAGCACCAAAAGCAATGGTTCCTGCACAATGTAATGATAGTAGCAATATGTTTAAACATATTTCAATTACCCTCCCTAAAAAATAAGCTTATTTTAGTACAATGTCCGCCATATTAGATTTTACTGGAAGTAGGGGTTTTCAAGACATCTAATCTATATAATATATCCAAAAGTAGTAAAAACAAAGGTTTGTAACAAATATTATGATAGTAGCATGATTATAACACCTTTCCACATACTAGCCTTCGATATTGGGCTGATTTAAGTATGAAGTCCGCCATTTTGGATTTTACCGGAAGTGCGACATTTTTTTCACATGCCTCCCTATCTGAAATAAAAGAGTAATAGACGAGGAAGGTCTATGCCAAATTGCATGCTTGTAGCAGGATGTGCACAATTTTTCACAAAGCTGCCGTACTAAAAGGGCTTTTTTTTGTATAAACCATAACTCTGTGGTAAAACATAGATTATTAAGAGCAATTTATATATCTTTCAGCTAGATAACTTGCTAAACTTGTTCAAAATTGCATGTACAGTGAGCTTTTAGAATTCTTATATTAGTGTATACCATTTGCCTAGATTGTAAAAAATTACCATATGAAACACAAAAAACTTGAAAAATCATAAGATTATTTTCATCAAGAGCTATATTGTACCATATACAAGTCATAAAATGCATGTTTTATTGATTTCAATCACAAAAAATGCAAAAAAAGAACTTTGGGTCAAGTCTTAACTGCATGCATGTTATATGACCATAAAAGGCTAAAATACTTGTTTATGACAATGCAAGAGCTTAAATTTCCCATAAACAGGATGTTTCAACCAAAAAAGATGATTAAACATGATAACTAACATCAAATTTGACTTATTTTCATTGGAATAGGTACAACTTCTAAAAAATGGATTTCTGACGATTCTCTGTAATAGGAAGTACACCACTATTTCATGGTCCCATTGCTTTCTATGTTAAATTCCTCCGTTTCAAGTAGGCACACCTCTTTTGTTTTAAGTTCAAATAAAGTGACAATCATTGCATTTCAAAGCAACACTTAATGGTGTCTTGTACTGAAAAAATCAACATACCTTTAATTGCATATAAGAAAGAACTGGTTCCCGGAACTTTGGATGTACCAAAACAGGTCCTTTAGATCTGACAAACAGACAAAATGTACCCTCTTTTTAAAATTTGGTGCATTTTTTTTTATATTCAAAATCAAAAGTCCAAAAGTGTTTTACAATGATCACCAGTCCTTCAGCTTTCATTTGATACAAAAAATACCTAAAAATTCTACATATTTTGAAAGTTACATTCATGCGTAGGAACTATTTTGTGTTAAATATGTACTACTTTCTGGTATGTGCTTTCTGGCCGGGCCTGAATTAGTGGTGTTACACCTTATTTATTATATTGCCTGCTAACAGGTCAATTTGAACTTACTTCTAAACGTAAACAGATAAACGCGAGAACCTTAAGATAAAGTCTATGAAAAACAGACACATCAAGTCTCGTGATGAAATCAACCATTATTGCATACTAGAAACACAAGAACTTGAAAGAATATTTAACATCTTCTAAACTTAAAAAGAATGTAGTAGATTAAGCTATATCACAATATTCGCAATTTAATATAAAGAAAACAGAAAGATGATTCACTGAGTGTCGTGCCCCAGAATTTTCGTTTAGTTTTATCATGTTGCTGTAAGGCTAGGGTACCTGATGAGGATTATGCCTAGGTAATATAAAACCTAAACCGAAATACCAGGTGAAATTACATCATCAAATCAATTATTTCTTACCAATATCTATGCGTATATATGCGTGTAAGATTTTACTATTGAAGTAATAATAGATAGATACTTGCCTACATAGTTTGGTTCAAAACGAAACTAATTGTAATATTGACCGACTATTTCAAATATTTAAATACATGAAAATAAACTATATATGTATTTAATGATACGATAGGTCACTGATTCTCTGAAGATATATACTGTTACAAAAATAGAAGAGTGTGACCTAGAGATAATATTGAGATGTTTGGATAGCTTAAGGACTCGTTCTTTTTTCAACATCTCTGAAGATTTATGTTGTTACAAGAAAAGGAGAAATGTGCCTTAGGAGTTGTATTGAGATATTTGGATTGGTTAAGGACTCGTTTTTATTTAAACGAATATAGTCCCTAGTCTTGACAGTGGGTTACTTGCCATTAATTTTTTATACCCCTTTCAAATTTATTTCTCCATGTTTAATGCCTCAAATTGCAGAAAGGGGGATAAAATTACACTGTAAAATAATTTAGGTCCCGAATTTTTAAGGAAAGTAGTGATTTGGTCCAGCTGAAAAAGGTTACAAATTAACACTTCGGAAGCTGTCAAAAAGTTTATTTATCTTTTGAGGTAGAGCCGATGACGTTTTCTATAATTTTGATATAATTTGTCCCAAAACTAGTATAACACACTGTAAAAATTTCATTGAGAAAGCGCAGTAGGGATTTTTTAATAAACTATTTTACTTACTTACATACTACAGTCGAGTAAGATCGTGTAACCTACAGACTATTTCAGAGTGGGCTAGTAAAACTCAGTACATTCGAGTACAGATATAGGCCATATACCGTGTAGTGAGGTATGCGCGATACATACACATTGGACCCTAAGGTACTTATAAGATGAATGTTTAAAAACAAATACACTGCTTTACTGTTAATTCTGTATCAATTCATCACAACACAAGTTAACGCATTTGTGCTAGGAAAAAGTATCAATTTCTCATACATATCTTATCAAAAGTGGAAATCTTAATTGTAATTTTTTAATCCTGTATTTATGATATTATCATTTCACGTAAACTATTTCGTTACTTTACACATGACATATATTTATTCTTACAAATTGTATTTAATCTTACTACCTTTACCACGTTTTCTGTTTTTGACAGTTGTGTAACAGTAATGTCATCCATAAGATAAAGCACAGGTTTTTTTCTTTGAATAATAATAATGATTCATTACAAAATGTCCCCACTTTCAAAAAGGTAGAAATTAAAGAAAACTCTCTATACACATGATACAGTGCAGGTGGACCAGTAGGTGAATATATAGAAGATACCAGTTTTGACTTCTTTGTTGGACATACGTTGCATCAATCTAAATATGGTGTTACTATAATTATATATTTGCAAAGACTGTAGTTACCTGCGTCTAATCTTGAAACAAAAATAGATCTCTTATCAAAATAAGTCATCTGATTTTGTGTCCATGTAACACATTGTGAACTGATTGTTTGCATGATCTTTTGATTCGTTAGTGCGAATTAAAATGGGTGGTATGATTATGAAATGTACAACTTTTCATCAAAGACCAAAAGACAATTATAGATCTCCACAAGCCCATCACCATCACGTTTTAAATAAGCTGTTAAATAAGTTTAAGATTATTTAGTTTCATTTAAGTTGAACCGATATAATGACATAAATACACAATATACATATAACATTCATCGCATATAAACCATATAAATGGAAATTGAATTAAGATTCGCATTAGATTTAAATCATACTGTACTATACTTTCCATTTATAATTTTCTTCGGAGCTCGATATTTTTGTTAGTTAACTCTTCAAATATGATCATACATAATAGCACTATAAAACATG
Organism: Mytilus galloprovincialis; assembly: GCF_965363235.1. NCBI lineage: Eukaryota > Metazoa > Mollusca > Bivalvia > Mytilida > Mytilidae > Mytilus > Mytilus galloprovincialis. Next base: position 12,921,469 of record NC_134847.1, on the reverse strand, counting down.
TGTTTTGTAATTCTTTCAAAGTTTAATATCCTTGATTTTCTTCTAGTAAGATTTAAAAGGAATACAATGTAAACTGTTTAATACTGAAAAGTATTCATTCGTAAGTCTCTTATCAACAGTCGCGTTATAATTTCTCTTGTGGCATATTCAAATGATTTTGTGGTAAATACGTTTTATGACTCAAAAGTATATAGAGATTGAAGAGATCTAAAATACAAATACGAAATCGCGGGCATTAAGAGCTTGGTTGAAAGTATGTAAACTGTTGCAGGGAGAATTATTGTAAATGATTTCATGTCTGGAGAATTTTAGAAAAGGTATCAAAATTCATAGGTACTTGGTGACAGGACAATTTATTATGCCCTCTCCCTTTTTTTTTTCCAAAGTCCGTTATTTTTTTGTTTTCTGTTAAATTCCAGTATTTTCGGGTTTCTGTCTACTATGAACATACGTATACGATAAATAAAATATATGTCATCAACTATCAATTTTAAGTTTCTTCTCCAAGGCGATCACTGTAATATTATATATTGGAATCGAGGGCATTTAGAGCTTGGTTTGAAAGTATGCAGACTGTTGCTGTAGGGAGTATTTTTGCAAAAGTTGTTGTGCCTGGAAAATTTCAGAAAGGTATTTGGAGACAGAAAAATTATATTTAGCCCTCTCCCTTTTTTCCAAAGTCTGTTATTTGTTATTTTTTTTTCTTCTGTTAAATTCCATTATTCCATTTCTGTATACTATGAAGATATGTATATTATAAATAAAGTATATTTGCTCTTAAAAATCAAAAAGTTTCTTCTCCAAAGCGATCACTGTTGTCATGGTTATATTATATTTAAAGAGAGTCTCTATCAACGCAAAAATAATTGTCCTGTGAGTGTCCAGGGGGTAGGGGGTGGGGGAGGGATCCGAAACCTCCTTTTTTGGACGATCAATGCATTTGAATGGGGACATGTAGTTTGGACCCCCCCCCCTTTTTTTTAAACGGCTGGATTCGTCCTGGTGTTCCCGAGTACTCGGCCTACTTCGATTCGTCCGACTCGGGTTAACTCGAGATAAAAAGATTGGTGTTTATATGCGCATGTGCAAAACCTTCCCCAATCGGAGTCAAAACTATTTCATCGAGTTGACTATCATAAAAAGTAGTATCTACTGAGCATTAAAATGGTTATATGATTAATAATTGTTAGTGAAAAAAATTCGTTCTGTTTTATTTATAAACATCACCGACAGTTGATACACACATGAACACTATTTGTTTATTAAAAAAAAACAGACAAAAAACAAATTCACCTTGTCAGTCCCTTTCTTCGGCTATATTTTGTTAAAAACCAGTTTTTTGTATCAATGTTTTGTGTTTCCATTAATTGAAAGTTATGTGCAAGTTTAAAACCGGAAGTCTAGTATAACTTATAATTTGGTCTGGTGACGGTAACAAAATCCGGACACCTTTATTTTCGTTTTTCTCACAAAATAACCAAAACTGAATAGTCTTAAGAATAGATGACAAATGCGACTATGCGAGGTACCTATAGAACACAGATGCACAATGATTAGTTTATTGTGGAAGGCGGAGAAGCGACACACAAAATGAGGTCTTCTCGTTTAATAGTATAGATCTGAGTACGAACTAGATTTTCCGAAATTTAAAAGGAAATTTACAGATATTTATACAAAAATGAATTTTTAGTAGAATAAAAATAGCAAATACTATCATAATGGAAATTTTTTTAATTCATATTAAGCTAATTTGCAATCGATGTAAAATCGTCAACTAAACATTATTGTATTTAAATCAACATTATAAACTCCACATAGATAGGTAATATTAGATCTGCAAATGAAATTTAACATTTCATCGTAGGTAAGTAAATTTTGTTTTGTTCGCATATTCAAATTAAGTTTTGCAAATCATCTTAACCAAATGGATTTAATTGCACGATAACTTCATCATCCGTCTGTTATTTTAACCCTTTCCCTTTCATGCATTTTTGACCTTTACTTATCGAAAGTACATTATCGAAGTTTAAATGTATACAGAATTCGCAACAATGGTCATACACATGCCATGTTGGGCTCAAATGAAAGATAATTGGTAAAATATTTCAAAAAATTAAGTTAGAAGATAATTCGTAATTTTTGTATCACGTGGTATATTTCCAAAAGTCACGTAACTGTTGGAGAAAAAGTGAAAAAATACGAAATCCTTGGGCAAAAAGTCGTGCAGAGACATATCGGTGGGCTAATAGGGTCAGGTTTTGATGGAAACACAATTCCTCGAGTCTGTTGAAGCCATATAAGTTATCATAGTGGTATAAATAGACGCATAACGTGCTATAGGCCTTGAAATATCGATGTCCGTAACATTTAAAATAATTGATTTTAGACGCTCTTTTTGTCCGATTTCAAACTTGGACCCTAGTTATTTGTCTAATTCGATCAATCAGCAACCTAAACTTTGTTTTTACAAGGGAAAATTCATTGAACTACCAATGCTAGCTTGATCTGGGACACCCTTGACTGAGCCAGATGGAGCAAAGGGGGTAAAATGGGGGAGGGGCAATTTTGCACACACACTTTCTTTTAAAAAAATTCGTAGGTTTCCTTTTTGAAATTGAAAGTAAAGTTAAGTTAAGTTACATTTAATATAGGAAATTATTTTTCCAACTCCGGCAGTGAGATTCGAACTCTCAATCTTAGCGCCTTGGGATAGATCAGCGTACCCCTGCGCCACTGGCATTGTAGTGAATTTATCGAAATTTAAGTACTTAACATTTTGTAAGTCTACTACAACGGAAGAAATTAAAAAAAAAATAATATAAAGATTCTCACCCAGTTTGTTTTCTTTTTGGAATTATGTGTTCAGATGATAATTTTGTGTTGCCAAATGCATAATTTTTACGCATATCTAGGAGGAATCCACTCTTTAAACTGTCATTTTTTCATTGAAATATACATGTTCCTTTATTCAAACAAAAGTGTTTTAACTTTGGTATACCGCAACACTTACGAAACCATGTTTTGTTACATCTATTTCAACTTTGCAAATAAAATTCAGAATATTTTAGCGGTTTTTGTCTCTTTTCTCATAATATCTTTAAGAAATGACTTCAGATTTTTAGCGTAATTCAAGTTTGTGATTGCGCTGCTACACTAAAAATTACATTTGCAACTAGTGTACAAGTTAGAACTATTAGTTTAATACTATTCTTCAAAAACTCACTGCACAGTTATTGAAAAAAGACATAAATCCTCTTAAAAGAGCAGTTTTCTTTGCACTTCTTTTTGAGAATATCCCTATAAATTCGAAGAAAAATAAATGGTTTTTACAGAAAAATTACACACCAGTAAGGGGCGACTTGTTTATTCACTAATAATGATAGAGGTTTGATGCACATTAAATCGCATTGCTGGTTATCTGAGGATTAATTTGAGCCCTTAACCACATCTGTACGTCAGCAAATGGCGATTAAACAAGTCTATATGTCCCAAAAAAATCTTGAAATTGGTTTCACCGGTAAGCTGTACCGGTGTGAAAGGGAGAGGGTTAAATTTAGTTTTTCTTTAAAGTGTGTTTACGATATCAGTTTCTCAACGTCACCACTGTACTTTAGACTTCTAATTTTGGACATGCCAATAATACATAATTGGTAGGGATCAAACATGTTTTAGAGCGCAAAACCCCTTTATTTTCTGGGACAGTGGTGTAACAACACAACACACTGTTAGACTATAGTTGATTGCGGATTGTGTTATTACGAAAGTCGTACAAACAAGGGCAACAGAAGGTCCAACACCACAATTGTCGTCCCTTGATTTTCGTTGTTCACGAATATAGTCCCTAGTGTTGACAGAGGGTTACTTGCCATTAATTATTTCTCCATGTTTAATGCCTCAAATTGCAAGAAGGGGGTAAAATTACACTGTAAAAATATCTGGGTCCCGAATTTTAAAGGAAAGTAGTGATTTGGTCCAGCTGAAAAAGGTTAAAAATTAACACTTCGGAAGCTGTCAAAAAATTTCAAGACGCCCTAAACATACAATTGTCCATATTTTGCGTCAGAGCCGATGAAGTTTTCTATAATTTTGATATAATTTGTCCCAAAACTAGTATAAGTTATAACACACTGTAAAAATTTCATTGAGAAAGCGCAGTTGGGATTTTTTAATAAACTATTTTACTAACTTACATAGTACAGTCGAGTAAGATCGTGTAACCTACAGACTATTGTAGAGTGGGCTAGTAAAAATCAGTACATTTGAGTACAGATATAGGCCATATACCATGTAGTGAGGTATGCGCGATACATACACATTGGACCCTAAGGTACTTATAAGATGAATGTTTAAAACAAATACACTGCTTCACTGTTAATTCTGTATCAATTCATCACAACACAAGTTAACGCATTTGTGCTAGGAAAAAGTATCAATTTCTCATACATATCTTATCAAAAGTGGAAATCTTAATTGTAATTTTTTAATCCTGTATTTATGATCTTATCATTTCACATAAACTATTCCGTTACTTTACACATGAAATATATTTATTCTTACAAATTGTATTTAATCTAATTACCTTTACCACGTTTTCTGTTTCTGACAGTTGTGTAATAATAATGTCATCCATAAGATATAGCACAGGTTTTTTTCTTTGAATAATAATAATGATTCATTACAAAATGTCCCCACTTTCAAAAAGGTAGAAATTAAAGAAAACTCTCTATACACATGATACAGTGCAGGTGGACCAGTAGGTGAATATATAGAAGATACCAGTTTTGACTTCTTTGTTGGACATACGTTGCATCAATCTAAATATGGTGTTACTATAATTATATATTTGCAAAGACTGTAGTTACCTGCGTCTAATCTTGAAACAAAAATAGATCTCTTATCAAAATAAGTCATCTGATTTTGTGTCCATGTAACACATTGTGAACTGATTGTTTGCATGATCTTTTGATTCGTTAGTGCGAATTAAAATGGGTGGTATGATTATGAAATGTACAACTTTTCATCAAAGACCAAAAGACAATTATAGATCTCCACAAGCCCATCACCATCACGTTTTAAATAAGCTGTTAAATAAGTTTAAGATTATTTAGTTTCATTTAAGTTGAACCGATATAATGACATAAATACACAATATACATATAACATTCATCGCATATAAACCATATAAATGGAAATTGAATTAAGATTCGCATTAGATTTAAATCATACTGTATTATACTTTCCATTTATAATTTTCCTCGGAGTTCGATATTTTTGTAAGTTTACTCTTCAAATATGATCATACATAATAGCACTATAAAACATGTGTTCTGTAATTCTTTCAAAGTCTAATATCCTTTATTTCCTTCTAGTAAGATTTAATAGGAATACAATGTAAACTGTTTAATACTGAAAAGTATATATTCGTAAGTCTATTTTCAACAGTCGCGTTATAGTTTCTCTTGTGTCATATTCAAAGGAAAATTACAGATATTTATACAAAAATGGACTTTTAGAAGAATAAATAGCAAATACTATCATAATGGAAATTTTTAAAATTTATATTTAGCTAATAGAAATTTGCAATCGATGTAACATCGTCAACAAAGATTATTGTATTGTAATCAACAATACAAACTCCACATAGATAGGTCATATTAGGTCTGCAAATGGAATTTAACATTTCATAGTAGGTAAGTAAATTTTGTTTTGTTCACATATTCAAATAAAGTTTCGCAAATCATCTTAACCAAAGGATTTTATTGCACGATAACTCTTCATCATTCGTCTGTTATTTTAAATTTACTTTTTCTTTAAAATGTGTTTACCATATCAGTTTCTCGAGGTCACCACTGTACTTTAGACTCCTAACTTTGGACATGCAAATAATACATAATTGGTAGGGGTTAAACATGTTTGAGAGCGCAAAACCCCCTTTTCTGGGACAGTGGTGAAACAGCACAACACACTGTTAGACTATAGTTGATTGCGGATTGTGTTATTAAGGAAGTCGTAGAAACAAGGGCAACAGAAGGTCCGAGACCACAATTGCCGTCCCTTGATTTTCGTTGTTCACGAATATAGTCCCTAGTGTTGACAGTGGGTCACTTGCCATTAATTTTCATACCCCTTCCAAATTTATTTCTCCATGTTTAATGCCTCAAATTGCAAGAAGGGGGGGGGGGGGGTAAATTACACTGTAAAACAATTTGTGTCCGAATTTTTAAGGAAAGTAGTGATTTGGTCCAACTGAAAAAGGTTAAAAATTAGCACTTCGGAAGCTGTCAAAATATTTCAAGACGCCCTAAACATAAAATATAATTTGTCCCAAATGTAGTAAAACACACTGTAAAAATTTCATTGAGAAAAGGAAGGTCGACGGGTTCAATTTATAAGCAGGATCTACTCCCCCCGGCTAGCCCCACGCTCCACATCCACTCCCCCCGGCTAGCCCCACGCTCCACATCCACCCCCGCCGAGGCTCGTGTAGGGTTCGTGTAGTTCATTCTGTTCTCTGATTTTATTTTATTTTTTAATGATGTCGTAAATTTATTTTGAGTTTAAACATTGTTAAATGTTACTTTGGAATCCTTTGCCTCTCTTTAAGGAAATCAATGTTGACAAGGTAACACATAGACGTTCAAAAGGCTACATATAAACATTTTGTCAATGCAATATTTTTGAAAAGTTCACATATTAAACATTGAAAAGAATAGTCGTATCGTGGTATTAGCTTACTTATTTATGTACCCCAGAGAATGAAATTTTGCAAATATTGCTTTTTACATCATACCATATTTAACTGTATATTAGAATATAGATGTCAGAACGAAAAATACAAAATCTGAAATAAACTGACGAGCCAATGAAAAAAGACCAAAAAACAGTATACACAATACAACACAGTAAACTAAACACTAGTTACTAGAATATAGGGTTAAGAGTAAAACACATTTAAAAGTAAGAAAATAAGAAAAATCGAAATGTTACATTACATATCAGATATATATATATATATATATATATATATATATATATATATATATATATATATATATATATATATATATATATATATATATATATATATATATATATATATATATATATATATATATATATATATATATATATATATATATATATATATATATATATATATATATATATATAGTGTCTAAAAATAGCAACAATCAACATTCAATCTATCTAGGTGTGGATCAGTTTGTAAATAAACTGATGCAGTTACTAAATTAAATTATATAAGTGTCTAAGAATGTAACTTTAACACACTAATGAGTGTTATAAAATTAGTTGTTATATTTTATATATTATTCACGCAATATTTCGCTAAACAAATTAGCTTCATCGGGCGTGTGCATCTATCTAGGTGAAATCGGATGCATGACAAAAAAATATCTTTGTAGCTTGACGTTTTTGTGTAAAAGTTTAAAATATTGATAAATCATCAATTTCATTCTATTTAACTAAAACAACTATTTGTTTAGATTTAAAAATTATTATGTACAATAAACGGCAAAAATATCTTGTATATACCCCATCAATCAATATTTTAAACTTTTACACAAAAACGTCAAGCTACACAGATATTTTTTTTGTCATGCATCCGATTTCACCTAGATAGATGCACACGCCCGATGAAGCTAATTTGTTTAGCGAAATATTGCGTGAATAATATATAAAATATAACAACTAATTTTATAACACTCATTAGTGTGTTAAAGTTACATTCTTAGACACTTATATATATATATATATATATATATATATATATATATATATATTTAGGAAGTGAAATTCGGTAAGATATATACAATACCGCATGACGTTACTATAACGTAACGTCACAAGTCGTTACTAGTAACGATAACAATTTTGTCTGATGAACCACAGGAGATGCGATGAAAGCGCTAACAGAAACAATGTTCGATTTATGATGTGATTTTTTGTGTTTTTTACTTTTAAACTATATATATAAGTACACATTCAATATGCCATTTGTAATGGTGTTTGGATGTTGTTAAATTTGTTTTAGGTATTATGATATTATACCGTCATACCAGATCTTCATATACATATATATATATATATATATATATATATATATATATATATATATATATGCATTGCTACAGACTTATTATCGTGACGTTACTTTACTGTTACTTAAATTCATCCATCTACCGAGGATAAAATTTGGTAAATGTTTTCCCTAGTTTGTCATATCGAAAACCCTGGTGTAATAATTATTCAGTAATACAGAATGTTCTTCCGTTGAAATCATATACTAGTACATTGTTACATACACATACACGAGCAAATCAAACAAATTGAGATATATAAACAACATACGATGGTTACAAAGGAACGTCACTATCTTAAAATGTATATTTATCATAAATTATTGTATTGAGTTTCCCGTTAAAAATATAAATATCAAGATCCAGGTAAGGGCAGTGTTCATTGTTAGTGTATAGCTTTATCTAAAGTCACTAGGGTATACAATTAAAACTAACTCCCACAATTTTTGTCCATCCTCTTTCCCGGTTGATTTTTTATTTATAAAGCTAACAGTTTGTGTCATGTCTTTGATAGGTTTTAGTTAAAATGGGGAAATATAATTTCATTATTGTGTATCCATGTCACCGTTTTGAGATATTGTATTCAACATTGCAAAAAGTGCATAATTATGTCAAATGATTTCAATTATTTGCTCCAAAGTTGAATTTCAATTCTTTTTAATGATACCTTTCCCGAAATCTATCTAAAATTTATTTACCGAATGAACAAATTTGATTTGTGCCTCACGTTTTAATCAATGCAAACTGCATAAAAACTCATTCGAATAATAATTTGAAAAATAGGTGACATGGAAATGTTGTTTTTTTTTCTCTTGTTTTTTGTTATCATACAAAGGTAATTCAAAGATGGACATCTGAATTGGTTTGTCGTTCCTTTTCAAATGGGTCAAAATGTATAGGAATATTCTTATTTCAAAAACGTCCTTATATTACTCACTTTGTTTCAATCAATTTAGATTCATTTTGGATATCTGACTGAGAGAATCTGATATATAATATTCTGTATCTTAGGTAAAATAAGTGAATGCGTGTGGAAATACTCAATCTCAAACTATTTACTTTATTTTCTTGTTTTAATTAATTCCTGTCTATCAAACGGTTGATATTTTAGACTTCATCATTGTCAGCCAGTAAGAATGGATACGGCATGTTCCTTTTGCAATTGTAAAGAAGCAGTGAATGTTTTAAAACCATGTTTAAATTGCTCGGACGCTAAATTTTGCTCTGTAAGTTGCAGACGCAAACACAGGAAAACGCACAGACTTGTCAACGAACTTGCAGGAGGAAACGTTTGGAAAAATAATGGTATGTTTTAATGAATTCTAATAAATCTTGTTGTTGTTTTTTATTTTCATTTTGTTATGTTGTGTCACATACTAAAAATATGTAGTTTAATGGTAAAAAATATTTGAATTTGAATAAATTATAAAGGAAACTAAACAAAACAAGGCGTTTCTTGCAGTTAGAGTACATGGATACATTCCAAATTCTTCAACACTTTTGATTCAGTGTGTGTACCAAAACACAGACATACACAAAACATAATGATAAAATAGAGCAAATAGACGACACACACACTATCATCATGATCGTACGTTGCACAACGGTTATTGCGATAGAGGTCACAGTTATACGGACATTCAACTTATTTCAATGATGTCTTTATGAATATTTAAGACGATATCTTAATTTTCTATTCCTCATACGATTGCATGTTTTACCATTATTAATATCTAGAAAGTTTGTTCGCTTCATTGTGTTTACATTCGTTTAGTATCCATTTGATTTTCATTGCTTAAATAATGTAAGCGTTTAACACCACAGGTAAACGTATTTTTAGCAATTATAGTAAAACTGTTTAAACTAATTTCCAGTTGTCAATATAAATGAATTTTTTGCGACTGTCGTGCAAGTGAGAAGTTTAGCTAGCTTTAAAACCAGATTTAATCTACCATTTATTTTACATAATATAAAGCCTATACAAAATCTGGAATATGAGAGTTGTTCGTTTGATGTGTTTGAGTTTTCGATTTGGCCTTTTGCGTAGAGATTTTCCTTTTATATTTTTCTTCGGAGTTCAGTATTTTTGTTATTCTACTTATGAAACGATATTCCAGAGCTTGCACTTCCAGTCATGATTTCCTTCATGGATGGTTGCTTATTATCTCAAAGCCTTTAATTTAAGTGTTCAACGTGGTTAAGTTGAAATAATCTCTTCGAATTGGTTGACCGTTATAGACTATCTTTTTCACGGGTGACGACGGATATATTCAAACTGTCACAACCACAATATCGTCAAATTTTCCTATAAATATGATTACTAATGTATTCATTTTTGTGCATTCGCAAACTTTTGCGGTCGTATAATAAAATGTCGATGTTGTCTTCGTCGTCTTCCGGATACATTTGGTCCCCAGACAGTTACTGGGTATACGTGTAACTGTAAGGAATTCCATGCCCCAAGATTCAATACCATGTAAGAAGGAAAGAAGTGAGATTGATTTTGGGGGTTATTGTCACAATTGATAAGGAATATGTCAAAAAGGGGGAAAATCTGGCGTATATACAAAATTTAGTCCTGGTATATATGATGAGTTTATTTATACGCAGCTTTTGTAGTTTCATCTACATTTGTAAACTATAAAACGATTAGATCTCATTAATTTATTGTGTCGCTTCACACAATAAATTAATTACCATGCCGTTGTGTCGTATAGTACCATGCATAGTCGCATTTGTCATCCTCGCTTATGATTATTCCGTTTGGGATATTTTGGGATAAAAACGATAATAAAGGCGTCCGGATATTGTTTATGACATCGGGTGGACTTAAGTAATAGACTGGACTTCCGTTTAGTACGGTTTAAAATTACACATAGTTTTCATTAGGGTCGTAATGGGGTATCATCATGACTAATAACGGTAAACAAAATCTTGCCAAATGACGTTGACGGTAATTTTCGGTGTATGACGATAAAATGAACACTTCTTTAGACGATAAAAACATCGCCTGATTTTGACGAATCAAGTTTCTTTTTACTTATTTGTCTCTTTCTATAGTTATGAAGATTATAACACAATGTTGACCGTGTACCCTTACTTTACCAATTGAACCTTTTATATTTGTTTGATTCACTCACACCTCGTTGTCAATATAATGAAAATTGTGTTGGACTGCCATACAACCGAGAAGTTTAGCTAGCTATAAAACCGTTTAATCCAGCTCTTGAATTTGTTATTTGATTACGGACTTACCGTATTGAGTTTTCCTCGGAGTTCAGGATTTTTAATTTTTTTTTAACTTTTTCAAACCTTGACGTATCTTCAATATATATTTTTAAAAATTTGTAGGGACAATTTCGCGACGACAATTTTAATAAGATGATTTTTCGCTATGTAGATTTAAGTTTGAATGTTTAATTTCTTTTCCGATTTTCCAGGTTTGGGTGCTGTACAAAGCGTAAAACATGAACCAGCTGTTCAAATAAAAAGTATACAACCGGAATCATGCAAGGCAGTAACGCAAAAGGTAGCACATGGAATTAGTAAGTCTGTTATGCAACGTTTCTTGCTTTAAAAATATGTGTTAGTGTTTGTGTGCGTGTACAATGTATCAAAATTGACTGATTTTATTTACAAAACATCCAGAGATGAACGTTCTTTTCAATAACTGTAATGTGAATACAAAATTTCTTAACCTAACTTATTAATTGGTCAAAGTTGTATTACATGTAGTTAAAAATATCGAAGATTATACACAAATAGTCCACATCGGGCTTTGTGATATAAACAGTATGGTACATATAGCGTGAAATGCATTTTCGCTCTTCTTTATCAAAAAATAAATATTAAATGATGTTATAAATGTAAAGTATATAAATTACAGAACTTAAAAAATTGACATAAATAAAAAGAGGGATATAATCAAGTCAAAACTTGCCCGAAAATGTTTTTCTCCAGATTTTTTATACATTTAGTACACTGTTCTTTCAAAATCTATCAAAAAGGTAAAAGAACAAAAACACTAAACTCCGAGGAAAATTCAAAACGCAAAATCTCTAATCAAACGGCAAAAACAAAAGCTCAAACACATCAAACGAATCGATAACAACTTTCATATGCCTGATTTGGTACAGGCATATTTTATGTAGAATCTCAAGAATCTTATCAGAGTTTCAATTATTTTTTTTTATTAATATATTAATTATATTTCACAAAATGGAAAAGAGAAAAGTAGAGGTTATCGGGTAATTTGAATGGCACTGCATAAACAAAACGAGATGATTCCGAATTTCTGACAAAAACAAAACAAAACGATAAGAACTAAACAGATGTGGTATAATTGTTAATTATTCAACTCTTCACAAGAGACCAACATAAATTAACAACCGAAGGTCACTGTACGACCTTCAACAATGAAAAAAGCCCATCCGCATAGTTAGCTTTAAAAAAGCACAACACGAAAAACGTTAAACAATACAAACGAAAAAACCTAACTGGCTAATTTATGTTCAAAACAAGGAACCAAAAACAAATATGTAACACAGCAACAATCGACCACCATTCAGTTACATACTCTTGACTAGGGACAAGCATATACATACAGGATGGGACATTAGTGTTGCGGTACATCAAGAACAAACTATAAAAAGTAGTTGAAAACGGCTCAACTCATCAGATGGGAAAGTCTTGTATCAGTACAACATAAGAACAAACAATGCAAATTACTTGAAAATGTGTAACTCATCAGATGGATACAAATAGAAATACATCTAACAAAAACACAGAATGGACGTTTATTAAAACCTTATGACCTATCTATTTATATTACATATTAGTCGGGTTTAAGAGTAACACTATCTAGAAGTATGTTGAAAAATAAACATACTATTCACTTTCAAGTTGGTAGTAGTTGTCGCTCTCAACTGACAGTTCTAACCATTTCGTTTCTTCCTTTTGACGATTGGCAAATAAACTGTCTATCAGTAAGAATAGCAGACAAAACACGATCTTCACAATTCAAAGTATGACTGAAACCATCAATTAAGGGGGTACAGAACACCTAAGAAAAGATAACTCTTACTCATATAGATATAGGAAGATGTGGTGTGAATGCCAATGAGACAACTCTCCATACAAATAACAATTTAAAAAGTAAACCATTATAGGTTAAAGTACGGCCTTCAACACGGAGCCTTGGCTCACACCGAACAACAAGCTATAAAGGGCCCCAAAATAACTAGTGTAAAACCATTCAAACGGGAATACCAACGGTCTAATCTATATAAACAAAGTCTGATTCATTGCTACGTTTTAAAATCATGTTGCAATATGCAAGCTTTTAAAGGATCATGATCAGAATGTTTAGGAAGTACACCACTAATTAATGGCCCCATTGCTTTCTATGTTAAATTCCTCAATTTCGAGTGGTCACAGCTCTTAAGCTCAAATCAAGTGACAATCATTGCATGTCAAAGTAACACCTTCTGGTGTCCTGTTCTGAAAAAATCATTGCATATAAGAAAGAACTGGTTCCCGGAACTTCGAATGTACCAAAACAGGTACTTCCGATCTGACAAAAAGACAAAATGTACCCTCCTTTTTAAATTTCATGCCATTTTTTTATTATTCAAATGTATCAGTCAAAAATTATTCTGCAATGATCACCAGTCATGCAGCTTTCATTTGATACCAAAATCAATAAAATATTCTAAATATATTGAAAGTTATGTCCATGCGTAGGAACTATTTTGTGTTAAATATGTACTACTTTCTGGTATGTGCTTTCTGGCCGGGCCTGAATTAGTGGTGTTACACCTTTGCATCATTGCTAAGAGCAGCTGTACACCTATTGTTATTCATTTAATCTTTTAATCCATTTACCAAAGTTACTAATTTTCCATAAAGGAATTTTCAAGGAGACATAATAGGGAAATTTAAGAGAGAAATAAATTTACCAAAAGAAAAAAGGACGTAAAAAAAAGGAGGGAAATATAAAGGACCAAAACTGTTTTCGTTTTTTACTTGCCAATGTCTAGATCTTAGATAAAATGAAATAAAGTACAACAATGCTACCATTTGATTTTATGGGTGGGAGGGCTGGAATTAAAAATGTTATCCAGCATTTTTTTTAAGTTGTAATCATTGAAGGGGGGAAGGGTGATGGACTGGGATCCGGTGTTTTAGCTCGGGATTTCAGATCCGGGAATTTTTTTTTTTCAAATTTCGGAATCCCGGGATTTAAATTTGTTTAAACTCGGGATTTCGTGTTTTAAAGCCCAGGATTTCGGGATCAGGATTCAGGACCCCTCCTACCCTCGCTCTGATGACATCATTTTTCCTGGATTTTTATTTTTCATTCTTTAGGGAACTGCAATTTTCATTAGTTTCATTAGTTTATCTGTAATTGTTTACATAAATTGTAATCCTGCTTGTTATGCCAAATTACTGTTCCTGTCTCGTTTGCTCAAAAGCCTGTCTTGCTTTTTTCAAATTTTATCCAAGCTTTCCCTCAAATGGCAGCTCCCTCTGACAATAAAATTGTAACCAAATAAATAAACCATGGACAATTATACAATGCTTCTGTTTGTAGATCTTCGTACCAAATTGATTAAAATCAAAACTGAATTGACTCCACAATACTTTTTTTAAAACCATACATGTAGTTTTTAATGAAAACACTATGGGTTTAATTAGTAATACACGTAGTTATGTTAAATAGGTACATGTATGATTAATTTTTAATTTTAAAATTTCTGGCATATTTTTTTAAAGTGCAATTGAATATTTTATTACATGATTTATATTCATGTAAAAATTTAGAAGATACTGAGGGGGATACTCAACCACCAGTGCATCATTTACATGTTACGGAGCAAAGACAAAAAGAAGAAAAATAACCATCCGATTCAGTACACAAAACACAACACATATTTATGCACTCTCATATTCATCTGAATAAAAAAAAATACTACATCTTTCTAGTATCTTTTTTCAACCTTTTATCCTAACAGGTGTAGAAAATAAACGGGTGTCTTCTATTCCGTCCGCAATGTAGGGAAAGTCAAGTCTGTATTTAGAATCATGGTTGAAACTGAAACTACACATATGTATGATATAAATAGAACATGTTATTTTTGCTTTATCAAATTTAAATTTCGAAGAGATAGAAACATCTTTCAAATTATTTTTATCAAATGCAATTAAAAAATAAATATGAAAAAAGAAACTGTGGTGTTATTGCAAGTGACAAGTGAAAATGTTTCTTCTCAAATATCAATTGAAGATTTTTACTGAATAGAGTAATCATTCTCTATAATAATAAGGCAGCAATCATTAGATTTTCTGGGGAGGGGTGGGGGCTATGGTTTTTTTTGGAAAAAAAAGTTTTTTTCCAGTTTTTGGAGAAAAAAAATAATTTGTTTTCAACTGCCACTATATGTGATGCTAAAATTGAAAGAAAAATTGTTTACGACTTGTCGCTAAAACATTCATAGCCCCCCCCCCCCCGAAAATCAAATGGTTGCTGCCTAAGGGTCCCAAAAAATAATGTAAAATAGATAGTGTAACTGCCGTGCTTTTAAGTAAAAACCAGTTGTATCTAATTTTCATAACCTCTGCAGAAATACTAAAAAACAATTTTAAGTTTAAAGAACTTGATTTCACAGTATAAGGATTTTGCACAGTCAGCTCTATTTCATCCCTCATAAGCCGTGGTTCTTTGCACGACTAGTTTTGTTCTTAAGTTTTGAATTGTATATTTTTGAATCTGTAGACCAATAAATTGAAAATCTTGATCATGTAAAGCATCTGCCAAGTTTAAAGCTTTTCCCTATGTATATAGGTATTTTTTGCGTGTCATGCTTTTAACTTTAACAGCTCGTATCTCAAATCAAAAATCAGTTACGTCCTTATTTTGCCCCTGCAACTGAAAGTAGCGGGGGATATTGTTTTACCCCTGTCCGTCTGTCCTTCCGTCCATCCCATTATTGGTATATAGTTATGTGGCATCACTCCTACTGTTTGATTCCTAGGAAGTTTTCACTTTGCTTTCTGTTGAGTAGTTAAGTACGTACACTGCGCTTCAATGGAAACCATCCCTTTTTCAAACAATGTTATGTGACTACATGTCTATTCCGTGTGCATGGAATGGGTTGACATGTCATAAAATGTGTCTATATTGTTGTATGGTCGATTAAAGCTTGTGTATTATGATTTTTAAAAATAAATAGGAATTCAAACCTTCATAAAAGTCATGGCCGGTACAAGCGCTTCTTCCCAAAAAACACAATTATCGTCCTTGAGGTCAAAGTTCAAGGTCACATGAGGGTAACTTTTTTTAAAAAGGATAACCACCTCATGATGATACATCCACATGCCAAAGATGTAAGGCCTAGGTCAAAAGGTGAAGAAGTTGTGGCCGACGTGGTTGTTTTTCACGAAAAAAAACCCACATAAGTTGACCTTGAGGTCACATTTGAAGGTCACACAAAGGTCATCATGATGCAAGAAACTTAACCTCGTTATGATACATCCACATGCCAAATATTGTAAGGCCTAGTTCAAAAGAGGAAAAAAAATATTGCCATTATGTACTTTTTGAATAGTTTTTGCTCTTATTTAATGAACAAATTTGAGGGTGGGGCGTATTTCAAACTTAAATATCAAAAAATCTAACGGTTAAATTTTAAAAAAAAAATTGCAAGAACAACCGACTAGTATAGCACTCCAAATGCTTAGTTTTATAAAAAAAAATTAAACGACACATTTTTTTTTCAAAAAAAAATCTTCTTCAAATACTAGAAGCACAGCATTCACTTTTCGGGGCTGATTCTGGTACCCCCTATTTAAGTTTGGGCAAAATTTTAAATCCAGACTAAAAAACTTACAAGAAAAGGGTATCAGTTAACTAATATTTACCTCAGCTATCATTATTAGCTATGCTATTGTCAATTTAGGATTAACTTTTAAAAAAATTAACATATTTAACCCTATACCCATATTTCAGAAACTTCCAATTTTGGCCGATTCTAGTATGTAAAAGATGCCATATTTGAGTTGCCACATCTTTTAAACATACGGTTCAAATCTTTT
Organism: Mytilus galloprovincialis; assembly: GCF_965363235.1. Classification (NCBI taxonomy): domain Eukaryota; kingdom Metazoa; phylum Mollusca; class Bivalvia; order Mytilida; family Mytilidae; genus Mytilus; species Mytilus galloprovincialis. Next base: position 12,904,277 of record NC_134847.1, on the reverse strand, counting down.
AAAATTTTTACAAGATGTTAAGGTTGGCCTAGTTTATCAATGAAACAAAATTAAGAAAAATTAAACGACAGGATTTTTTTGGGGTATAGTGTTAGAATTTATCGTTGTTTCATATAGGTAAAAATTGATTAAAGTCCTATTCTATCCAGTACTACAGACAACATTTCACATTACATTTCATTGCATATAAAATAAAATATACAACAATATATAATAACCATCACTGGAAGTTAACCAATCAAATTTCACCGCCTTTTTTCCTGCGTATGATTTCAACTTCACCATTTGGAACTCTTGGTTTAATAGCTTCCTTGTGAGCAGCAACCCTCTATCAGGAAAATCATGATAGGAAATGCAAGCACGGGAATATCGTATCAACTGGGAGATATATACCCCGTATGCAGGTGCTGCTGGAATGTTGCTACTTAGAAATGGAAAGTTCACAATAGGAAAGCTGAAATCATCTCTTTTGTCGTAAAGTTTTGTTTTCAACCTACCCTCATTGTCAATTTCTAGATGTAAGTCAAGATATGAAGCCGACTTAACTGTATCTGTAGTATCCTTTATCTCCAATTCGATGGGATAGATGCGTTCCACATAGTCACCAAATTTTGAATTGTTTAGTGAAAGAACGTCATCTATATAGCGGAAAGTAGAGTTAAAGGATATTGCTAACTTCTTATCTTTCTTCCTAAGAAGTGCCTGCATTAAGTCAGCCTCATAATAATAAAGAAACAAGTCGGCAAGTAGAGGGGCACAGTTTGTTCCCATTGGGATGCCGACAGTCTGTTGAAAAACACGTCCTCCGAACGTTACAAATATGTTGTCAATCAAGAAATCAGGCATCTTGATAATGTCGGTTTCAGAGAATTTTTTGTTTGAATCAGAGTGATTCTTTACAAAGTATGATTTATCCCTCCCTAAGACAAAATAATTGTATCTACGTTGGCCATTCTTTTTTATGAAGCAAAGTAATACCAACTCTTTCAATTTGTCTTTTAGTTTGGAATGCGGAATACTTGTGTAAAGAGTAGAAAAGTCAAATGTTTTAATACGGTTACAAGATGAAAGAGAGTTAGATTGTATGTACTCTGAAAGATCTTTGGAATTTTTAAGTATCCACATCTGATTCATGCCACCTCTAGAATAGGCAGTTTCACAATAACTTTGAAGCCTGTCTTTGATTGCTGATAACATAGATGTTAATAATTTAGAAAGAGGTTTCGTGGAGCACTTGGAAGACCCAGTAATATACCGTTGTTTGTAAGAACACTTATGTAGTTTAGGTATCCAATACAGTGATGGAAGATCCAGTTCTTTATCTTTGGTTGAAATACCAAAGGAACAAAGAACAGACCTATGATTATCCAGGATTTCCTCTTTGGTAAGTGTCGTAATGGTATATGTTGAGTTTCCAAGTGAATTGTCTATACCTAATTCGTTTATCAAGCAATTAATGTAGTGACTTTTACAGACAAAAACGATGTTATTTGAGGCTTTGTCTGCGGGGACAACAACATATTTATCATGGAGGTCGGATAAGTGTTTAGCAACATTTGGGTCTTTAAAGAATGACGTAGCATGGACATTGATGGACCCATTCAGTTTCTTAATTCTGATTTGTATTAACGACCTCACTGCCTTAATCCATTCGGATAGAGTGTCTACGTCTTCCTTTTCACGTTTAGCCCATTGCCTGGCATAATCCTCGACTGAGTCCATCAGAATTTTAAAATTGTATTTCCAATTGATGGATTTAGGCTCACGATGTTTATGAAGTTAGTATCATAATAATAAATAAACAAGTTGGCAAGAAGAGGGGGCAAAATTGGTTTCCATTGGAATGTCGACAGTCTGTTGAAAAACACGTCCTTCAAACGTAACAAATATGTTGTCAATCAAGAAATCAAGCATCTTGATAATATCAGTTTCTGAGAATTTTTGTTTGAATCAGAGTGATCCTTTACAAAGTAGAATGTATCCCTCCATAAGACTAGATACTTGCTTCTACGTTGGCTTTTCTTTTTTATGAAAGAAAGCAATACCAACGTTTTCAATTTGTCCTTTAGTTTGGAATGGGGAATACTTGTGTTAAGTGTAGAAAAGTCAAATGTTGTTATACGATTGCAAGATCAAAGAGTCTTAGATTGTATGTACTCTAAAAGATCTTAATATTTTTTTAGTATCCGCATCTGATTCACGCCACCTCTAGCGTAGGCAGTTTTACAATAAGTCGTCGTGCTTGGATTGTTGATAAAATGAATGTTAATAATTTAGAAAGAGGTTTCGTGGTGCACTTTAAAGACCCAGTAATATACCGTTGTTTGTAAGGACACTTATGTCGTTTAGGTATCCAATACAGTAATGGAAGATCAAGTTCTTCATCTTAAGTTGAAATTGCAAAGGAATATAGAACAGACCCGTGGTTATCTAGGATTTCCTCTTTGGTTATTGTCGTTGGGGTATATGTTGAGTTTCCAAATGAACTGTCAATACCTAATTCATTTATCAAGCGGTTGATGTAATGAGTTTTTCACACAAAAATAATCTTGTTTGAGGCTTTATCTTTGGTGACAAAATACATATTTGTCATGGAGGTAGGACAAGTGTTTTGCAACATTTGGGTCTTTACAGATTGACGTACATGGGTTTTAATAGACCCATTCAGTTTCTTAATTCTGATTTGTACCAAAGACCTCACAGCCTTAATCCATTCGGAAAGAGTATCTACGTCTTCCTTCTCGCGCTTAGTCCATTGCCTAGCATAATCCTCGACTGAATCTATCAGTATGAAGTTGTATTTCCAATTGATGGATTTAGGATCACGATATTTTGGACCTTTGGACAACTTATTTGGTAGGGAAGTGTTCTTGACAATATTGACGACACCGGTAATAACGTGGCCAAACGGATTATATGTGAATTGGGAACTAGCAAAATGAGGTTTAGACTTGAAGTCGTCAATATTGAGATCCTGCACAACGTGTTTGTAATTAAACATTTTAGTTTCAATTGGTTTGGTATAAGTATAAGAAATGAATGTTACAGACTGATCTATGAAATAAGGAAATTATTTGAACTTATTTATGATGAAGGATATTGCCAAAGTTGACTCTATCGACACCTTTTTTGACAAAGGAAAGATTAAGAAAAGATCTTTTCTCTTTTTAATCTGTTCCAATGTGAACTGGTTTGAAAAGTCTGTGACTTGCAATATCCGAAATGATAGCTGCAAGTTTGTACTGGTTTGAATGAGGGTTTGTAACAGTGGTTTCAAAAAATAAATTGAATATAGAATAACCATATGGTGTCGCAGTTCCCAATAGTCTAATTGAGTAGTCCTCTTTTTGTCTAAGGAGATGCGTTGCAACATGAGGATTGTTTGTCCTGTGGATTCGACCTGTTATAGAAACGATGGAATCGTCAGGCTGATTAAAAGGCTGGTAAAGAATACCGTGTGCATTGATCTACGGCCCCACTTTCGTTTGTTTAGCCTTCCTTCCGTGTTACCGACGTATACCAATCCGCAAATGTTACACTCTAATTCGTAGACGGCATGATACAACTTCTCAAAAGGTTATTTACAAATATAGCCTGTGTTTTGTACGAGAAGTTCCTCCAACAAATGAATGTAATGTTAAGCCTGCTGATCTGTTATTTTTACACATAAATTTGTATTGTTTTGACATGCTTCAGCAAACCGAGATTGCAATTTCTTCATGTATTCAAAAACAAATAATGTCATTTTTTTCTTCTGTTCGGAACATTTTTTGTCGGGAAACATTTAAGTCCTTTTCCCTAGAATTATAGTTCATTATCCTTTTAAAATTTTCTTATACATTTTTGTTAGTTTTAGGTCTGGTGTTGATTGTGCTATGTGTATGTTTATTGACAGTCTGGGGCGATGTCTTAAACACAATTTTGAGTTTTGATGAACTTTTGGCGTGCTTTTCGTTTTCTACCATACAAAGGTTTGATCATGCAGCTATTGTATGGAATTTGTTTTTTATATGTTATTAATGATATTTCTTGCAAATGTACGAATGACATGAGGTTGGTTTTGACAACCTCAGTTTAATCCCTGATGATTGACGAATGAAACGTTTCAACAACTGAGTGACGTGATCGTCGTCACGAATTGTACACACGTATTATATAACTCAGAACACTCCTTATCAGATTGATATTTGGCTGTTTTTGTTTGATTAAACAGTTATATTTCTGTAAACTCGCAAATCCAGTAGCACTTACATAAGTCATCGTGACTGTAAACTGGTATCATGTTGTTATCTATTTGGCAGTAAAACTATGACATTTATTCACAGACAGAAAGCCAAAACAGAAAGCAGAAAACTTCGTCTTAACACGATGGCTTTCCCAGCTTCAGCACACGAATGCATCAATTCATATTGAACCTGGACTTCAACTGCCAGGAAGTGAACGCATACTATTCAAAATTTTGTTGACAATGGACAACAAAAAGTTTGCAGGTAATTTCAATTTAACAAAATGGAAAAAATATAGAAAAAAATGAAAATTGTACTAAAAAGCATCATCAAAGAAACGTGAAATGCCAATTGCAAAACTGGAAAAAAAAACTATCAGACAACTGGAAGGTTTTGATCGCCATAATGACCGACCATTTTCTCTTGAATTGCGGTGTTTTTGTTAATGTTTTGTACGATAACTGGTATTGGGAAACAACATGATTTGCTTCATTTCGATTTATCGATATTTACTATGAAATGTATGACTAACATGTGTACTCCAAATTTAATTTTAGAACGACTATGATATCAGTATTGACATTTGACTGCCTGCAGGTGACTGTATATTCGAAATCGGGTAGTAAAACTGAAACGGCAGCTACCTATCTATAATTTATTAAACAATTCATGATTTTGTTTTTAACATTGCTAATTATAATTATCAATATATTGATATATCTCTAACAAACAAAAAATCAGAAATGAGAGAATATAAAATGTATGTTAGAATTATCTACACGGGTATTTTATACGGACACCTTATTGATTACACGAGACAAAAAAAACTATTGTTATAGAGGGTTGACTTAATTTAGTTTCAATGTAAAGACTGTAATACAAAAATAGATATGATCAATAACTTTGACAGAATGTTTGGCTTTAACAAGAAGAAAAAAAAAGTAGTTGGTAACTACGACGTACCCATACAGAAACATGTTTTCTTTTATGAAGTATGACACGTGCCTAGACATAGCTGTCAAACATTTGCTATATTTTAATTGATAAACAAACATCAACTTATGCATACAATAATCATGTAACTCTGTTTGTTTTTAAATGAAGAATGGATGCAAAAATGGGAAGAAACAAATGATATATCGTGTATTTACAAGCATGAGGTGAAATCGCTCAAAGAACAACCAGGTGCATATTTTACTTAACAAATTATACATTTTCTAGGTTATGAAGCGTCAGCTAAAAAACGTCATCTAGATAATGAGTTTACATGTCTACGTTAGTGCTTGGAAAACGTTAAATAACCGTATGCACAAGAGTCAATCTGCAAGCTTTTTATCGCAATGAAGAAAGTAAAAACATTTGTTTCTCTGTGTAAATAAATCTCAGATTTTAAAACAAATTACCGCTAAATTTTGGTATTGTACAAGATGGCTTACACAAACAAAGTCAATTCCATATATTTAAAAATCCATTTTAATTTTAACTTTAATTGCTTACATCCACATCATTAGAAACTTGGTCAATATTTGTCGCATTTGCAACATCATCTCCTTATTTTTTGTATTAAACAGTACAAACAAAATTGCAAACACGTGATTTTTAACATGTTTGAATTTATTATCTACATATTAACTTAATTTTTCTTACAGAAGATTTTTGTTTTGGAGATAATGAATCTAGCCAGGATTTGGATAGTGGTGAGACAAATGATAAGCTATATTATGCTCTAAATTCACTTTCACTGTTTAAAATATCATAAAGTATTTATATGCTAAATTTCACTAGATTTTTTTTGTAGCACATATCTTAGCAAATTATGATATGTACCTTTATACGATAAAGCCATAATAAGAAACTAAATACATATATAGGTACTGTTATGCGCAATGAACATTTCTATTTAAAATAGCAAGATCCAGATATCATAATATTTCATCAAACACAATTAACAGTTCATGTTTTCAATACGGAAATGATGCACATCTACGAAACAAAATATGAACATCACAAAATCTCATTTTGATCAACAATACCTGTAAAAGACAGCAATCAAACATCTACAAAATATATACAAAACATTTATTATTTAGATACAACTTCAATACCTTAAAAAACAGAATTCTTAATGAAAATTAGACGTCAATACTACAGAAACGTACGACAATGGTCACTGCCCGAACCTTGATACTGAAATTTCGTGCAAACTTTCTATATATACTTACCGCCAAAACCGATTTACAACTATTGTGAAAACACAATAAAATAAATTACATACTACAACTATACAATAGTAATTTAATCAGTATCACTACTGGACGAAATAACAACTGTCCATACCAGTAACAGTCGTTCTAAGACTGTAATTGTTTGTTAAAGTTGTAACAGTTGTAAAATTTTACTGTTTCAGTTATTTTATGACTGTCCCAACTTTTAAAGTGTTTGTCTCCAACATAAATCGACTGCAACAACGCTAGAAATAGCTGTCACAAACATTAAAGGACTGATACAACTAATTTCAAGTTGTAACAGTTGGTTTACAACTGTCCCAACTCGAAAAACGTTGTAACAGTCATAAATACACTGTTAAAACGCCGAAAATGTTGTCACGGTTAAAATACGACTGTTGCAACCTTTTGAAAGTTGTTACAGTTATTTAATAACTGTTCCAACAGGCAAAACGTTGAAACAGTCGTAAATAGACTGTTTAAACGTCGAAAAGGTTGTTACAGTTAAAATATGATTGCTACAACCATTATACAGCAACAGTTTAATAATCCATAAGTGTCGCAACTTTCAAATATTGGTAGTCATTTTATAGACTTAAAAGTTACGGATACCAATTTTCTATCTGACAGTCCGGGATAGGTTAAATTATTTTAAATACAATTACATCGTGTGCAAAAAGGTTGTTATAAAAAAAAGACACAACTGTCATACCCATTTAATACATTAGTATAAATAGAAACTGATTGTAAAAACAAAAACATATTGAAATATCTGCCGCTGAAAATTTTGGGATTCCCCGCTTATCTGGTAAATTGTTGTAAATTAATAACTCAATTGACACTCCCTTGTCTCGCATCTCTTCGAAAAAAAAATCAGACCACCGGAAGAGATACCTGCAATTTCACATGGGACTGGTTTATGCGCATTTAATGCTTAAACACAGTTACATGCACCTGTTAGATAAATTGAACAAGGTGTCTCAATTTATTTGTAAAAAAAATGTATCTTATAATATCATATAAGACACTTTTCGAAATTATCATAATGACAACGTTTTAATTTTTATAACCTTGTTGTGAAATCATTCATGCATGTAAGGTTTTACCTCCAATACCCGTAGATTTACGAATCACATATCTTCATAATAACGGTCAATATACTATAAACCCAGCGGGAATATACACACTTGTCAAACTTATCCCCGTAGAAAACTGTCGAGGGCTTAGTTCATACGACATGGACACTTTTAGAATTAATTTGTTTGTTTTTAAGTTCTTGTGACTATTTGAAAAGTATACAAGTTACCGTACTCGGTTCTAACAATTTTGATTTATAAATACAAATAAAATCTCAGTTATGCTGAACTTTCAACGCATCTTTTGTAGCTATGGAAAACACTGAAATATTCGTTAATGTCTTGTATCTAAATTCAATTTATATTATTTACCGGGGTTTTTAATAGTCTAGTCAGATTTACTCAACTTTGTACTGTTATTGTACCGAGTGGTGTCTTATTCATGCGCGTAGCTACGTTTACGTCAAAACGCCCGGGCGTACACTTGAATTTTAATCTCAATAAAATACAAATAACTTATAAATAGTACATCAACCCTGTAAATTTTTTTTTCAATTTCGAATTAAAGTGACGAATTTTACTTTTCAAACAAAAGGTATCATATTATATAGATTTGTTTCTCAAAGTCTGAAACTTCTAGTTGTGAATCTTCAGAGAATTCTACCAACTTTCCTGCTATTTAAATGAATTCATTATATTCTGTGATTCGATATGTGGTTTCCATTTTTGTCGAGCCTGTGACATTTCTATATGTCCCAATAGCAAGACATATGCGATTCTAAATTTCGTCGGTGGTGTCACTCTTGACCCCCCTCTTTAGCCTATAAGTGTGGGGTTAAAAGGTGTTTATTTTAAATATAAATACCTCAAGCAAACCTTTGTATGGAAGTTGGACAGAAACTGTGCATGACAAAAAGAGTATCAAGAGCATAATGATGAAATTATCTGTTTAATTTTGCCGTATTTAGAATTAAAAAAAAAACTTGTTGCGCAAGTAGATACAGTCTGGGATAAAAGTTTGTTATAGATCAATTACTTTGTCAAACCTTTTTTTGGATGGAAGAAGTTTTTTTTCTGATTAATGTCTGAATCAAAATTTTGAAAGCTTTTTTTTCTTCCATTGTGGCAGTATTAATTTGACAGAAGGACTTCTCTTTATTCAATTTAACGATATGGGACTTTTTCAAAAGATTTTATAAACCTTAATAGATTTTTGTTAAAATTGGGTCGAGTCGGATATTCCAAGAAAAGTAAAACAATATTTTTTTATTTTTTTTAAATCCTGTAAAAGATAGATAAATGCATTCACTTTACGCGGAAGGCAATTCCAGCCGAGAACCAGGATTCAACAGAAACCTTCCGAACATTAATTATTTCATGTTCATTAACGACAATTACCCCATATGGCTCCTTTTGAACATATTTTAAAGAAACTGCTTTAGACTTTTCTCTATATCTAATGACCATTAGATTCCATATCAACACGATGAATAAACTAAATATTAAAAAGAAACCATTTAAATTCTTTAAAGTATGTTGCTATTGATGAGAATTTTCAACAACGGGAACGGTATCTCATTCTTGATAACCTGTTAGCTTACGGGGGCTTCGTCACGTTGAACCAACTACCATGCAACAGGTGCTATGACTTAGGCCCTCAGACCCCTCGCCGAGGTTCGGGCGTACACGTAACAAACACCTAGCTACGCCACTGTTATTTGAGGTTCAAATGTCTTTATTAATAACTCTCCACATGGACGCAAAAATATTAACCATCGAGTTCATATTTCGCCGGGTTTTATCACATATATAAACCTACATGTATAAGTGAGGTAAATGTACCATGTGAACAGACATGACAGAGATATATTTTTTTCTGAGACAAGTTCGTCGATGGACGATGAATAAATTAGATGACGGGGAATTACGTCACCGTAATAACTATTTTACATTGTAGTGATACAAATCAGTATATACTCTGGTTTGTTGTTATATACATATTTGTATATTTGTTTATAGTTACATGCATGCTAAATGTATATGATTTTCATCCATTTGAATATATCATTCTGTATACATGATATATATATACATATGATATGTTCATGTCGATATATTCTGCTATCATACTATTCTAATATAAATGAAGGACTGCTGAACCAACGCCTCTAAAGTTTCGTGAAGGTAGAGAATCCTTAAATGGATAAGGATGTATGCAGGGTTGTCAAAAGAAATTCTAGTATAAAGTGCAGTGCAACTGCAAGTGCATGGTAGACACTCTTCTGTAATAACTGATTTTTCTAATAGATTGGATTCGAGTAGGCATTCGTAAAGTCCTTCAAAACATTCTTGAGATATTGTTCTGCGTGTGTTAACATATTTTAACACTGATCTATTAAATATTGATTATTATGTTGGTAGTCATATATATATCTATGGTATTTTGGTTCCATATGATTTATTTTTTTTGGATACACTGTATCATGTGTATATCAGTTTTTTTTTAATATTTTTTCTTTTATGCTAGAATTGTACATGAAAGTTGCACCACCTTGACACAGGTTTATTTTTCAATGTATGTAGTGTGTTTTGTTGCTTGCTGTTTATCATATTTGTTTGTATGTAGCTTTTGTATATAAATCAAACTATCATCACTGTAGGGCTTCTCGTCTGTTTTTTTTTTTACATTGACGGTGTTGCGTGCAAGGCAGAACCCTTTATATAGGGTGCTCATTATGAAGTATTAGTTTTGATCATTGTTGAAGGGTGTGGAGTAACCTATTATATAGCTAACAAGCACATCACTTGGTCTACATGGTCTATGGTTGATGGTTGTCTCATCAAAATTCATACCACATCTCCTTATTCAAATTAATGAAAACCATGAAAATGTGCTCATTGTTAGATAAAGCCGGCCAATCAAACATGTACACCTAACATTCATGTCATATGCCAAAAAAATAGTGATCCTATACATGTACAATGTACATGATGTAGCTTATCACTTTTTTATAGTTCGTTCTTATGTTATACTGTTATACCACTGTCCCAGGTTAGGGGAAGGGTTGGGATCCCGCTAGCATGTTTAACCCCGCCACATTATTTATGCATGTGCCTGTCCCAAGTCAGGAACCTGTATATTCAGTGGTTGTCGTTTGTTTATGTGTTACATATTTGTTTTTCGTTCATTTTTCCCCCATAAATAAGGCCGTTAGTTTTCTCGTTTGAATTGTTTTACATTGTCTTATCGGGGCCTTTTATAGCTGACTATGCGGTATGGGCTTTGCTCATTGTTGAAGGCCGTACGGTGACCTATAGTTGTTAATGTCTGTGTCATTTTGGTCTTTTGTGGATAGTTGTCTCATTGGCAATCATACCACATCTTCTTTTTTATATCACATCTGAGAAACATTGAAAAATAGACAAAACCACAAAAATTCAACATTGACCAATGAACCCATGACATTTAGCTCAATGTCTGATGAACCCTGCCAGTCAGACATACATGACATAGACTCAATTGTTCCATTCTGTCTATACATGTACATTAAATATACATGAAGTTGATCTACTGGAGTACTGTATAATATTCATGATATTAAGGCCAAAATAAATTTATTGCATGTTTCTGGTTTCTCGACCATACATGTACCTCCGTTTCTAGCCTACCCGAAACAACGTATTCATCATACATGTACATGTCATATTCATCATTTGACGTCTTTCCACATCAGATAACTTGTGTGAATGATAATTACAAATAATACTCATCAGTAAAACATATCAGAAACCAAACTTTGAAACGACTAAGACTGCACAGTGTATTATCTGTCAAATATGGGAAATGTTATCACAGTACACATGTACATTAACCATGTTAACAGAAAAAGTTTAGAACTTTAAAAACAAAATTTTTTAATAGAATAAAATGTTCTTAATTTTTTGGAGAGTAAAATAGGAGACACACAATTATTTATTTTGGCCTAAACTGAAATTATCCTTAATCACTTATCCATGAAATGTCGGGGTCAGGTCAGCTCAACCTGATAGACCTTGCAAGATACTCATATTTCTCGTATGAATTGTTTTACATTGTCATTTCGGGGCCTTTTATAGCCGACTATGCAGTATGGGCTTTGTTCATTGTTGAAGGCTGTACACAGTACAGTGACCTACATCTATAGTTGTTAATTTGTGTGTCATTTTGGTCTCTTGCGGAGAGTCGTCTCATCATGCTTATTGGCAATCATACCACTGTAACCACATCTTCTTTTTTTATATCATACATGTATATACAAAAAATTTATCCAATTACAAAATGTACATGTACTTGTATAAGAGAGCATCTCACTGTTATAAAAACAGTATTTTTTTACAAGTAGTCACTAAACAATGAAATGAGGTCAGGTGCAATGGACATATAATGACAGGCTGAAACTTCATAACATATGACATATGAGCTATCTGAATACCGACAAGATAAGAAGCATCCAGCTCTTTTAGCTTTTAAAATGTAAAGCTTTATAAAAAAGTTTACGTCATCAGCCCAAGATTGTAATACCTATGTCCTGCATACAATCAACTTTAAATGACTTTTGTGGAAGGCAAGACAATAAAATGATACTTTGAAGTACATGTATTGTTTAATATTTTTGACTAGTATAAAATGCCAGTTTCAGAATGAACATTAATTTAGATGATAGATTATATTTATATACTGTATGTACATTCAGATCGCGACTCTTATATAAGTACAGCAAGCAGTCATTTGACATCAACCAACGTCCATGCAAGGGCTGTAAATGCAGTCAAGGTCATTAAAAACTTCCGTCATCATGACACTTACCAATAGTGACCGACCACGACAGACCCTCATGGGTAATCAAGGTTGTGTAACACCCCCTGGTGGTACATATAGCTAACAATAGGAATGCAAGCATTAACTTCTATAAATTTCACACAAACCAGATATTCTCAATATCCAAATTCATATAAATTTATTATCCAAGGTATTCATGAATTCAGATATGATGCACTATTGATATTCACTGAAACTGATTTTTTTATTAATCCAATTTGCTATTTTTGAATAACTATCCAAGGTATTTCATAGAATTCAAATATGATGCACTATGATATCAATATTCCCAGAAAACTTTGAATTCTCTTAATTCCAAATTATTATTTCAATTTCAAATAAATTAATTATCGAAGGTATTCACTGTCATCAAATAATGTAGTCTTTCTTTCAAATTGTAAGTTTGCTATTTGTACAATGCACAATTTTCTTCTTGTCCAATTTGATATGAAATCCCAACAACATCATGGCATATTGCTGTAAGCCCTATTTGTTATTTCCAACAACAATAAGTCCATTAGTCCACTGTTTCACAATTAACAGCTACAGGTATGCGAGATACTTAGTGTCACCTATACATGCTATATGTATTTCCTTTTTTTGCCGGCTTCATAACTGGCTGGGAATCATGCTCAAACCAATGTGAATTCTACAAACCAAAAAACATAAATTAAGAATAAAGTATTGAAACTTATCTAATATTGTATAATTACATGTATCATGATTATTATTACTTAATAATTCTTTAAATTTATATAGAAGATAATACTCATGTATAAATACTAGAGATCATAATTTTCTTGACAACAAAGTTCTATGATGTACACAAATGAATTTATGAGACTTATACAATTGAATTTATATGTCCTGTATGAGAAGAAGAATAAAACCCTTTTTGGGGGTTCTATTTCAAAAAAATATGTTCTCTCTTTCTACATTAATGTTTTCTTAAGTGTGTCACTTCATTGAAGGGTTACTGTTTAATTGAGGCTAGCACTATACAAGATTGTTTTAATCAGTTATTTAAAGCCAGACAAAGTTATTTCACTGTAAAACATAACAGGTGATTTCTTTGGATCATTTTAATAGGAAATAAATGCTACAAAGATGACCAAAAAAAAAAAATGCACTGTTGACTGTCATTTTGTGTCATGAATGAATAAACCTTTTTTTTTATGTAAATCATGAAATGTAGAATCTTTGTTCAAAGGTTAACCCTTTCTTTAATTTAAACATTTTTAGCAACCTAAAAAAGCTAGTTTTTCCTTCTTATGATTAGCAGTAAACTTTGAGTTTAATTTGACATCTTAAATGTTACCCAGTATACTTTTTACTAATTACAGCTTGTATTAAATAATGCTTTGTAGTTTATTTAACCAGACAACATATTTTCTTTATTTTATATTAGTTATTTACCCATTTTTATGTTGATAAATCAATACTTGGCTGCATGACTTAGACATGTTAGATAGACTTTTAAAACTTTTAATATAATATCCAAAATAAAAGATTATATCCTGTTGTTTCATATTTTTCATAATTTTAAATAACTTTCAATTATAAATTTATCCACAATTTGAAAAGGACATTTAAAATTTATTAATATCATTATATAAAATCATCTTCAATACCTATGACATTTTAATTTTCATCCCTCAAGGCAATAAATTCATGAAACTGTTGTGTCTTAATCTGTTTATTACATATAACATGTATATAAGAAGTCCTGATAATTAACTTTTCAGTGTTAACATCCTGATTATTACCTTTTCTAATATCACATTTACATGGTCATGAATTCAGGCTCAGTAAATATATTTTTTAAATTATTTATTTTGAAGTTAAATTAAACATGTAAAACATGTTTAGTATGTTTTAAACCAAATTGATCTGAGCATGGAAATAATATTTAAATATTACTTCCATGTGAGACATACCATGTAGTTAATTAAGCTAATTTTTGTAATTCAATATCTATAAAATTCATAAAATGCTTAAGTTTAGGCCATGTTTACATAACATAATATGATTACAGATAGATTTTTTGTATCCTCCCACATACATGACGTACTGAATGTTTCAACATATGAAATTAAATATAAATAAAATATTTTAGTAACTTGGAAAAAGCAAAATATATATGTATCTGAAATCAGATGTGATTATACATGATGAAAGGAGATGTGGAATATACATACATGTATATATCAATGATACAGCAACCAAACAATGAAGTAGTCAAAGCACAATTTAACACATGTAGAAAAATATGACTGTTGAATGGAAAGTCCTTTAACAGTGGAATAAATTAAAAGACACTTGAAATATGTTTAAAAGGAGATGATTGGTATATATATATATATATATATATATATATACAACTCGTCTAAACATCAACCCAACAATGTTAGATCTGTAAATTTGCTTTCGCAAATTTTTGGTTCTTCCCTCGCCGGGATTCGAACCCATGCTACTGTGATATCGTGACACCAAATCGCCTGCACTGCAGCCGTCCCGCTAGACCACACGACCACCTGGGCTCTCAAAAAAGAATGTTAGATCTGCTAGCGGGACGGCTGCAGTGCAGGCGATTTGGTGTCACGATATCACAGTAGCATGGGTTCGAATCCCGGCGAGGGAAGAACCAAAAATTTGCGAAAGCAAATTTACAGATCTAACATTGTTGGGTTGATGTTTAGACGAGTTGTATATACATTATGTACACAGCCATGTATCACCATCATTGATGGCGATCCGATGGATACATCTGTTGTAGAGTTGTCACTGACTCAGACGTACTTATATATATATATATATATATATATATATGCAAAAGAGACAGCAGCCCCAAGACCAAAACAAGTTAAAAGGCATAATTGAATTTTGACTAACCATGCTAACCGGGCAAATGTTATATAAAAAGTTAAACTGACAGAGTTCACACGAAAATAAAAAGTTAAGACCACACTGATTTGATTAATAGTTCTTTTGATTGATAATATAAGACATGCTTTAGAATTTATATAAAATCTATCCATGTTTTGTTAATCATGACTCAGAAATTATTTAAAAAATATACTCAAACATGCTAGTTTCACATTTTACACATAAATATTTACTTTGTCATAATATTCATCTTGAATTTTCTCAATTTAAAAAAAATCCAGTTAGAAATATTTCAAGCAAATTTAGGATGAGTCATGCAGTTTTCAATACATTAACATATGCAAGTCAGGACAGGAGCCTGTAATTCAGTGGTTGTCGTTCGTTAATGTGTTACATATTTGTTTTTTCTTCATTTTTTTTATATAAATAAGGCTGTTAGTTTTCTCGTTTGAATTGTTTTTCATTGTCTTATCGGGGCCTTTTATAGCTGACTATGCGGTATGGACTTTGCTCATTGTTGAAGGCCATATGGTGACCTATAGTTGTTAATGGCTGTGTCATCTTGGTCTCTTGTGGACAGTTGTCTCATTGGCAATCATGCCACATCTTCTTTTTTATATACAATATAAATATAGGTTTTGTAGTATAAGGCCATCCGGCAAAATTAAAACCATTGTGAATGCCCCACATCATCATGTAGGGTTTAACACAGTAAGACGAAGAACACGGGTGGATCCAGCCATTTAAAAAAAGGGGGTCCCAACCCAGGATAAAAGGGGGGTCAAACTAAATGTACCCTTTCAAATGCAATTGATCTTCTAGTCCAATTAATTATGACGTCTTGTGTCGAAGTAAGGCGTCAAAGAAAAAAATTATAATAGCCTTTCAAGACGTCATAATTATTTGGACTATTGATCTTCCAAAAAAAGGGGGGTTACAATCCCGGGAACAATTTTTACAAGCCCAAATTCTTACTTTGCTTTTGAACATGCTACTATATATAAACATAGAAAGATGTGTAATATGCACGAGTGAGGTGATATAGAGAAACCGATATAGAACGTCGATTCATACCTGAAGCATGAGGGTAGGCACGAAATGTGCACATTTTCGCTTCAAAATCGTGGATCCATGATTATTCTGATAGACATGCTTTAAAATATTGTTCATTTATACTCACCGATTGAAATTTCCAGGTCATCCGTTATATTGTATGTAGTTTCCCTTCTACATATCTACCATGGCATGTCTACGATTTATTGTAAAGTTTGCAGACCCGCTATTTCTGCCGACAAGGGTACAATAACGTCAAATCGTTTACGGGTGAAGAATATGATTTCCGTTTTTAATAAAACTTGACAGATTTGATTTATTATCGTCGGGAAATGTCCCTAATGGATAGCAATTAAAATTAATCAGCTTTATTATTCTGTATGATATATGTAACTTAGTCATATTCTTTTAAATTTACTTCAGGTACCCCGACGTAGCAATTTGAAATTAAGACAATTAAATCAATCTTCTGCAATAATATTTTAATTCTATTTTTAAACGAAGGCTTTTGGTATAAAACAAGTTATAAAAGACTCTTGAATAGACTGAATAAAAAATAAAGATAAACCGTCAAACGCACACGTCCGCCACAAATGAACAGACATAATTATAATGCCATAAACGGAATACGACAAGACATAGAACGATCGCAATTTAAAAAAAAAAAAAAAACCAACAACAACATAATATGAGGGATCATATAAATTATGGGTAATTTCACAACTGTATCCCCAATACGTGACACTTAAATAAAATACATTAATCCATTTATCCTGTATCAAACTTTGAGAAGGTGCACCTTAGACGTGTACACATTGTTTTAACATTCGCAACCGTCACACTAAAATATTTGTATTACATATTTACCGACTGTAACAACCCATGAAATGTTTGTTTTAAACATTTTACGACTGTGGCAACCTTTTAAAAGTTGTAATGAACATTTAATGACTGTAACAACCTTTAAAAAGTTGTAACAAACATTTTACAACTGTTACAACTCTAAAAACATTGTAACAAACATTTTTTGACTGCTTAAACGTCTGAAAAGTTGACACAAACAAATTTCAACTGTCCCAACTATAAAAAGGTTGGGACAAACATTATACAACTGCCACAACTTTTAGAAAGACTGTTATAAATAGTATTTGGCAATGACAACGCCGTAAACCACTGCAACAGTCCTAAAATTACTGTTGATAGCATTTAATGTTTTTCACAACCCATAAAAGTGTTGGGACAGACATAATTTAACTGTAACAACGAAATAAGGTTGATTTGACAGTCTTCTTCAGTCTTCCACAGACAAAAATAGTCGTACAATGACTGTTACTGGTATGGACAGTTGTTTTTTCGTCCAGTAGTGTATGGGATCAACGATAAGTTGAACTGGACACTTTGTCAGAATGGTTTACAGCTATCAGGTGTCTGTTAAAACGTCGAATTTCAAAGTTGAAGAACTATGTCCAGGATCAGAGACAAAGAAGCTGTAAAATGTTAGTCATCTTTGCACGATTAATATGTTGTTCTTACTGCGGACAGTCGTACTACTAAGAGTGTCTTATACAAGCATTGGAAATAAATGAGAACTCAAAAACCCTGTACACATTCACATATCATTCGACATGGATGAGTGTTTGACGAATCATAAATCCTGCAGGGCTTCAAGGAACATAACATTGAACAGAAAATCTTACTTTGTTTGTTTTTGTGGTACCTAAGCTGAAAAAAAATCCGTTCAAACAACAGTAAATTGCCGTCTCATTTGCATGTTCGACGAAAGAATGTTCTCTTGATTGACAAAAGTGTTGTCTTCAGTGAAAAAAGGTTTTCAAAAATACTGTTAAACCGTTTATTCGTGTAGTGGTATTAAGCATATGTGGATGATAAAGAACTGTATAGAACTTCTTGATAATTCTAAATCTTGATCTTTCGTTGAAAACAGATCTATCTAAACCTTTGATTTCTTAATCCTTTATACCGCCATTTTTCATGTTTCTCTGTTTAAAAAATTGTCGAACAGAAATAATTCACACTGCTTTTCAACATGAAATTGAAGCATATGCTTAATTTTTTTTACATTCGGATATATTTTTTAAAAGTAAACATAAAGGTAAAGAATGCTACACCGCGGAACGTGTATTCAGCTTCCTGTAGTCCCCAACTCATTCGGTTCTCAATATCTTACAGCTGCTACTCAGACTTTACAATACGCCACAAGTGTTTGCATAGAAACTTGATAAACCAGGGTTATGTCAAAGAACGCCAAAAACAAGTTTCCCTGAAGATACCAAAATGTTTTTGATAAATATTTTAAATCAACTTTACAAATAATACATGACAGTCTTGTAGTATAGATTATACTAACGTTGTTATCATCTTTATATTTTCTTTTAACTTGTCTTTTCTATTTTTAACCATTACTGGTTAGTCTTTTTTTTTTGTAATATCCTTTCGGCGTTGCTTTCTATTTATACATCCTGCCGTTGTGTTATTGTGCTAAGGTAATTTCTTATTGCAATGTTGACATTCATTTTTGCCTATTGTTGGTCTATAGAGTGTTTGCAGGACATGCTTTTCTATGTTGAAATAGATGTTTTTTTATTAAGATCATGTTCTGCGGCCCCGCAACTTTTGACTTTGTTTCATCTATGATATCTTTTTTCACATAGTGTTCTCAATACAAGGAAATGTGTTGCGACTGTTAAACAAGGTGAGGTTTATATAACTTTAAACAAGGTTTAATCAACCATTTTCTACATGCGGAAATACTGGAACGAAGTCAGGAATATGACATTTGTTTTACTTTCTTTTGATGTGCTTGAGCTTTTGTTTTTACAGTTTTTATAGTGCTTTTGTTTTGAAATTTCTTTGGAGTTCCGTATTTTTTTTAAAGTAACTTTGGCAAAGCTATCACAGCACGGGAATTCATACTCTAAAAATAATCCTAGGATGACTTTGAAAAGCACTTAAAACCAATTTTATCCTGATACATGTACAAATGAGTTTTAATGCAACACATCTATATGCTGTAGAATGTCATTGGTACATACTACATAAGCAACATGAGTTAAAAAATAAGCATCGCTCATTGACTTGCAATGAGAAAACATCAATATAGTTTAGCAACGTTTAATACGTATGCCAATTTTCTTAGTATTTATGATGAGTTCAATCGCTACAGCAATGGTATAACAGATAAAACTGACGAAAAAAAAGCGATACAATTTCTACTTTTTATTCTAGAAATTCCAGTATATGAAATAGATGAAAATTTGAGTTCTGACGAAGATAATTCCACCTTGTTCACAGACGAAGGTTTGTTGTTCTTAGTAACTTTTCTCAGTACCTTAGATCTATTTCTCATGATTATAAGCCTACTATCGCTGATGGATTGCATTTCATGAAAAAAAAAAAAATTTTTTTTGAAATTTTACATATTTTATTGAAATCTTTCACATTTGTTAGTTTGATACAGAAAGTACCGGTACCTTATCCCGGCCTCGTTAAACATTAGAATGTATATTTAGAAAATTTTTTAGTAATTGTTAGTATTCAAAATTATAAACTATATATACAATATATTATTGTGTATTAATTATTTCAATATTGATCAATAAAGAGAGAATTTTATTTAAGAGAGAAAGTGAGAAGAGAAGAGAAAATAATAAATAAATAAAAATAAAAAGCAAAACAAAACAAAACAAAACAAATAAGAACTAGAGAAAAAAAAAGTAAAAATAAAAAGTCCTTGAAATTTGTAATTTGGCAGCAGTATTTTTTTCCCTAAGATACAACATTAAATAAATTTGGCAAAGTTGGTTTTCCATTGTAAATAATTCATACAAACACAAAACAGATATTAAAGAATGTTTATGCATTTTAGGCACAAAACAAGAACAAAAGACAATAAACAATAAACAACATATAACAGTATATTATATAAGAACTTATATGTTGGTGTGAGTAGGCTAAAAACAAAATACACAATAACATTACATAGGGTAATGCTAAGTTGCTTAAGTGTAAATTATTCTAATAATGGAAGCAAGGGGTCCCAGTAGAGGTTGGCAAAGTGAAGAGGCTTTGTTTTAAAAATATATTCTTTTCTAGTATTAAATTTTCTTTTAGATAGTTTTTCAGCCCTGCAAAATTTACTTGATTTTCACACAGTTTTGTTCTATAGATAAAGAATTTTGATAAAAGTATTATTAAGTTTTTTATTTTATTATTTTCTGTTTTTCCTAAATTTCCGAAAAAAATTATATCCATGTTAAATGGAATAATTATTTGTGTTTGGTTATAAATCCAGTCCATGAGTCTTATCCACAGATCTGCTATTTTATGGCATGTCCAAAATATGTGTTCAATATCGTCAGTAACTTCATTGCAGAAAGTACATTTAACGCTTTGTTTTATTTTTATCTTATATAAAAATTATTTTGTGCCCAATATTCTCTGTATTATTCTATATTGGAACCAGTGGAGTTTTGAGCTTTTTGTGCAGTAAAAAGACATATTATGCACAGTTTTCCAATCAAAATTTGTGTTGAGTGTTAAGGACCATTTTTCTTCACATCTAAGTTTAGTACTGCTTTTTTCAACTAAAACATTATAAAAATCTTTCGAACCTTTTCTTGATACAAAAAATATTCTTATATTATTCGGCATAATTGGTCCTAGTGTTTTATAACAATTGTTCATGGATATATAGTTTTTTAAAGCCTTTTTATATGATTGTATTGATGAAATGACCCCATTATAAGTAAGAAAGTTTGACTTAATTTTATAAATGTTTTGGAATTGTTGAAAAGTCATTAGTTTCCACTTATCGTTTAATAAATCATTTATCAAAAGGATCTCTTTATCTATCCAGTCTTTATAGAAAATAGATGTTGTTCAAAATTAATTTGTTCGTACGACCTTCAAACCTGTTTAAGGGCTACAGATCTGTTAGGACAAATACAAAATTAACACAGCAACTCTTTGTACGGGTTCAAATTCGGAGCTTATCTATGTTTAATATGTCAATTGAGATTACAAATTAGCATCAGTTTAGTTATACCCTTCGATATTACTAAAATGTGGGCGATACCATTGCGAATTCAAAGTTAAAGATGATTGTCGGTATGTTAATCTCCTAAGTTCATGAATCAAGGTAAAACACCCGAGTTATGAACATCGAAAGTGTTTTTCTTATGTTTGCATCACCAGTAATGCCAATCCACAATCTATGAAATGTCACAAATTGGACACAATCTGGTTTTTTTTCAAATGACCTTCAAAATTAAGATGTACCAAATTATTGATGGTGAGGAGAAAATTATCAAGTTTCGATTTAAGTTTTTCCACTCATAATTTAGTTCTGTTACAACAGTGTTTGGTCAGGAGCAAATTCTTGCTTATAAATTGTATATAATGGAAACAAATAAAATACTAACGTAATTATATTATAAACGATATGACGTAGGCGTGGTACGAATACTAACATAAACCAAAACAATAAACATGTCATAATTACATTCTGGACATTCCAGCATATGAAATCAATGCTAGTAGTATTTAGTGACAGGACACCATTAACTAACCTGAACTAAAATTGTAAACATTTTGTATAAACCAATGACAAAAGCAATGTCAGATGATTATCTACTTCTTATAAACATCTTCTTCACTGCATTTTAGATGGAGAGTACTCTTCTTGTAATGGATCGGAAGACAAATACAGTTATACTTCTGGTAAGAATGGAATCAAGTTAAAAATAAATGGTGATAACTTGAATATTGATTAGTAATAGATTCTGGGGGAACGAAAAGGCGGGGAAGTATAGAGCACAAATCAGTGTAGTTAAAATAAATCAATTGCGACTGTTGATAAACATACAAAAGAATCGTAAACTGAGTTTTCTGAGTTTAAAAAGGTAAGTAAAGTCAATAAAGTGTCTAATAAGAAAAGGTCAGTTCATGGTAAATATAAACAAGAATGTGTCCTCAGTACACGAATGCCCCACTCGCACTATCATTTTCTATGTTCAGTGGACCGTGAAATTGGGGTAAAATCTCTAATTTGGCATTAAAATTAGAAAGATCATATCATAGGGAACATGTGTACCAAGTTTGAAGTCGATTGGACTTCAACTTCATCAAAAACTACCTCGACCAAAAACTTTAACCTGAAGCGGGACAGACGGACGAACGGACGAACGAACGGACGGACGGACGAACAAACGCACAGACGCACAGACCAGAAAACATAATGCCCCTCTACTATCGTAGGTGGTGCATAAAAACGCAAGCTTATAGCAGAATACATGATCAACTCTAAAGATTGGGTGATAGTAAATTCTTCGACTCAGGTGCATTTAAAGTGTCGTTTATCTTTGTAACATGGGTTTCACGTCCAGTGTATTGCACTGTTAAATTATTCGATGATTCCCCTTCCTATGTTATATTAACAAATCTTATTTTAAGTTATTTTACTTTTACGTCAAACTTTTATAAAAGTAAAATAAAAAAAATACCGATCTCCAAGGAAAATTCAAAAAGTCACTTATCAAATCAAAAGATCAAACACATCTAACTAAACAGGCATTTCCTTATGTAAAAATGTTGAATTTAACCTGGTTTCATGTAAAATATTTTAGTTTTCTCCTTTTATTTTAGCAATATGGAGATCTCAGTGCTTCACAGTAGACCAGTTAAAAAAAGGTTAGTCCATTAGGCATATTACAAACTGCTCACAGTATGAAAAGACCATATTTTTGCTCGACCAGTTAAGTCAAACACATATTTTACTCCACTAAACTCGGCATTTTCGCGATAGTAGATAACTGTACTTAACTGTACTCAAATGTGGTCTCAACTTTACTTAATAAGTCTGATTTAGTACTTGATGACCAAGGCTCGACCAGTTTCCACCTGTCTTGACCTTCAAATTTAGTCATATCTGGTCTGAATAAGCCCAAATAACTAAATTAAATATTGATCTTACAAAGTTTCAGGTTATTTGGTAGTTTGGTTCATTGCTGAAAAATAAGGGAATTAGAGAATTTAATTAATAAGTAAAATAAAACCAAGAGTTTTCAGTTTTGATTGAATTCAGATAGTCACCTTTTATTATTTTTATAACTTTTTCAAATCAACTTGGATTTTCATAAAACTCTACGGCTATCTCAAATGTACATTGATCTAACAGAATGTGAGGTTGTTTGGTAGTTTGATTAAAGTCTGCGAAGTTTGAGAATTTACAGTTAGTCAGTAACATCTTCTAATATATATTTGAAATTATTATGAAACTAAGGTTCAACTCCCTTAGGCAAAGTTGGCTTTAGATGAATTTGGCTATTTATTTTAGGTATTTTTTACATATATTTCTTCAACGATTTTCGGTACTTATACATCTTCGGATTTCAAATGTTTGGCTCTGAGCGTTCCTGATGAAGGTAAATCCAGAAAAGCGCTTCTGACGGAATAGATTATTAACCGTGTTGTTTTTTTATTTTTTATAACTTTTTCAAATCATCTTGGATTTTCATCAGACTATACATTGAATTTTGTCGTGTCGCTGTCAAATTTAAGGACTGAGTTATTAGATATAAAAAAAAGCTGAAATTTGCAGTTTTGACTAGATGCAAATAGATACCTTTAATTCAAATATTTGAATTTGACATCAGTAAACCAAATTACAAAATAACCAGGCATTCTATTAGCTCAATATATAATGTGATCACTGTTTAATAAAAATTCAAGTTGCTTTGCAATAGTTATGAAAAAAAATTAAAGATGATCACTATCTGAATTTAGTCCGAACTGAAAATTCTAGCTTTTTTTACCTTAATTGATTAAATCCTCACATTTTAGACATGACTATCTGTATTTAACATAAACTAAAAATTATTGCCTTTTTTTACTTATTAATTAATTTCTTTAATTTCACAGCAATGAACCAAACTACCAAAAAATATGAATTTAGTAAGATATATTTTTTTATTTTGCTATTTTGGCTCATTCCCACGAGTCAAGCATTAATTTGAAACTCAAGACTAAAAGAGACCGGTCGACACTGGACAAGCCTGGTCAAAACTGAGTCGACACTAGTCGAGACAGGTCAAGACCATTTCAGACAACACCAAGATTATAAAGTACTGAACTGGACTCATTAAATAAAGTTGAGACCAAAGTCGAGTACAGTTAAGTACTGTCGATATAAAGTCGAGTCTAGTCGAGTTAAATATGTACTCGACTTTACTGATCGAGCACAAAATATGGCCTTTTCAGACTATTAGCAGTTTGTAGTGATAGTGTTAAAAATTGTGCATTGGTTACAGTTATTTAAAAAAAAAAAGTGTAAAATGAACGTAATACATAATCAGACATCATAGTCTCATATAATCGATTAAGAAGACAAATCAAGAAAATAAAAATTATTATGATGAAATCAGATGAACTCTAAAATGAAGCGAATTCGGGGGGCGGCGACACGTAGTAAATATGTAATAACCGGGAATACAACAAAGTTAATGAAATTTCAAAAAAGACGACATTTGTGGTATCTAAAGATCAACGAATACGAATAAAATTAATTTAATATCAAACAGAAAACATGTCTCTTCAGTGATGTAAGGGATCGCAACGGTATTTTGAAAGCCACGTAATTCACCAACCTGAATTTTAAAGACTCGAAATAGAATGTACGGATCATATACACCAGGAGGGAAAATATAATACAAGTCCAAACGAAAAAATATAAACAAGTCTAAGTTGAAAACAAGGTTTAAACCTTTGATTGCGTTGGATAAAAACCGCAATTTTTATACCTGTGCATGTTAAACAAATTGCATTGTAGAGCGGTTTGAATGCAACACATTTATATATACATTTGCTTCCGCAAATTTGCATATCTAACATTGTTGGGCTGCTATGTAGAAGTGCCGTTGTGATAATGGACAAAGCTAAAAACATCGCGGAAGCAGAGGATCAGCGCTCTAGAGAGGGATTTTATAAGAAACTTGACCATGCATGATCCTACTTCCGACTTAAGGTCCAAAATTGTTACTGCGTTACAAACCATGCACAATGACGGTGACATAGATGAGCAAACAATATGATACTTAAAACCAGAGTACGCAAAGACTGGTGGATTGTATATTCTTTCCAAAAAACAAAAGGTTAACAAACCTGGTAGACCCATTGTATCTGCAACCGGCCACCCATCTGAGAAAATCTAAGAATTCGTAGACTTCCATTTGAGATTTGATGTAGAATATCTTTCTTCTCACATTCAAGACACCACAGATTACGGCCGTAAAAGGAATCCATGAAAACGTCAAACAACGGAGGTTCTTAAACCTTGCTGACTGCCATTTGCGATTGCCAAATAAACGGATCACATGATTTAACAAAACGGATCGTTATTATTATTTTAAAACAAAAAGAAAACGCAAACATGAGGTGCAAAAAATGTGTACACAATATCTGGATTTCGACAATTCATGTCTTTTCATTGATAATAGGAATTGAAACTGTATTTGGAAGGTCATATAATTTACCTCAAATTAGAATAGACTTGATTTTTGAAGAGTCGAAATAGGATAAACGGATCATATAAACCTGAAGGCAAATATAATACAAGCCCAAACGAAAAATTAAGATAAATAAGTCTAAATTGAAAACAACGTTCAAACCATGTGATTGCGTATGGAATTACATTCTGTATATATACAATTGGACTAAACATCAGCCAAACAATGTTACATCTGTAAATTTAGTTTTGCAAAGATTTTGTTCTTCCTTCGCTGGGAGGTGAGCATTATACTTTTTTTTAAAGTCATAAGAAACGAGTGACCAGTGGAAAATAATGTTCTTCCAATTCTTGAACCAATGCATACAAACATCATAAACTTAGTTTTCTGTGCACGAATTTATAATTTTTTTTTCGTGTAAATGTCGTATAATCGTCAATTTTTTTTTCGATTGGTCAGTGTTGTTGTGAAAATATTGCAGGTAATTAAAGTTCGTGTTTTGAAGCCGAAGTTTAACGAGTGTCACCTGTTTGTCAACAATCGACAAAAAATCAACAAAAAACATGGAAATTGAGCACGTGTTTAACATGTAAATTTAGATAATAGTTCATTTTAAGGACATTAATGCGTATTGTGATCACCGGATTTTTACGAGATGGTTCACACTGAGGTCACTTTGCATACGGAAAAAATGTCGGGGGAATTGCATTCTGGAAGGAAGCAATTAAAATAAAGTAAACTTCTTCTAAATATGAATAAATTAAGGAATTTTCTTCAGAAAAAAGTATAATATGTACATTTTTTATGACTTTAAAACATAAAATAATAGGTTTTGACAATATTTATCAAAATAAGATTGTATAAAATTTGATTAACCACATGTACTTTGATATGAAGTGTTCCTTTATCCTGTTTACCAAAAAATAATTGAATAATTATTCAAATTGTTTTAAATCTTCTCCATTGAATTGTCAAAGATGTCGTTCCTCCTTCATTCTCGAAAAGTTGTTCCAAATATGATGAATTCTCCCCCCCCCCCCTTTTTCAAGTTTAAAAATCTAAGTTTTCTTTCTTTTTTTCCTTCATCAGTAAAATGACCCCTGTCTGAGGGACATTCCCTCATGTAAGGAAATATTCATTTGGAGGGTTGTTCCCAACATGATAATGTATTTAAAGTTATTACAATTACATGTCATAGTACTGTTTTCAACACAGGGCTTTGATAAAGACCAAAAAAACTGCTATAAATTACCCCAAAATTACAAGTGTAAAACAATTCAAACAGGAAAATAAACCAGATTACCCTTATACAAACGGAGAAATATCGCTATGAAACACACCAACAAACGACAACTACTGAACAATGGGCTCTTGACAGGTACATATACATATAGCGGGTTGGGATAGTTTTGTTCCGCCGGCAAATAATGTTACAGTTGAAGGTTACACTTCTCAATCAGAAGTTCTGCGTACTTATTAGAGAATTTGATGTTTTAAACGAAACTTACGTACGTTAACGCAAGAAACTTAGGCTTACAATTATACGGACTTATAAGACATTATATAAATTGTGGTTGTCTCCCTTCGCCGGTTTCTGTATTTCAGATTTCAGTCGGATAGTTATAATATTGTTTTAATTCTACAATAACATTCATGTAACAGGCACGGACCATTCGATTTTCGAGGGGTGTTGGGATTTTAAAATGAAGATATTTCTGCCCATTAGATAATTTTAAAACACAATTTCAATGTCAGAGTCCCCCCCATCCCCCCCCCCCAAAAAAAAAATAATAGAAAAATGTAAATGAGCGATGACTTCATTAAAAATTAAATACAGAATGACCGTAAATTGTCTCGAAATATCAATGTTATGTGTACAAGGCTTAGAAACAGGTAAAAAACGAGGCTGTTTCTAAGCATTGATATTTCAAGACAATATATGGTTATTCTATATTTATGCGTTAAATATAAGCTTTTTCCATAACAATCATATCTATC
The DNA here is from genome assembly GCF_965363235.1 of Mytilus galloprovincialis. NCBI lineage: Eukaryota > Metazoa > Mollusca > Bivalvia > Mytilida > Mytilidae > Mytilus > Mytilus galloprovincialis. Next base: position 12,876,434 of record NC_134847.1, on the reverse strand, counting down.
TGGGAGGGGCCTTGATCAAATTTGAAATAAATAGGCAGGACCCTCGAATTTATGATGAGACCAATTTTGGAAGAGTATTTATAAAATCGAAATGCCAAACCAAAAAATGGCCGCAAAACAAGATTATTGAAAAATGTTGGCAAGCTTGGACAAAATAAGCTCAATCGAAATTTAGCCTTAAAAGTTTATCCATGCACCCCCCTCCCCTAAAAATAAATTGGTTGCATCCTTATCAAAAACAATGGACATTTATTTAGCTGAACGAAAGTAAAATGTGTACAAAAAATAGGGAAAAAAACACATTTATAGAAAATTAATTGTCTCGTGATTATATGACTCGAAACACAATAATTGTTAGATACATCGAGGAAACGAGTTATGCTGAACAATAATAATATATTATTTATACATTTTTGTTTATTAAATTATGAATCAGAAAAGAGATTTAACTTAAAAACCAACCAAAAAAGGCAAAGGTCAGGGTCATCAATTATGGAATCCTGCCCATTAATTTCGGTAGTTTGCCTGCAGACCATGCAAGCTTACTATGTTCAACGGATAAAAATATACAAATAATTTACTCAGTGGCTGTACCACGGGTTGGGGTCTGTCATTGGATTCTACCTTTTTTTTTCGAAAATAAAAAAAACTACGTGAATTGTGCGGTAAAGGAGACACCAATTGTTTGTTTTCTTGTTTTCTGGAACCCTCTTTTTGAAAAAATTTCTGGATCCGCCCCAGTTACTTATCTACCACTTTGGAACCACGGTTTTACTATATATCCAAGTTTGTTGTAGTCTGGATTATCTACAATACCCTTCCCTTTTCACGAATGTGACCTACCGAATTAGTCTTTTTACCGGATTTTTAATAACATAAGCAACACGTACGACTGGTGCCACATGTGGAGCAGGATCTGCGGGCCCTTCCGGATCACCTGAGATCACCTCCAGTATTTGGTGGGGTCCGTGTTGCGTAATCTTTAGTTTTCTATGTTGTGTTTTCTGTACTATTATTTGTCTGTTTGTCTTTTTGTTTAAGACCATGGCGTCGTCACTTTATTTTCAATCTATGAGGTTGACAGTCTCTCTGGTATCCTTTGTCCCTATTTTATCATGAAGCAAATATAGTCTGATAGCTACCCAAATTGAAACGACAGAAATTTTAAACGAATCAAATATGCTGCTTCATTCAGCTTTGATTGTCGCTTATGCCTCTAATTTGGCTCAAATATTTAAGGCAATGCAACCGGGGAAAATATTAAGATTACTATTTCCGAAAACCCTACTCGACATGGTTCACCTGTTATGGTAATGTATTGTTTTGATTGACAGCTAAGCCAACACCAAATTGCCTGTGACAGTCAATTTCTTACGTTTATACGCTGATTGTCGTCAAAGGGTCCAGTAATCTTAGCATCAAGTCACGCTTGGTTGAGATATTATAAGACCGTATCTCGCCTTGGATAACATACATGTCGCTTAGTATTTTTTATGTCGAAACGCCGACCTTTTCTTTTCCTGCAACAGCTTTCTTTTTTCAGAGTAATTACCTTTCATCAGGGATGCTTCGAATGTAAATAGTAACACAATACTACCTTCAATCGCGCTGTCGGTCCGTAGGTTCGTCCGTTTGTAACACCCCTGTTGACACTCATGAATCTGCATCCTTCAAGGGATTCTAAACATGGCAAATTTATCACACTACGATATGGGTTTTTTCACTTGCCATTATGAATTTTCCAGGTAAAAGTTTTTTTGAGAGATTGTGGCACACACGACACAGAATATTCATTGAAAAGTGAATAAAAGCTGAGTTATCAATAAGACTAAAAAAATATGTTTGGTATTCTTACAAATATTAAAAGCCCTTACTCATGTTAATGGCAATCAAATAAAATAACACCCAAAACGATCAAATAATCCAGGTATTTTAATATGCCTAAATATAATAAAGACACTACAACCTACATGTGTATGTATTTACCTGAATTACTGAACTTGAACAAGGTCCTTAAACTTTGATCGACTTTATCCTATTAAGAATAAATATGTTCAAAAACTCATTTTCCCGTATACTCTCTGGCACGCCATATTCACAAATCAGTTGAAAAGAACTCTTATTTTTTACGAAAATAGGAATCATTGTTACACATGTAACTGTATATCATTCAAAATATACATGTGTCCCCTGCGAGCAAAGTTGGCCTTTTCGTTACGTATGTTCAGATATAAGACAAGTGTAAATTCTCGCTCGTGGAATACGCTATGTTAAATAGATTTGAAATTAATGGAAAAACGGAGACACATAAAATTAAGAATGGAAATGGGGAATGTGTCAAAGAGACAACAACCCGACCATAGAAAAAAAACCAGCAGAAGGTCACTAACAGGTCTTCAATGTAGCGAGAAATTCCCGCACCATGAGGCGTCCTTCAGCTGGCCACTAAACAAATATATACTAGTTCAGTGATAATGAACGCCATACTAATTGCCAAATTGGACACAAGAAACTAAAATTAAAATAATTCAAGACTAACAAAGGACAGAATTAAGCTCCTGACTTGGGACAGGCGCAAAAATGCGGCGGGGTTAAACATGTTTGTGAGATCTCAACCCTCCCCCTATACCTCTAGCCAATGTAGAAAAGTAAACGCATAACAACATGCACATTAAAATTCAGTTCAAGAGAAGTCCGAGTCTGATGTCAGAAGATGTAACCAAAGAAAATAAACAAAATGACAATAATACATAAATAACAACAGACTACTACAAAAATGTAGCAGTTAACTGACATGCCAGCTCCAGACTTCTATTAAATTGACTAAAATATTATGATTTCATCATATAAACATCAGGCACAATCCTTCCCGTTAGGGGTTTAGTATCATACCATCATAACATATATGAGAAGAACATAACCCGTGTCATGCCAACAACTGGTTTTTGAATAAATGTGTTTATTTCCTATGCAAAATCCCTATAAGTGAATCAATATTGAGGCCAAAATATGCAATCTTTAATGACCTGACAACAGTATCGTAACTATATTCCGTCTTAATAAGTCTATTCAAAGGTTTTGTTAGTTTCTGAGGTGAATACTGACACCTTTGTGCTTTATAACGAATATTTCCATAACAAATTGGATGTGAAATACCTGAACGTGTAAGAAGTCTGCATGTTGAGCTATAATTACGACACAATTTTACAACGACCAAATAAAGGTGTATTACGTACGTCAAAATATATTTTTGTTGTTTAATTTTCAAGTTAAATGGTCAACGAGATATAACAATGAACATTTTTTGAAATGTTAAGGTATGTTACGTATTACGCACGTCAAAAACCTAAAGTTCTCTATTATAACATCGAAAATCAACATTATTTTGCAAGGAAATGTAAGTAAGGGGAAGGAAACCAATATAAAAATATCTTTATTATGTTTTAAAAAAACGGTTCGGGAAATAGACACGATTACTTTTCAGTATGCGAGCTGCGGCAATATATATTTTTTTCGTTTTGAAAAAAATATGTGCGAGCGGGTCCGTCGAACAAGTAATTAAATTGGTTTTGCCTATTACAGAGTCAAATACGCTGTTACATAAACGAGCAAATCGAACAAATTGAGAAATATAAACACAAAAAATATTTTGACAAGGAAACGTCACAATCTAAAGTTCATCAGCATCAGAGCCAAACCTGTGTTCTTCGGTGTTATTTTTTGTTGTTGTTAAATCTGTATTACTTTATTATGCACTCGGGAAAAAGTCAATCGTGTATCAGATCTTGTTCTACCTTCAACTGATGTTAATTATTATTGACATTAGATTCTTGTTAAATATGTCTTTTATGATCTCTCTATCAAATAACAACAAAGAAATCCATTTTTTTTTTAAATGTACGGATGTGAATTAAGGTTAAGCAACTATATTTAAAACTCTTCCCTTGGATGGTATACCAATTTTGTAATTAACCCTCTGTGTGTATTTTAATAACTTATAGTTTTAGGAGCATTACTCGCCTTTTGAAAAAAGAATAAAGAATAAAATGATTTTTTATTTGATTGAATGCAGGCAGAGAAAAACATATATTGAGGTTTTTTGGTCAAATAATTGTAAAAGATTATTAATTAGTACGATTTTTAAACGTGTTAAACTATTCTAAATCTTATTCCAATTTTCAAACATAATTTTAGTTTCTTTTCTTACTCATGGTAGATTAACATTTAATTGTCTGACATGCTTAGAGCTCTGTCAAATATGAAAAATAAATGGAATGACACGTCGATGTATAGAATTATGTGTATATTTTAGTAACTTGCATAACGGTCATATTCTATAATTTAAGATGAAAAACGTAAATAACAAAAATACAGATATCCTAGGAAAATCCAAAACGAAAAGTCCATAAATAAATAGCAAAATCAAAAGCTCAAACACATCAAACGAATGGATAACAACTGTCATATTCCTGACTTAATACATGCATTTTCTGATGTAAAAAATTGGTTTATTAAACCTGGTTTTATAGCTTACTAAACCTCTCACTTGTATGACAATCGCATAAAATTCCATTGTATTGACAACAATGTGTTAACAAAACGAACATACATTATAGGTAACAAGAGTGCTCACGCTGAAATGTCTCGCCTATTTTTACTTATCATTGATATTATGTTAAATGTCCTAAATATAAGGCTTTTTTACAACTGTAACATAAACTTAACATTAACCAAGAAAACTAAGCATTGACCAATGAACCATGAAAATGAGGTCAAGGTCAGATGAACCATGCCAGGCAGGCTGGAACAGCTAACAATTCTTCCATTCATCAAATATAGTTGACCTATTGCTTATAGTTTAAGAAAAACAGACCAAAACACAAACACTTAACACTAAGCAATGAACCGTGAAAATGAGGTCAAGGTCAAATTAAACCTGCGCGACCGACATATAGATCATAAAATATTTCCGTACACCAAATATAGTTGAGCTATTGCAAATAGTATAAGAAATTATTATCAAATGTACCAGGATTATAATTTTGTACGCCAGACTCTACATAAGACTCATCAGTGACGCTCATATCAAAATTTTTAAAGCCAAATAAGTACAAAGTTGAAAAAAAGACCAAAACTCGAAAACTTTACTTTGACCCCTGAACCATGAAAATGAGGTCAAGCTAAGATGACACCTGCCAGTTGGACATGTACACCTTACAGTCCTTTCATACACCGAATTTACTAGACCTATTGCTTATGGTATCTTAGATATGGACTTGACCACCAAAACTTAACCTTGTTCACTGATCCATGAAATGAGGTCGAGGTCAAGTGAAAACTGTCTGACGGGCATGAATCGATACCAAAATACCAAATATAGTTATCCTATTACTTATAATAAGAAAGAATTTAACATTACAAAAAATCTTAACTGTCTTTCAAGTAGTCACGGAACCATTAAAATGAGGTCAAAAAAATTGGAAATGTGACTGACGGAAACTTCGTAACCTGCGGCATCCTTATACAAAGTATACTTCTAAAATATAAAGCTTTACAGAAGTTATCTTACGCCGCCGCCGGATCAATATCCATATGTCGAGCTTTCTGCGAAAAGTCGCATGCTCGACAAAAATGATAAGGTGGGGGTACAGCAGTCAACATTGTGTAACAGTCTTAATCACTATGAAAAAGTTTCAACAAAGAAAACAAGAAAGCTGATAAACATAGCACATTTATTTATAAGCACAAACGAAAGACAAGGATACAAAATTTACCATATCACAGAAAGCATAGTGTTAAAAGAAAAAGAAAAAAGGGGGAAATGATGGCAATAAACACTTTTTTTCGTAATTTCATGTAAATATTTTAAATATCAAATACACAAGAAAATATCTTGATTATCTATATTTGTAATACATTGGCAGACTTCAGAAATTGATTCGACAACAGTTAAACATAGACATGGCAATCTATCATTGTTAGTCAGCTGTCCTATTACATGTATTATACAAACATAATGCGATGAGGCTTGAACACTTTCAATGACATGTATTTATCATACAAAGGATATTGTTGCATCACTGAAGAGGCATTGATTGTTTAAATGCGCATCTGGTGCCAAAAAAAATAGTATTGTTTATTTTATTGCTACTGTTGGCTTGTCTTGAAAAAATGAAAACGCTTTATTAAAGAAGTTAATTGTGAAAATCAGATAAAAAACATACATTTCTAGGAACGTTAGACTTACTCACTACCTGTGATATATAATAAATACCTCTGAACGTAGCAAGGTTTAAACAAATTTTCGTGATATCGTGTTAAAGTCAAGTTGAAATTAAAGGGGGAGCGTATGTCCTGTTCGACCCTGAATAAGTCATTGACGCTGTAATTACGACATACTTGATACACGAACCATGTTAACAACTTCCTAGAAAAATACGAAATAGAAAACGTTTTTCAATCTTAAAACTGGGAACATTTTATGTTACTTTGTGTAATTCGTTCATCTTTAATCATAGTGCATAACAAGATTTTGTGAGGTAGACGAAGTTGACATTCAAGCGGTTGTATTGAATTTTAATGTCTTATAATAGGCAGATCGAATATATTTACACTTTATTTACTGACTACTTTTATTTTAGGATTATTTTCATTTTTACAAAATGAGACTGCAACATTGTTTCTTTTTAAAAACAATAATTTTAGTTGGCGTGGATTGTTCAATAAATCAATAACAAACAATAAACAATCAAATTCTAGAAATAATCAAAACATTATATAATATTGTTATTCAACTTTATTTTTAAGAGATAAGTGATGAACTCAGAATTGTTTTAATTGGAAAGACAGGCGACGGAAAGAGTACTACGGGTAATACAATTCTTGGAAAAGGGAGATTCATTGCAAGTAATTCAGCGTCATCTGTAACCCGAAGCTGTGACCAAGGTATGTCATTAATAGATGGGAAAAACATCATTGTTGTAGACACTCCTGGTCTTTTTGATACCAACATGACCACAGACAAAGTTCAAGATGAAATTAGCCGATTCATAGGCCTTTCTGCACCTGGTCCACATGCAGTTATTATTGTGATGATGCGAGGCAGATTTACCCCTGAATCGAAAAAAATGGTTGACCATTTTGTCGACCATTTTGGAGAAGATTTGCTCAAGTATGCAGTCATTGTCTTTACTCACTGGAGCGTTAAGGACGACGATGTAGCCTTAGAGGAATTCATTCGCACTGCACCTGACGATATGCAAACGTTTGTTGCAAGGTGTGGGAAGAGATGCATAGGAATAGATAACAAAGGCCCACAAAGTTACCGCGAGAAAAAGGTAAAAGAACTCATCAAAATGGTTAATGACGTAGTAACAAACAATGGAGGGACATGCTACAGTAATGAAATGTACGAAAAGGCAACACAAGAATTGTTAGCACATATTGAAAAGACACAAGCTGCCATTCAGGAAGAGATACGACGAAATGAAGAAAGGCTTATTACAGAACTGTCCGAAAAGTATACAAAGATAATATCAGACTTCGAAAACAAAATCAGTCAACTAGAAAGGGACAAGGCGGAAAACAAAAAGGAGCTCTTAAGTATGAGGGAACAACAGGATTATCTTGAAAAGCAGTTGTTAACTGTACAAGATGATCTTAACATTCAGATACAACAATATAAAAAGATGATAGAGGAGAGAGAAAACGAAAGGGTTAGATCCGACAACGAAAATCTGGAAAAAATACGCAGTCTGGAATTAAATATAAGAAAAGTAAATGAAGATATGCGCATCAACAAGACTACTGATGACAGTACAAAAAGACAGCTTGAAACGGACCTTCAAAGAGAGAGGGTAAAACTTGAAGAAAATTAAAAAAAAAACAATGATCAAATTAAAACATTGAAAAATAAAGTAGATAATTTGGAGGACAAGGCACGTGAATATCAAGATGAAATTCAGCTGATGGATGCCAAAATAAAAAAGACCGCGAAAGACAAGGAAAAACAGGCGAAAGTTCATAGACAAAAGGCGAAGAAACACCAGGTAGTTCTGGTTAAAAAAGCCAGAAAAGCTATGAAAAACATGAATGCAAGATGTTTGGAACAATATGAAGAAATCGAGTTGTCGTTTTTTCAAAGATTGAAGCAATGGATCTTTGGTGAAAAGAAACAAAACACAGAATAACCAATTTCTAAAGTATAATTTTAAACTTATTGTGAACAAATGGTAGTTAACAACAGAAAACGACGTAGGAAAAGAATATTGGGTTCAATTGGATAATGTTTAAATCTTTTTAGCTAATTTTATACTTTCCAGTAAGAAACTACACGGTAAACGCTTACCGATTGCATGTTTATCTTTCTTTTTATAACTTATTTGTTTTACCTGTAAATAAGTCTTGCAAACACCCCCGTCCACCCATCCCCCACCCTCTGATAAGGAGTTGCTGCTAACAAGTAAATCGTGATGACGCAAGGATTCCAAATTATAGTGTCGAACGTTTTACGGCCGCCCGTTGGTTGACCGTAATACGATAAAGGTGACACATATTACATGAATATTTTGAATTGTCGTAAACAGAGTTTTGCTCTCTTTCGCACGATTGTAAGATAACTAAATGACAATCATCACCGATTGCCATTAACAACAAATGTGTGCCACAACTCGCGAATCATCTGGTAAGCTTTCTGAACAATTGATTTTGGTCCCTTTTTTGCGAGAAACATACAGCTCAAGCTCAGTCTATAGTTTCCTGTGTTGATAATTTTGCATGATGTTACATGAACTTGAATCACTTTTTGTCGTCTTTCATTTGTTTGCCATTGCGTTGTCCATTTACCTTTTAGATTTATATGCCCCACCGTAGAGCAGAGGGTATTAAGTTTCACCTGTCGGTCTGCACGTACGTCCTTCCGTACTCACATCCCATATTTAGTTTCAGTTCTCGAACTTTAGCAGATCAAGGTAGAAATTAGGAGGCCGTTCTTGATTTCTGTCCCTTTATAATAAAAAAAATTGTTGAATTTTTTGTTTCTATTCCCTAACTTTAGTTTGGCTCAACTAAATGTTATAATAGTTATAATAATTATCAAAGATGTCAGGATTATAATGTAATACGCCAGACGCGCGTATCGTCTACATAAGACTCATCCGTGATGCTCATTTCAAAATAGTTATAAAGCCAAACAAGTAAAAAAGTTGCAGAGCATTGAGGACCACAAATTCTAAAATATTGTGCCAAATACGGCTAAGGTAATATATTCCTGGGGTAAGAAAATCCTCAGAATTTAGAAAAATTCAAAGTTTTGTTAACAGGAAATTTATAAAAATTACCATATTATTGATATTCATGTCAACACCTTTCTTCGCTAGCCAAGGGTTACGATCCATTCCCGCTCTCTTCACCCTTGGCAATCCGCCAAGGGTGAAGAGAGCGGGAATGGAGCCAACATTTGTGAAAACAATGTTGCGCCATCTGCCGGAAGATTTTAGTCACGTCCATTCTGAATACATTATTCTTGAATAAATTAGCACTTGAACTCTTCAATTTGGAGGTAAAAACACGGTAGTGTCTAGATTCTACAGACTTGGTAAAGTCTGAAACGAAATATATGTCAACATTCATACATTTGTGCATGAAACATACACAGGAACTTCTATTAGTTGATTAAAAACATTCAAGTTGTCACTAAATATATAATCGTATGTTTAGGGATGTAAAGACTTGTTGCACAATAAATACGTGGCAATTGTTTACAAACACTTTCTACATTTACACGTGATCATGTTAAAGGCGCTTTTTGATTGGATTCAGCGAGTTTCGACTGAAACATACAAAAATCCTTAGCCTGTGTCTCCGAAATTTTATCTCAATCCGCCAAGGGTGAAGAAAGCGGGAGTGGATCGCTACCCTTGGCTAGCGAAGATGGTCAACACCGAAGTTCTGACTACGAATACCCTCTGGGACGAATCGTCCACCAGCAGTGGCATCGACCCAGTGGTGTAAATAGTTATCAAATGTACCAAGATTATAATTTAATACACCTGACGCGCGTTTCGTCTACATAAGACTCATCAGTGACCAAATCAAAATAGTTATAAAGGCAAACAAGTATAAAGTCGAAGAGCATTGAGGACCCAAAAATTCTAAAAAAACAATGTGCTAAATACGGCTTAGATAATCCATTCCTGGGATAAGAAAATCCTTAGTTTTTCGAAAAATTCAAAAGTTTGGAAACAGGAAATTTATAAAAATGACCATATAATTGATATTCATGTCAACACAGAAGTGCTGACCACTGGGCTGGTGATACCCTCGGGGACGAATCGTCAACCAGCAGTGGCATCAACCCAGTGGTGTAAATAGTTATCAAAGGTACTAGGTAAACTTGTTATATACACAATGATTATAACTACAAAACATAGACCCAGTAAAAAATTGGGTAGCGTCACTTTCATCGTACTTCAGTTATGTCCATTCATAACTGTATATGATATATGCAAGCTGTGGCATCATATGTGTCCCATGGACACATTCTCCATTTATGTTGCTATCATTTTATTAATATTTCCCAATTCAATTGTGTCAAAGAATTCCTGATTTTGATGTAAATTGCATTTTGTATATACAACTATTTAACAAACCACATCTCTTTTGGAGATATTTATAGATTATCGTTGATAGTCATCTCAACGAGATTGATTTTCTCGCTTGAGTCGGTGCTGTGAAAGTGATAAAAGCAATCGAGTTGAGATGACCAATGATAATCTGTTGATCACTATTTTACATATCACGACTTTGTTAATTTCATTGACAACGGGCACGTGCGCCCTTAGTATCCAGCGATAATTTTTCATATCACTCTACTGTACTAAAAGGGAAATTATTAGTCAGTAAGATTGAAGGAATATTTCGTAAAATAGCGATAAATATAATTATTATAGAAATTTTGATTTGTTCATGTAATTGTTCCCAGATCTGATCGCTAGGTTTCATCTCATAGAGAAATAACTTAATAATGTTACTACTTATAGTATGAATTAATATAGGTAGCGGCCATATTAAATTATACGGAAGACCCACCGTAAAGAGAATGTAATAAGGCTTTCAAAAACAAAGTAGCCATTAATGTGGTGTTTCTATGCCGTAAATAATACACGAAAACTCTTTTAGAAGAATATATTTTGTCATTACTTCTAAATTTCTTGCGCTCCACAGAGAATTCTATAGTAAACAGTCGTATCATAATCACATCACATCTTAATTATAAAAAAAAAGAAGAATTGGTATGATTTCCAATTAGACAACTCTCCACAAGAGACCAAAATAACACAGAAATTAGGGCCTTCAACAATGAGCAAAGCCCATACTGCATAGTCATCTATAAAAGGCACCGAAATAACGATGTAATTAAATTATTACACGTGTGTAAACCAATCCAAGGAGTAATCAAGCATTTCTATAATGTCTTCGTTTTTTGGAAGACATTTTGCAGTTTTCTGTTTATTATAATTTGTCATGAGGGTTTGATTTTGACACTCGTTGTGTGTTCCCAAGTGTATTGGTGTCATGTAATTATTTAAGTATTCTTTCTATTGTGTTGGATTAAATGTTTTATTGTTTTCATTCCGCATGGTGTTTCGGATATCAATTTAGGTCATACTCGGACCAAGGCCGTTCATCCTCATCAGGTGCTCTGGCCAATAATTAAATTATTTATTTGATCTATTAATATGCTTGCATTTTATATCGGATGCGATTATCTTAAAGAGCACGACACCTGGCGGATCTTTTATTCTATATATACTATCTTTTCTTGTGTGTCCTTAATTACATTCAAATTATAGTTTTGATGATGTAAGATATTCCTTTAGATTTTTATGTCGTTTATATGCAATTATAGGTGGTTTTGGGAATAGTTGTTTTGCAGTTTTATTTTTCTCAATGATGTGCCAGTGTTTTCTTATCAGTCTGCCAAGTTGTTTAAACAAAGGATTGTATCTAGTTGCCAACACTAGAGGTGGCGCTATACGTTTTTTCTTCTTTTTATAAATCAATGTACCATGTCTAGATCTTTTTAATGTTTCCTTCATAATCGGTTCAATTTGGCTTTCTTTATATCCTCTTTGTATTAATTTATTTTTGAAAAGATCTATTTCCTGTTTTCTGTCGATTTCATTGTTAGACGATCTTATTATTCTTATTGTTTCCCCAATAATGAATCCTTTGAAGACTGCATTAGGATGAGAGGAGGTTTTGTCTAGGTATTGGAAGTTATCTGTAGGTTTCCGGTATAGTTTAACATCCAAAATGTTGTCTTCCAAGAATCTCTTCCCCTTATATATTGTTACGTCTAGGAACTGTATTTCAGTATTTGAAATGGTGTGTGTGAACTTAATTAATGGATGAATGCTATTAGCAATTTTTATAAATTCCATGAAATGTCTTTCAGATTTATTAAAAATTATAAACCCATCGTCCCTGTAAATTGAGATCATTAGGATGTCCTCCGAATATTGGAATCGATTTAGTATGTCTGATATTATTTCAAACATTCTTAGATCTGTTAGGCATGGTGCGGCTGATAGTCCCATTGGGACACCCACTCTCTGCCGAAAAATATTTCCGTGAAATTCAAAAATATTATTTTGAAGAACTATTTTTAGTAGTTCCAAAAATTCTGTTTTAGGTGGAAGTTGGATTTCATATACACATTTATTTAGTTTAGGCCAAGCACGATCCACCGCCTCAATAATTTCTTCATGACGCATATTTGTGTACATAGAAGAAATATCAAATGAACACATAATTATTTCCTGAGGAAGTTTGATTTTTTCTAGTTTATTAATAAAGTCAGTGGTGTCTTTAGTGTAGGTCCATTGTTGTTTTACCACCGGGTTAATGAAATAATCGAGGAACGTCCCTACTTTTTCAAGTGGACTATTGCATAATGATACAATAGGTCTACCCGTAATATTAATATTGTCTAGCCACTCTTTGTTAACTTTTAGTTGATTTCATGTCAACACCTTTCTTCGCTAGCCAAGGGTTACGATCCATTCCTTGGCAATCCGCCAAGGGTGAAGAGAGCGGGAATGGAGCCAACATTTGTGAAAACAATGTTGCGCCATCTGCCGGAAGATTTTAGTCACGTCCATTCTGAATACATTATTCTTGAATAAATTAGCACTTGAACTCTTCAATTTGGAGGTAAAAACACGGTAGTGTCTAGATTCTACAGACTTGGTAAAGTCTGAAACGAAATATATGTCAACATTCATACATTTGTGCATGAAACATACACAGGAACTTCTATTAGTTGATTAAAAACATTCAAGTTGTCACTAAATATATAATCGTATGTTTAGGGATGTAAAGACTTGTTGCACAATAAACACGTGGCAATTGTTTACAAACACTTTCTACATTTACACGTGATCATGTTAAAGGCGCTTTTTGATTGGATTCAGCGAGTTTCGACTGAAACCAACAAAAATCCTTAGCCTGTGTCTCCGAAATTTTATCTCAATCCGCCAAGGGTGAAGAAAGCGGGAGTGGATCGCTACCCTTGGCTAGCGAAGATGGTCAACACCGAAGTGCTGACTACGAATACCCTCTGGGACGAATCGTCCACCAGCAGTGGCATCGACCCAGTGGTGTAAATAGTTATCAAATGTACCAAGATTATAATTTAATACACCTGACGCGCGTTTCGTCTACATAAGACTCATCAGTGACCAAATCAAAATAGTTATAAAGGCAAACAAGTATAAAGTCGAAGAGCATTGAGGACCCAAAAATTCTAAAAAACAATGTGCTAAATACGGCTTAGATAATCCATTCCTGGGATAAGAAAATCCTTAGTTTTTCGAAAAATTCAAAAGTTTGGAAACAGGAAATTTATAAAAATGACCATATAATTGATATTCATGTCAACACAGAAGTGCTGACCACTGGGCTGGTGATACCCTCGGGGACGAATCGTCAACCAGCAGTGGCATCAACCCAGTGGTGTAAATAGTTATCAAAGGTACTAGGTAAACTTGTTATATACACAATGATTATAACTACAAAACATAGACCCAGTAAAAAATTGGGTAGCGTCACTTTCATCGTACTTCAGTTATGTCCATTCATAACTGTATATGATATATGCAAGCTGTGGCATCATATGTGTCCCATGGACACATTCTCCATTTATGTTTCTATCATTTTATTAATATTTCCCAATTCAATTGTGTCAAAGAATTCCTGATTTTGATGTAAATTGCATTTTGTATATACAACTATTTAACAAACCACATCTCTTTTGGAGATATTTATAGATTATCGTTGATAGTCATCTCAACGAGATTGATTTTCTCGCTTGAGTCGGTGCTGTGAAAGTGATAAAAGCAATCGAGTTGAGATGACCAATGATAATCTGTTGATCACTATTTTACATATCACGACTTTGTTAATTTCATTGACAACGGGCACGTGCGCCCTTAGTATCCAGCGATAATTTTTCATATCACTCTACTGTACTAAAAGGGAAATTATTAGTCAGTAAGATTGAAGGAATATTTCGTAAAATAGCGATAAATATAATTATTATAGAAATTTTGATTTGTTCATGTAATTGTTCCCAGATCTGATCGCTAGGTTTCATCTCATAGAGAAATAACTTAATAATGTTACTACTTATAGTATGAATTAATATAGGTAGCGGCCATATTAAATTATACGGAAGACCCACCGTAAAGAGAATGTAATAAGGCTTTCAAAAACAAAGTAGCCATTAATGTGGTGTTTCTATGCCGTAAATAATACACGAAAACTCTTTTAGAAGAATATATTTTGTCATTACTTCTAAATTTCTTGCGCTCCACAGAGAATTCTATAGTAAACAGTCGTATCATAATCACATCACATCTTAATTATAAAAAAAAGAAGAATTGGTATGATTTCCAATTAGACAACTCTCCACAAGAGACCAAAATAACACAGAAATTAGGGCCTTCAACAATGAGCAAAGCCCATACTGCATAGTCATCTATAAAAGGCACCGAAATAACGATGTAAAACAATTCAAACGAGGAAACTAACGGCCTTATTCATGTACAAAAAATGAACGACACCCACTGAATTACAGGCTTCTGACTTCGGACAGGCACACACATAAATAATATGGTGGGTTTAAACATGTTAGCGGGATCCCAACCCTACCCCTAATCTGGGACAGTAGAATAACAGGACAAGATAAGAACGAACTATAAAAAATCAGTTGAAAAAGGCTTAACTCATCAGATGGATAAAAATACAAGTGGAAGTGGCCGAGTACTTGTAAATCCCAACATCAAAAAGACACTAGGTACAGATCTGAGAGTACTCGCAGTTAACTGACAGCTAGTTCAAAGCCACTAACAACTAATAAAAAAAATCATGCATCTAAAACTAAATTATCAATTCGTAAACATCCAACATCCAATGGATTTAGTATAAGACGTCATAAAGAGTCAGAGAAAACCATGACCTTGTGCAATGACAAGATACCGGTATTGACATATTGAAGATCCATGAAAGTATATGTATATAACATACTAGTAATTTTTAGTTTGATTTCAATTTACTGATAACAAAATCAATATTTATACCAATAAAAACAATATTCAATGATCTTATTACAGTATTGATTTGGTAACCTTTTAGAATAAGTTTGTTTACAGGAGCGATAAGTTTACCAGGATTATTTCTAAATTTCTGGGCACGGTTAAAATCACTCCCGCAAAAATGAGGATGTGCTATTTGAAATAAGTTTTCAACAGGTACAACTAAACTTCAAAACCTAATCTTTATATCTTTGGAAAAATTTAGTGAAGGTTTTAAGTAATTTATGGTAACAAAATCCCTGGTTTAATAATTTACTAGTAATATATAGATTACGTTCGTTAAAATCAAAAACGTCACAACAGACACGGGCATTGCAAACGAGCTGTGAAATTTAAACACCGTAAGATGGTGCCAAAGGAACATCACCATCTAAAATGAAAAATTAGCAATGGGGAACGAAAAATCGTCACTTTAGTCGTTAATTTTAGTGTGGAGTCTCGTTTAAAATCGAAATATCTATATCTACGAAAGGACAGTTATTACTATTTAAATTTGATTTATTTGAAATTACTTCCTTTGGGTAAACTTCAGCAGTATATTGAGAAAATTCTTGATTATTTTTTAATGAAAAAATATTACAAAAATAACGGTAAGTGTTGTTGAATTTATCAATTAAATTCAATTTCAACGGGTCTTTACTGAGTTTAGTCATAAACTGTACCTATAAAGGCTTCTGCTGCGCATTTGAAGGTTCTTACTGTGAATTGGTTATATAAACTCACAAGTATTAGCCTTTCAAAAAGGGTTAGTCGTCTCTTAGCTGATGAAAATGGAAAGTGTTTTCGCTTTGTAGACTAATTCCTTTATAATAGCCACGTGCATCAATCAACAAATTTGACCACACACGTGAGGTCACACGTTATGAAGTAGTATATATCGTTTAACGTTGTTGTTTACGAAACTCCAGAAGATTCGGCTATTTATAGATAAAAGTTACCTGTGTACCAATATCATGAATATGCATGATTAATGACCAGGCACAATCTTATTGCTTAAATAAAGAGGATAAATCCGATACTCTACGGGATTGAAGGACATTTACTAGGTTTGGATTGTCCTAACCAATCAATAAACTGTGATTATTCACGTCTCGTAATATTTTTCAATCAGGTAGTAAGAAGCATTCTCGCACTGACTGTCCATCGTTCAATTCTTAATATCGTCTCCTCGGAGAAGATAATAAATATCAGTAAAATATTTCAGACTCTAGTAAGGTATAATATTTCAGTGCTTTTAAAAAAGTCCCTTAACTACCTTCAAAAAGTTTATCACAAACATTTGTATTAAAAAATATTAAAATAGTAGAATTTATGGAGTGTAAAAAAATCATAGGTTTTTTAAGATGAATTACGTGCTTTGGATGGTCCGTTGGATTTATTAACAGTTTTAAAGTTTCATCTCTTTACGCTACACTTCAACTTAATCTTAACAAACAAAACTTTTCATTATTAATGAAATGTTCGTTTGGTGAATCGTATTGCAAATATGTTTGCTGCAACTTATGCTTATGTTATGCACTCTTCTATATTGAGAATATGCTGAATATTTTTACTGGGTGTGATAATGTAATCAAGGTTGCTAATTTTCTCCAAAATAACATATGTGTACATTTAGGCAATGAAGTTTATCGACAGGTTGTAGGTTTTCCTTTGGGCACCAAATGTGCCCCTTTATTGTTAGACTTGTTTGTGAACTGTTTAAAATATGAATTACAGATTATGACCAAACTCAGTAAATACACATCTTAATTTAATTTAATTAATCTAATTCTACAACACTTACCATTATCTTGATAAAAAATTTTCGTTTAAATAATCATGAATTTTCGTTACATACTTTAAAGACATGAAATATAAACGATTACACAGTCGGACAGCTGGCACATTTCTAAAGACAACAATAGAAGTCATGTGACAACCATATTTGGGTATGTTTTTTTCTTCTTTTTTTTTTTTACTGCATGCAACGAGTTTTTTCTTCAACACGTTCTATCAAATGAATTCACATCATTCAATAGTGTCTTACGAGTTACATATCTTTGATGATATTTCAAATTTATGTTAAATGCCATTCATATTTTTAGTATCATATACTGTTTAGAAGCGAATATATTGAAGACAATAATTACATTTAAAATAAATTAAGTTTATTATATTTTTATAATACAGGTATATGTAAAACATTTAGATATATATTTATTAGATATTTTTCCAAACAATTGCTAGACTGAAAAAGAGTTATTTGCTCTTTGATCGGATTGTTTTCTCTTTGACACATTCCACATGTCCATTCTCAATTTTAATTGGCAATTACTCATGGACTGTCATTATTACCTAGGCTAAGTTAATTTAATATTTCGGAATATAGTTTTACATCTGTCACCGGATAATACAGAAATACATTATTACTGCTTGCATGTGTATGTTTAAAAATTTCGAACTTCGTGTATTAAAATAACTATTTTTTTTTCTTATTCTATTATAATCGGGCTCTACTGAATGGACTCAAATTGTAACTATAACCCAGGATAATAATTCAAATGGTGAAACATGAACCTGAAAATTATCAATTTCTCCACCTGTATGGTACCTGTATAAATACAATGCAAGGCATATAGCTATCTGCGCTGCTTCAACTTCCGAAGTAAGGTTGTCGGCTCTCCGAACTTTACCGAAGTCCTGCGTTTAACACAGATTGCCGAGTTTATGAGCTTCGGTCCTTGCTTGAAAGTTGGCGCTGTTTCTTACCTCTAAATTATAACCCTTATTCATAATATAAAGTGCGAGGCATACAGCTAATGCGCTGCTTCTTACCTCTAGGAACCCCCGGAATGAGCCTTGCTGCAAGCCTAGGTTGGTCCCTTCCGTAAAACATTCAGTATGCCTTCGGAATATACAAATATGGTCGTTTTTAACTATAACTGGGAGTTTTCCGTGTTATAGTGATTCAAAGACGGAATACCAATACTTTAAACTTTATTAGTAAGGTCCGGACAGTACCAGACCTAAGACCTAAACTGACCACAAAATAACATACAAAAGCATATAAAAAAAAACAGTTACTATAGAAAAGGATTAGTGTCCAACGGATTAACTTGTCATGGTCAGAGTGATTTCCATCACGACAAACATATATTTAACAATAGAATTAATTAGACACAAAGAAATGTAAAAGGTTTGATAAACGGATTAATAAATTGTCACTATAGCACTTAAAATATATTGTCTGAACTGGATTTATTTCTAGTCGCAAATAGTCCAAATTTTCCTGGTTATATAACCATGCATGGTCTTCTTAAACTAGTTATATGTGTCCGCCCGGAAATATTTTACACGGACAAATTTATCTCATAAAATTTGACCCTCGGGAATGACTTGTTCGCGAGCTCCGGAAAATCTAGGTAATTCATTGGTTGAAGTTATTTATACTGATTTTCTATCATAATGTTTAACTTGAAATAAGACATTTGAACATTTGAACACAAGCATGAAACATGTAGCGGCAGATTTGTTCAACTGTAGGCTTAGTGTCGGGTTCAATTAATGATAGTATCATACTATGTTGGTAGTTTCTATAGATATTTTCATACTTTCACTCGAAAATTAGAATGCAGCCATTTATATGAAAGAACCGACTGTTGGCATATCTATTATCATTAATACATGTGTAAAAAAATGAAATTATAGAATGTTTATCAAGGAGAAAAGACAAACAAAGTTCACATGCTGAAATACATCGCTTGATTCAATACAACGATTATGGTTTGACTATTGCATATAGTACATTAGAAGGAGTCCTAATTACGAATTACGAATTTGAACATTGACCAATGAACCATACAAATTTGATCCAGGTCAAATGACATTTCAATGACATAAAAAATGTAAACAAACATGATATTTTCACAAATCGAATAGAATAAACTACTGTTATCCGGATAAGGGCATTCTATTTGAATGAATCAAATGATTCTCATAGTTATTTTGTATAAACATAATCTGAAACTTGGTAAAAAAAGAAATATTTACACAAAATTGATTTTTTCGGATCATGAAAGATCACGTACCGCTTTTTGAAGATCGTTAAAAGCGGGATCGTGAAAGATCTGATGCTACGAAGACGTTCAAATTATTCTTCAATTATATGATAATTAATATATCTGTTATTGGTATTGAGAAAAACTACATTGGCCAAGATCCTCACTTATCACGAGTTATAGGATAACTACATTTTTTAAAGTGGATATTAAAATCACATGTCTGTCAGACGGGATTCACCTGACCTCGACTATGCTTGGATGACAATTAAGTAATGTGGTCAAGTCTGTATCGCGGATCCGTTAACCTTTTGGATAATTGTCTGTTGATATGATTGTAAGGTGTACATTTTCGACTTCTGCAAGGTTTCAAATAGAATTGACCTCATTATCATGCATCATTTGGCAATATTCGTTTTATGCTTATATACCTGTATGCTTTTTTTTAGATCGTGACGTTCCATTGTCACCATCTTATGGTGTCTATATATCTCAACTTGTACGATTCGCTCGTGTATGTAACAACGTATTAGATTTTAGCGAGAGAAATTTATGTTTTACTGAAAAAAATTTATACCAGTGTTTTCGATATCACAAACTGGTCAAAACATTTGGTAAATTTTATCACCGGTATAAGGAAATAATTCGTAAATATCCCTCAACATGCAGACATCTTATACGTTCAGGTATTTAACATCCAATTTTTTATGGAAATATTTTTTATAAAGCACAAAAATGTCCGTATTCACCTCAGAAACTAACAAATCCTTTAGATAGACTTATTAAGAAGGGATATAGTTACGATACTGTTGTCAGGTCATTAAAGATTGCATATTTTGGCTTTAATATTGATTCACTTATAGGGTCTTTGCAACGGAACTAAACACATTTATTTCTAAAAAGCAGTTGTTGGCATGACACGGGTTATGTTCTTCTCATATATTTTATGATAGTATGATACTAAACCCCTAACGGGAGGGATTGTGCCTGATATTCATATGATGAAGACATCATCTTTCAATCAGTTTAATTGAGGTCTGGAGCTGGCATGTCAGTTAACTGCTAGTAGTCTGTTGTTATTTATGTATTATTGTCATTTTATTTATTTTCTTTTGTTACATCTTTTAACATCGGACTCGGACTTCTCTTGAACTGAATTTTAATGTGCGTATTGTTATGCGTTTACTTTTCTACATTGGCTAGAGGTATAGGGGAGGGTTGAGATCTCATAAACATGTTTAACTCCGCCGCAATTTTGAGCCTGTCCCAAGTCAGGAGCTTATGGCCTTTGTTAGTCTTGTATGATTTTTAATTTTAGTTTCTTGTGTATTATTCGGAGTTTAGTATGACGTCCATTATCACTGTACTAGTATACATATTTTTTTAGGGGCTAGCTGAAGGACACCTACGGGTGCGGGAATTCTCGCTACATTGAAGACCCATTGGTGGCCTTCAGCTGTTGTCTGCTCTATGGTCGGGTTGTTGTCGCTTTGACACATTCACTATTTCCTTTCTCAATGTTATAGACTACAGCGCCATGGTATTTGATGTATTGTCTGCATGTTTCATATAGGACGCCAATTGTATTTGATATATTGAATGGTAGTAAAATGTCTATGACAGCTGGTTGTCAGTCAGGGTTCATATACTTTCGACCTTACGTTCCAAATAAATTGGCCAAACATAACTTTTTCATTTGTCAGTTTCTAAGGTACTATATAAAGGATCGGAACACCTACATTTGGTGTACGGGATGTTTGTAGAGATCAGTATGGCAAGGTTCATCTGACCTTGACCTATTTTTATGGAGCATTGAAATTCTTAAGCGTATTTGACACTACTAGTTAAACCCTATATAATACAAACGTTCAACAAATATACTATCATAGGTTAAGCAGACGAGACATTTCAGCATTTACGCTCTGGTATTCTTAAGTCTGTATTATATAGTTTTCTCATTTGAAATCAATCCACATCTGCTTTGTTGTATATACAGATACATAGAACTGAAGAAAGTACTGCTGCACAAATGTTGGTTATCGTTCAATCTCAAATTGTTCATGAAAGATGTTGTTTTTGCTATAGGTAGCAATACACAGTTAGGAAAAAAACTTAAAATTGACACTCATAATTTTTAAACACCCTCTTTCCCCTCCTGTCTAACAAGAAGGCTTTATATGTGTGCTATGCATGTATATACTTATAGAAAAAGAGAATCTTCCATAGGTTTGATTTCTAATGGTCATAAGGGTGAAATATAATCCCTCTTGGGTGTAACCATGGCAACAATCTGCATTTCTTAGATATAAAATATAGCAAAAAAGGGGGGTGAACATGTCACAAAAGTCTCCATAATTTGGTCTAAAGGAAAATTTTAATCAATTACAGTATACCTTTCCTGAATCCATAGGTTTATATCTATCAAGTGGTCCCAAAAAAATCATATGCTTATCTGCTCGTTTTTCCATAAAATTGAATTGAAAAGATCGAGGGCAAAATCTTTGTTGATAAACACTACAATAATGTATGGACCTATGAACGGTACGGATAGGAAAATACGGACTGTCAATCATATAAATGGCCTATAAAACATGATAAAAACAATCTTAATGTTCATATAAACCCACTAAAAAGGCTATATTATTCTTCAATTATCTAAAAAATCAATTTTATTGTACAAAAACTTTCATATTTAAAAAATTCACAGGGGCCATAATGTGAAACTAAACTTCTAACTGTGTATTGCTACCATAGGTTTTTGGTTGATGGTTGACATTTTGGTTTAAACGTTGCATACCCATATTATTGTCTAAATAGTGGCGGTCTACCTGAATTGCACTAGACCGATTCTCAGAGCTGTTTTTTTTTTCTCACTGATTAAGACACGTTTTTAGTTGTTTTTTTTTTTTTTTTAACTTTCGAGGTAAGGTGTTGAATTAGGAAACAAAGAATAGCTTTAATGTTCATTCTTATCAAAATACTTGCAGGATTCAACCAGTTGCATGTATATCAAATGGTAAAAGAAATATTGATTTCTGATTACTAGTATTAAATCTGGTCACGCATTATCTTTCACGATCAAAACAATGCGTTGCCTGATCTTTCACGATCAAGTTTGAAGAAAATTCAACAAAATTCAAGGTTTTCATAAACAAATTAACGCTTTTAAGGGAGGGGCATACTATTATTTTACTGTGTTATCAGATACACCAAAGATTAAATTTCTAATATATCATGATATATTGAAATATGACCAGTATATGTACACCTGGCGTGGTTTTTTAAAATTAATTCCTTATACATGCATTGCGCCTTTTGTATTTTTTCATAAAGTACTGCATATTAAATTTTTCTTTATCTAATTTCACAGTAATGTTAAGAAAGTTGGACCATTTTGACAGACATATTTTTTTGTTCGAATTTGTTCCGCGTTGTGAAAATTAAGCGATTTTTTCACAGATTCTGAACTAGAATTTACATTAAATGTCTTTCACGTACCAGAACTTTCACGATCGTCTTGCAATATTTGACCCCCGTTAGATATTCTTTCACGATCATTTCTCTCGTTAAACCGAATGACACCCGTGCATATACAAAAATATATAGTTGACACATTGCTTGTAGTTTCTAATCAATGGACAACCCTATGAAAACTTAACATAGAGGATTCCGAAAATCAGACAAAATGTTAAAGAAGAGTAGTGAACATCCTTAACCCAAACACAGCTGATATACTGCTTATAGTTTCTGAGAAACAGACACAACCACGAAAACTTAACCTAAGTCACTGCTAGCTGAGGAACAGTAACTCTTTTCGGACCATCTTTGAACTGCAAATTGTCACAAAATATCATGAGGACACAAATAGTACGGTGACAAATAAGGTAAATTTGAAAATTTAATGGACCGAAATACCTCATGGCTAATTTTGGTCTTATTTTGTAGTGGAGTGACAAATCGGGAAAAGTCGCTTAGTTAAGGAGTTTAATGGACCGAAATACCTCACGGATGAAAATTCAAATGAAGATAGAGCAAACATTATACTTTCATTTTAGCCCTGTCGTAGAGTTTTCCCACGGTGCAGTTTTTTGTAAAATCGTGTAAAAGTGAGATTTTCTGATTTTTTTCTTTTTCATTTTCAAACACGAGAACGCTTATAATAAATTCCCGAATCAAGATATCATAAACACATTTAGTATCAGATGAAAGAGTGATGTATCAGCTTTTATTTGACATCAAACTTTAATATCATATGAACATATAAATTGAGTGAATTGGACGATTTTCAAATGTATGTAACATTATTGTCATTATTGTCAATCTTTCCGTCTATCATAGTCTATTACATTTCTTATATATCACCAATAGTAAATTTTCACAAAATATAGTGGAACAACCAATACTTAAGAAGTTTTGATATATAAAAGTTTGATAGAACATAAAAAAATCAACTTTTACGAGCATTTTTATAAAACTCATCACATAGCAGTATTACTACTCAATTTTCACCTCAATGATTCATGTAACGTTCCCCTTTCCTATTTACCCCTATGATATGAAATGCAATGAATTTAATATGCATTTTTCTTAAGTTTTATAAAAAGAATATACTTGTATCAATAGGTGTGTCGATGTGCTTGAATAAGTACAGATGCTAAGGTTTAATAACTTTTGAGGTGCTTTTATTCTTGTTTTTCGAATTAGTATTTAAAGGTTAAGGAAGACTTAGGGAGCTACCATTTGATTTTTATGGGGGGGCTAGGATGAACAATTTTGTCCTGCCTTTTTGTAGCTGTAATCTCTGTCCTGCCTTTTTATTTTTTTTACTCTAATCGGTCCTGCCTTTTTTTTTAAGTTTATCCTGACTTTTTTTTACCTTAATTGTCGTCCTGACTTTTTTTTTTTGCAAGTGTCACATCCTGCCTTTTTTTCTTACTCAAAACTCCTGTCCTGCCTATTTTTTCAAATTTCATCCTAGCCCCCCATAAAAATCAAATGGTAGCTCCCTTACGAGCTACAGTTCCGCAACTAGATCACTGTATGATCTGTGATATTGGGTCCAGTTCAGGTGAACCAAATTTGATAAACATAGACATTAAAAGTATCCCATATAGCAAATACAGTTATTCCATTACTAAAAATATGTGAGTATCTAATAGTTCCCCAAAATAAAAAAAAATGTAATCTCTATATTCTCTCATATTCTGCTATGTTGTCACAGACGAGACAAAACTGACACGGCATTTAATAATGCAAAAATCATTTTTCCGACTGTCAAGAAGAATTGTATACCTGCAGATACGTCAAGACTTTAAAAAATGACGGATCGAGCTACAAAATGTCGTTTTATCAGATAGAGCTCTTGTTGCTTACAACCACATCGTTTGGCTCTGATGGGCTAGTTGTGTCATTTGCAATCGACTAAATCTCCTTATTTTCACATTCAAATCAAATCAGTGTATTTCTAAACTAAAGGGGCCTTAGGGTACATCAGTTATAAATAAGATGGGGGAAATACAAACATATACACATTCATAAAGATAACATGTGTAAAACATTATATTTAAGAATAAACAAGCATGGACACAGATCATTGTGGATAGTTATACATAGTTGCGAGTCATAGTGCTTTGTTGCTATCATAGCACTTGATACTGAAGTTTGCAAAATATGCATGAATTTTGGGGCCCTTTATAGCTTGTTGTTCGGTGTGAGCCAAGGCTCCGTGTTGAAGGCCGTACTTTAACCTATAATGGTTTACTTTTTAAGTTGTTATTTGTATGGAGAGTTGTCTCATTGGCACTCACACCACATCTTCCTATATATATATATATGATACAAATAGATACTGTAGTAGTATTACTTAATGTGTGCCCTTTTTAGCTCGCTTGGTCCAACTTCGTTAACTTTTACATACAATCTTCTCCTCTGTTATTACTGGACCAAATGTAGCCAGTTGTACCAAAATCATCATTGGAGTATCCAGTTAACAAAAAATGTCCGGTGTGACCCCGTCTGCCTTCCAAGACAGAGGACAAGGCTAAAATAGATCATTAAGTGTTAAATACAAGTTTTGTTTATTAATTTGAAACCAGTTATAAACAGAGAAAATCTGACAAAGCAGAAATGTTAAGGATGTTTAGCACTACCAATTATCCCTTTATGTCAAAACTGTCAGGGGACTTCTTATGTGAGTTTTTACCCTTTAATGACAAAGTTTTATCCTAATTTTTTTTATTTTTGTTTTGCCAATTATCGGGAAAACTCTCATTGATACAAAGAAAGTTAAAACTTCAAAATTTATCAGCAAGACCTTGATAACGATTTTTACCATTATTTTGTATTTTTGCTTTATATCTTAAAATTTTTGATAGATTATAGATAGAAAATGAAATAAGCAAAAAAAATACCAAAAAAAAACCAAGCAAGACAAGATTAAAACATCAAGGAAGAAATCGTCTAAATATTCTTTATAAGGAATTACTTCGCCGTAGCTGACTGACATGCTAGAACAGTACATAGTAAAATGCAAGTTTATCTATAGTGCTAGATTTTGTTTCAATTAGATGTTGAAGATTGTTTCTGAAAAACTTTGTGTATGAATTTATGAAAGGATTCCGTGTTAAACTTTCTTCTTTTGTGCCAAATCTTTGTGTTTGGATTGGCACAAAAACCCCAGAAGCTCACAGTGACAGGAGACTCCCCTTTAAATAATGTTTGGCCCAATCACGGCCATTTTAGAATTTCTAATCTTCAAAATCGAAAATATTTATAAGTTTATTTCAGTGAACATTCCTGCAAAGTTTCGGGAAATTTAGTTTCGCAGAAGATTTTTAAAAAAATGTGAGAAGTACATTGGAGTTGATGGAGTCAAATCGATGACAACACCTAACACACCAGCCGAGTATTGTGTCATGTTAGTGTCATTTTTTACACGTTTTCTGCCTAGACCGGCAATGATTGTTATTGAAATAAATAATTTGTGAGAGAAGGGACTGGTAGGTAAAAGAAAGATAGCTCCACCTCCTCAATGGTGTTAACTAATTTTAAAGTTAGTGATAATTAATCTTTCTCTAATTCTTCGTCAATTTATCCCTTTCTGCACCCATTGTATAAAAAAAATTAATCAACATGTGGTTAGTTTGATCTCAGTTCTTCATTGGTTAAAATCCAATTATGACGTCGACTTTTCTTGTTTTCCTCTGAATTTCCTATTGTGACGGCATGAAAAAAGGCGACCATGCCTGATGACGTCATATAGAAAGAACACATCTTTTTGCAGATCAATCGCAAAGAAGAAATAAGTTTGCCTGCGTATTGTTTGAAAATCCTTAGAGAAACAGATTCTACCACCAAATCTCGTGTAATACGATATTTATCCACTCCCGACAGTTAAATTTTAAATATTTAAAACGCTCGGCGAGCCTTGCGTTTTTAATTTGAAAATTTAACTGTCTCGAGTGGATAAATATTGTATGAGGGGGGATAGGCCCTTTATCGGGACTCCGCGATCGGGTGTTTTTAAGCTCGGGATTTCGGGATTGACCCTTTCTGGATCCGGGAATTCTTTTTTTCGTATTTCGGGACCTCGGGCTTTCGTGTTTTTAAGTCCGGGATTTCGGGATCAGGTATTTTTAAGTCCGGAATTTCGGGATCAGGACCCCTCCTACCCCTCCTCTCGTATCACACTCGATGCAGTGGTAGAATTTATATGTATCGTAACGTCGAAGGTACACATTCTGGCTTTAACTGTATATATGCAGATGATAATAGTTCTCTCTATCTAAGGAGGATTTACATGTGTCTCTTCTTTTTCTTCGTCGTATAAATAAAAGACCTAATGTCCATTCAGGTCTCAGGAAAGCTGGGACATTTTTATTGTTGAAGTTTATTCAAACAAGTCTTTACAATTGACCAGATTGTTTAACATTACAGAGTATGTCTGTGAATCGGGAACTTTGATCCGTGTTGATACTGTGCAAATGGTCATATTCCTTGAATGCATTTTTCAGCAAAATCTGTGTTCGGTGGTGAACATTCTAGTATGTGCCAATACACAAAGATTTTGCTATCACTTACCTATGTAAAGAAGATAACTTCCAAGTTCTGTTATAAATGTTATGTTAGTACATTACTTACCCCAAGTATGTATTGACAAAATCTGAAGAGGAGTTTTTCTGTCTCCCAGTCCTTTGATACATCAATTTGTAATTCATTTTGTATCTATGATTGACTTGAGAATTTCAGGTCTCTATTCGATTAAAACTGGATTTCAAGCTTTTTGAAAAAGCTTGTTTTCTAGGCTTACTAAATTATTAATTCCGTTTATCCTTAAGGTATGGAAAACTGAAAACAAATATTTTCCAAATTGCTCTGGATACTGTATCTCGATCATAAATAGCTTCTGTTCAAATTTCATGTGATTCCATGGAGATTGGACGCAGTAATTGATGTATAACGAACTTTAACCCCGTACTGTTTCTAAATATTAACTGCACAAACAAAGTCAATTTATCAATGGATACGAACACGATACCTTATATCAGGTCACTATACAAAACACAAAACAACTTACAAAAACCTAAAGCACGGATCACAGAGTACTCACAGTTTACAAAAAAGAACTATTTCAAAGCAAAAACAAACTAACAAATACATCTTGTATCCGCGACAAAATAGCATTCAGTACACATCCAACGGATGATTTAGATTAAAATATCAAGTCATTAACAGTCTAGACAAACATGGCCATGTGCAATGCTAAATTATTAGTATCAGTATGTAGAACAGTACGATTTCATATATCTGTATACCAAAAGCAATACAACTCGTCTAAACATCAACCCAACAATGTTAGATCTGTAAATTTGCTTTCGCAAATTTTTGGTTCTTCCCTCGCCGGGATTCGAACCCATGCTACTGTGATATCGTGACACCAAATCGCCTGCACTGCAGCCGTCCCGCTAGACCACACGACCACCTGGGCTCTCAGAAAAAGAGCTTTCGCTGGCCGTGTGTTACCTTTCCACGTCAGTTTTAATCTAGCGGCGTACAGCAGTACATGATATATAAGGCATGAAGATGTTATTGTTACAGATCAGCTAAATTATCTATAGTAAAGGATCCTACAAATGAATGTTAGATACAGTCACAGAAAATAATTATATTAATAAGTTGTCACTGACTCAGACGTACCAAAAGCAATACATATATATATATATAGTTATGTTATAATTTTTTCTATAACAAAATTAATGATAGAACAGATAAAAACAGTACTAGGGTTAGTTGATAACCTCGTAGAACAAGTTTATTGAAACGATTAATAAGCGTAAATGGATCACGCCTAAACCTACAATCTCTAAAAACAACAGCGACGTATAGAAAAGGACATTTTTTTCGTTCCCTTTGACTTGTGGCAGTTTATAAGTTGTGATATACATAAACACCATCGAGATGGACTAAAAGAACTTCATCTTGCAAAAGGAAATTTAACAATCAAAGGGAACGAAAAAAATGTCTTTTCTGTACTTAATTTTAGAATAGAGTTACTGAAATATCTAAATCTAAAAAAGGGCAGTTATTGCTCATTATCTATACTATTAAACGAGAAGACCTCATAGACTTAAAATACACTTTATTCGTATGTTCTAAGTATACTACAGAAAAACGCAAACCGGAAGTCTAATCTGACTTAAAATTTCATCCAATGACGGGACAATATCCGGATGCCTTTTTTCTCGTTTTTCTCCCAAAATAACTCAATCTGAATAATTATATGAATGGTTGACAAATGCGACTATGCACTGTACCTATAGGACACAGAGGCGTGTTGATTTATTTATTGTGGAAAGAAGAGAAGCGACATCCAAAATGAGGTCTTCTCGTTTAATAGTATAGATAACATACTAAATGTTCATATTGAAATTGATAGAAAACCAAAAATTGGGAATTTTGAAAATGAAAGAGGAGGGATAAAAAAAAACATTTTCCTGTCCCCAATAACCTATGACTTATGATACGTTTGCTGAAATTCTCCAGTCATTCAATATTTCACAAAATTCTCTAACAACACTTTACATACTTTAAACTACATGTTGTACGCTCCGACTGCCCGCGATTTCGCGGGTGTGTTCTAATGTCATATGAAAATAAGATGTTGCAATCAATTCAATGTTTTCTTAAAGTCTCATCTCTCAACAAGTACAAAAAATGTACAATCAATCTTTATACATTGTAAACTAACACTAGATAAAATGAGAGCCATTATATACCGAATTATAAGAGACTATTAAAATGCATAGATATAATACACAATATGAAATAAAATACTATTTACAATATATAAAATGTCTACGTCTTTTTAAAATCAAATGACAGGTTTTGGCACACACACGTATCATATTTACATCTGAGAATAAAAACACTAACTTTTGATTATCATCTAAAGTATTAAAATTATCATTAAAAGTTTCAGCAACATAATATAAATGGTTTCTAAAATCGTCATAAAGAGGACATCTTAATAAAACATGCGCTTCATCTTCAATAAAAACGTCACATATATGGCACACTCTATTTTCTAAAACAATATTTTCATATCTCCCTGTTTCAATTCTTAGGGGAGCAACACCACATCTAAATTTGGCGAAAGTACTTCTGTGACTGAAGGGTAAAGCTATTTTGCAGTATTCCTCCGGTTCAAAAATTTCCTTAAACAGTCTGTAAGTTCGGCTCGTAGCTTATTACCACCTCTGCCCGATATAGATTTATCAGAATGTAAAACAGCATGCCAATTATCGACATGTTTTTCGTGTAATTTTGACATACAATTTTATAGTTAGTGTCCATATTTTCAGGACACGATAAATTACTTAAATTTAGTTCACATAAGGTTTTCTTTACTAAAAAATTCCGGTTTTTAACACACTTATGCTTAATACTCATACTATCAGCCCACTTGTGAACTTTTGCATTTAACCGATTTGAGCTCATGTTATTTAATCCACACCACAAACGAATAATACTTTTCCACTGCTTATCAAAAATAGATGTTATACCTACTGTAAGTCTCCAGTAACTGCAGCATTTGGTGCATATTTTCTTACTCCGAGAAAAAATATACAAGCCCTATCATGTATGGAGTTAATACAAGAATGTGTTTTTACACCCCATATACCTGCTCCATATTCTATTATAGGACAAACCAAACTTTCATATAATTTTACAAATACATCGAAACAAACACCACCTAAAAGTTTACACTTGGCTATTACTAACCCTAAAGCTCTATTTGCTGAAGATGCAACGGCTTTTGCAGTAACATTATAGTCTAAATGCTCGTTTAAAACGAGACCAAGATAAGTATAATTACCAGAAAACTTAATAGTATGACCATTACAATTAAAAATTACATCAGATCTAGGTATAGATGGCGGTCTAAAATGTACAACGTTACTCTTGTTTGCATTAATTGTCATACAATTGTCCTCACACCATGTAGATAAAGCATTTAACAAAAGTTGTAGTTCTTTTTCATCGTTTGCTATAATTACAATGTCATCAGCATATAATAAAATACACAGTTTTTCATCACCTATTTCTATTCCGCAGTCTCATTAATATACAAGTTGAACAAAATGGGCGACAAGGGAATCCTTGTTTCAAGCCACAGTTAACATCAAACCAGTCTGTGAAATGACCGTTTATTCTTACAGAACATAAAACATTTGTATAAATTGACTTAATAGGAGAACAAAAAGGGTGTGCAACACCCATTTTATTTAATTTATACCACAAAATATCCCTTTGTATAGTGTCGTAAGCCTTTTTAAAATCTATAAAGGCGCAAAAGGTTGATTTACGAAGTTTTTTTCGTACATCAATCAAATTAGTAAGACTAGATGATTGGTCAATTGTACTACGTTGTTGCCGGAAACCATTCTGCTCGTCAGCCAGTACATTGTTATCATCTACCCATTTAGCTAATCTATCGCTCAGTATATTACAGTACAATTTGTAAGACACTGCTGCCAGGGCGATCCCTCTATAACCAAGGGGGTCTCTCGCGTCTGACGTGTTATATTTAGGAATAGGATTTATTATAATTCTATTCCATAAATCGGGAACGTTACCATATCTAAAACAAATATCAAATAAATTGTATAGAAATAGAGCTGAACTCTGGTTAAGAAAAACCTCCCCCGGTGGTTTCCATTCAGACAAATCTCCACTAAAGACAAAATAAACACTTCCCAATTTCCATTCTCAATTTCAACTATTTATCATCAGACATCCTTCAACAATAAACCAAACTGTATAGCACGCTATAAATAGGCCCCCGAAAGGACTTATTTTATAGGTATTACTAAGTTCACTCGGAAATTGAGAGATTTTAATTTTGTTATGATTTAACTGGAAACAATCAACATTGGTATGATGTGCGGTGTTGTTGAATTTGACAATTAAATGAAATTTAAACGGATCTTTACTTATGTTGACCTTTAGCTCATAACATAGTCAACTATTAATTAGACGCAATTGATTCCCATAGAATTATACCTACAGGGAAAACGGTTCTATTTATTCTGCCATAGGTGACAATATTTTCATTTTCAAAATTTACTACTTTTTAAGATAAAAACCTGGATAAAACAGTTATATGTTGTGTTAGTACTTTATTATTCTGTTTTAAAAATTAAAGCCAAATAGTATCATGACCAACTTCCAACGGAGCTTGTTTATGTTATCCATGCTCACTGTCATTTTGCACCAAATTTATAAAATTTTGAAAGTTTTTTCGAATAATTCTCTAGAAAATATTTCAGTAGGTTTCAAAATTTATATTGTAAATATACACCCTGCAGTTTAATATTCATAGATAAATAAAATCAAAGCGCGAAAGTTCTGAAAAGGCAGTTAATTACAGGTTGTGTATATTTCTAGTCCAGTTATATCATTATCTTCCATATAACAGAGGTTGCTTGTAGTAGTAAAGATTGAGAGTTCTCTTGTACCTAGTTCACCTATGTTTATAGTCTCCTGTTTAAAATATATTTTCTGTACCTCGCCATGGAACGCATTTTTAAGACGTAAAAGTACTTTTCCTTATTAATTTAAATAGATTATTTCTAATTATTGGTTATATACGCATATTCAATGACTCCCATCCTAAGAAAAGTAGTTCGCAATGATTGACTAGTCACCGTACTGTGTGTATTGTAATAATATTAAGTAATATAATGGTAAATGTACATAGTAACATGTCAACTCTTTTGATGACCATACTTTTTCTAACTCCAAGCAAAATTATGCTGGCGCCTCGGACCTTGACCTGACTACTAGTGCAGAAAAACTATCCGGCAACGGTTGTTCCCGGCCTGTTTCTTTGTTACTTTTGTATTGTATCTAATACATGTTTTTGATATTGATAATACCGTTATTTTTCTTAATTGAATTGTTTCATATTTTCATGTAAAAGACTATAAAATATGTTTTTTGTTTACATCCCCTGAAGTTGAACTTTGGTGGAAAGTTGTCACAATGGAAATGATACCACATCTTCTAAATTTTATATTATCGAGATTATTTGAAAAAGACAAGGTACGATAAGGGACGTTTTATAACACGTTTCCAAATACGTTGATATCAACATCATCGGTAAGCGTAGTATATATCTTGATAAAAATTATTTGATTAAATTTGGATGAAAGGAAGGTTGTTTGTCAGTAGTTTTTATTAAATATAAAAATGTATCCAATATTGTTTGCTTGATCAGTACAAATCATGACACTTCCAAATGATATTGTGTTTTTTTAAAGAAGAATGTAAAGTCAAAAATGAATGATTTCTTTGAATATGTTTCATTTATTCCTTAAAAAACAACCTAGTACCAGGAATAAAGTAATTCAAATTTGTAATTGTAATGCACGCTTATGCATTAAAATTCTAAATTAATAATACAATACTGTATCTCAATTTATTTCCTTTTTTCTTATTTCAATAATATATATATATATATATTTTCATAAATTTTGGTATTTGAAAAGCATTACTGTATTTCATTGCTGTCAAAAGATCAAAGAAAACTTTATCATGATTAAATAGAAGATAATTGAACATTGTTAAAAACACTAATTAGTTTGTTTTACAGTCAATATTTTCGCCATTTCGACATTTGGTGATCAGTTAGAATTGTTTTACTTTGAATGTTTTAAATTGCAACATTGAAGCTAAGGAAAATTTGTGCAAACACAGCCTTCTATTTAATTTTTTTACAGTTAACCTTAATCAAAAGAAATCCTAAAGTAATGTAAGGCATACCTGTTATTTGGGGCAAAACTAGCAACACTGTTGTTGAAACTTTCGTTCGACTGCGTTGACTCTAGGTTTCACAGCCTATCTGCTCTTTCAATATAACTTGGTGCCAACTTGTCCAGCTCTTCCCTCAGCTTGTCTCCAGAAAGTGCTTTCCCATTGGGTAAATGTTTGAATCTGTAATATAAACAAACAGAAAATGAGATTGCACTACCACTGGGTTTTTTTCCTACACTTATAGCAAAATTCTAAAAATGTCATTCAGTGTAATGAACTTTTTTGTTCTGAACACATTTAACTGTAGTAAATAGTACTATGGCACTATAGTGGCGAGTTCTGTCTTCATTGATTGTTTATTATTTTTGGTGTCTTGAAATAGCATACATAAAACACCTCACTATGTAGGGGATGAATTTTGCTGAATTTAACTGTTTGTAGTTTTTTGAAAGACCATAGTCGAGACGTTTGGAGAGATTTTTCTTCACATGTGTTTTATCGTCTTTTTTTATTATTGAACGAGGTAGTCTTGACTGAGTAGTAGCATCATTATCAGTATGTAAAGTTCCAACCGTATATCCATCCTCAGCAAGCCTTTGGGTCATTGAACATGCCATGTCTGGCTCCATACTTTTGCTTGATCCTGCAATACAAAATAAAAATAAAGTGATTGTGTCCAATAATTTGTAATAATGTGAACAACTGTTGACAAATAAGAGGTACATTATACACATGATAAACATTATAATTATTGACTTTTCTTGAGGTGTACTCAAGGGCTATTTGTTTACTTAATTGTATTTACTGTTATTATTTCATTAAAAAATAAATAAAATTTCTGTTTTCGAAAATGCTTCCTACTTTTTCAAAGGTCAAGCAAAACAAATAATGAGCGATTACGTGATTATATTGGCAAACTTTTTATGAATTTATGATTACTTGGACAACCCCATGAGTGGCCTGTATTACAGTAAACATGAACATGGGGAACAGGAAAGTTAAATTATGTAACTGTCAACATCCCATGTACACCTTTCATTACATGACCTTTTAGTCAACACTTACAACAGGTCAAATGTGTTGAATTCTTATACATACAACTATCTAAATTCAAGATTATACATCTTTAAAATCAAATAGCACTTTTAAATCGTCTTAAAAGGGTTACAAAGACATTTTTAAAAGTTGTCAACTCTTCCCACTACAAGGGAAAATTCAGAACGGGGAGGGAAACTGTATGACAACTTGTTCTTTTAGAAGGTGTCAATTCGTCCCTTTACATACTTCATCCCATAAGTCACATTTCTCTTTAAAAATATAACAGATGACCTTCTTAGTGTGTTTAACCATGTTTGTTTACATTTCAGAAATATCCAACTATAATCTTGTCTTTGATAAGAACAGTGTATTTCCATATACTGTTAAATGTGAGCAAAACTCATTAAAAGAAAACAAAAATGTGGCCATATTTTACGGATGCCCCACATGCACTATATGCTTATGTATGCTCAGTGGATCATAAAGTTTGGGTTAAACATATGATTAGGCATTAAAATTAGGAATATCATATCACTGGGAACATGTGTACTAAGTAAAGTTTCAAGTTGATGGGACTTCAACTTCATCAAACATTACCTTGACCAAACAATTTAACCTGAAGCGGGACAGATGATTATGGACGAATGAACAGAGGGACCGTAAAACATAATGCCCTTATAGGTTGAGTATAAAAAATATGAAAAAAACAGCAAAGGCCCTATACATATATTGAAGTTGAACAGTCCGCTCCTTAATTTCTATGAATTAATCATTATTCTATACCTGTCCAGTTAACATTACACTCATGTGGTGGCTTTGGTTAATTTTTTCCTATGTGATATTGGCAAATACTACAATTTCTGGTTCTGACGTCAAATTCTAAAACTCCAATTAGACTTGCATGACCTGAAATAATATGTAGAAAAGGGAGACTCAATATTATATCATTTCATTTTTAGCTTACATACTCAGGAAACAGAAGATATCAAATTGAAAATCTTTGGTGATTTAATAATAAACAGCTGGCCATGAATGCATGATACCCCGGTCATTTTTTCAAAGAATAAATTAAAGTTCAATTTTGTGACAATAACTACTCAATGTAATTTCATCAATTCATAAAAAAACCCAAGAATGTTTCCATAGTACACGGATGCCCCACTCGCACTATCATTTTCCATGTTCAGTGAACCGTGAAATTGGGGTCAAAACTTTAATTTGGAATTAAAATTAGAAAGATCATATCATAGGGAACATGTGTACTAAGTTTCAAGTTGATGTGACTTCAACTTCATCAAAAACTACCTTGACCAAAAACTTTAACATGAGTCGGGACAAACAGACGGACGGACGGACAGACGGACGAACGGACCCACAGACCAGAAAACATAATGCCTCTCTACTGTCGTAGGTTGGGCATAAAAGGGAGTTTATCTTAATAGATAAATCCCAGTCACCAAAGCTTAAGTTTAATAATAAATGCTCAAAACTGGAAAATCCCCCTTTTTTAAACTTAAATTCTTAAAGGAGTAGGTCCGGTAAGGCCCGATTTTGGCCTCAAATTTCAGGTTCATCTGACGAAAGATTTTGACCACTTTTTAAACACTTAAGTGTCTATTTCATTTGATTCGATTAGTTTATGTGAAAGATTTTAACTGATTTAGTCATTAAAAACGATCCGATTCAAGCCTAAATATGAAAGATCTACCAAATATGCCAAAAAAATGTCACTTTTCAGATGTTTTTTTGTCAAAAATGAAAGTGGCCGCATCCGTGTTCATCCTCAACCTTTATATATGCTATGTATAATCATAAAATATAACTTACATTTCAATATTAAGGATGAACACGAATGCGGCCACTTTCGTTTTACACGGAAACCGTCCAAAATTCAACTAAAATGCTAGAATTGTGAAGATTTAAGGAATTTAGCATGACTTAATGGTGCTAGTTACCGATATATGTGCATTATATTATCAAAAACAGCCCATATTTATGTAGCAGAAGCATTCTACTGTCCAATAAATAAATAAAAGTTTACATTTTAACAATTTTGTAAAACTGCTATATTTTGGGGCCAAAAAGGGGTCTAACTTGACCTACTCCTTTATAAATCAATTGCTTCGCCAATCACAGCTGGATACCACCGCAAAGGTCCAACCCTGAATGTGATACAGGTCTGAATTTGGATTGTAATTAAATATTTGACACATAATACATTTTTTGTTTGTAGGTTTCTGACTGAGAATAACTGTAATCAAAGAACTTAGAATTGGTTAATAATTTGAATTTATATTCATTTTTCGCTATTGTGCAATACACCAAGCTGTTGCAAATTGACCTCCCTCCATTTTTTATGGGCAAAAAAAACCATTTGAAGAAATTTCCTTTTAGTTTTTAAAATCTTAAGAAAAAAATTCCAAAAGAGATTGCAACCATAATTCCTCATTTTATAATCACCCCTAAAAGCCAATCATAACCATCCCTTTCTAGTATTGAAACTTGTGGTATTATTTCAGAGAGATCCATGTACCATTTGAAAAGTTGTTGTCTGGAAACTACCCAAATGCTTATTTTGGCCCCTAATTTCTAAACAGCCCCTTAAACCAATCCCAACCTTCCTTTGGTGGTTATAAACCTGGTGTTTAAATTTCATAGATTTCTATTCACTTATACTTAAGATATTGTCAGGAAACCAAATGTCTTTGGACGACGTTGACGACAACGACAAGGTAAAGGTGATACCAATATACAACCGCAATTTTTTTTATGATAATATAAAAATGAAATGCAGCTCAAGTCAAGAGATATAAACAATTCACCAAATTTTCATGCGAATTGGTTCAAGTGTTTTTGAGTTATTGCCCGACATAGCGACGATGAACGGAGGGACGGACCGACAGACAACGGTATAAACGGGCATATGAAAAGAAAACAAAACAATGAATATTATTCATTATAATCTTAAAGTAATATCCAGGTTCACTGGATCCTGTACACAGAGGTTGTTTTAAGCAGGCCCCAAAAGGCTAAAACCCTAATGTATACTAGATCAATAAAATGGAAGCCCTTCTACACTCCATATCACAAGAACTGATAAAATAATTTACCTGTGTGACTATTGTAATACCAACCATAACCTCTCTTCTGCCATCCAGCATCAAAGCTTCTCTTTAATTCACTGGACTCTGAACATTCCAGCTCCTCTCTCTGTGCTTCTTTACATGATGCTTGTGCTGCTTCAATAATAACCGGGGCTAGTTCCTTCTACGTATTTTTACGTTTTTACGTAATGTAGAGGCATCTACTGGAGGAATGTTGCATCCTGTCAGGAAGTTGTTAACGTGGCTGGGTCCCATACCTGCATTAATCATGGCTGAAAAATGAAAGATTTAAATATAATTTTGTTTACAAAAAAACATTTACAATATTTGGCTCTGTCTACTTTTCAAATTGTAAATTTTTACCCTGCGAGAAACTCACAAAACGTCACTTCAAGTTTAAACTTAGGTTTAAAGAATGTCCAGACAGGGATAAGATAGAAATCCTTGGCTTTCCCTTAGAATTTAAGTACTATATTTTATGCTACGGTCCCGATCATAGCTGTTCTATCATATGCTTTCTGCAATATTTAATGTGAGTGTTTGGACTATCAAAGACTTCTACATTTTATTAAATAAATTATATTGCCGTCTTATGTATCTTATTTCTTCAGGTGAATTTCTGTACTTACAAGGGGGTGGTCAAGGGTTCCGTTTGCAGTAATGGTTATCGAGGGAGCTGAAATTTATTTTAAGGGCCTTTCATAGAACTACATGAAAGGTATTATTTAGGATACACCTTATCTTTCATTCACATTCAGGACGTTATTTCAGATATGTTTTGTGTGGAATTTATGTCATCAATATGATGTTCAACAATACCATGACTACGTATTGATGTAAAACATTGGATATATAACTGTTTTTTAATCTTACCATGTAGCTCATTTTGTGTTGTTTTGCATATTTTGAAATGACAATTTTTTTTTTACTGTAATCTTAACTTTAAGTGTGTTCGCAAATGTCAATTTACATAGTATTTAGGGTTTATGTACCACTTATCAGATGCGTGATAGGTGATTCTTTATTTAAACAATCTAAACAGCTGACTGTATGCATTGATCTGTTGATTTTCAAAATCGAATCTACGTGCACAACAGGTAAATCTTTATCATGTTTTTAATGTTGCATTTAACTGATTTATATTGTGATTTCTGATCATTGTAAAATGAAACATATAATTAATGTATATACGGGCGTTTAACCTATGTTCTTTAGGTACTTGCTTTGTTTCGTATTTCCTATTGATATTAAGTTTGAAACATGCCGTTAATTATTTTTTTTAAAATAAGAGAAGACAGCAAGGGAGAAAACAAAAACAGTTTCACCAATAAAAACAAACTCGTTTAACATGGCAAAAAAATATTTACGATATTTTATTTTTTTGTAGTGTAGGTTTATAGCATGTGTATTTTCTTGTTTGTTTCTGCGAACAAATATTGTTTTGTTATCTTGAACCTGTCAATGGCGTTCCAAGAGTAACTTACACATTTTATGTTAGAAACAATGAAGTAGATTGCTGCTTTACTTTGGTGATACCTAATGGTACTAAACTATGCCGATATCAATTAAATTATATAATTTGGTTTTTTCACAAGGCATACATGTACATACAGTTTTCGTACTGTCATGACGTCCAATCACTAGTTTTCAGTAGGTGTGAGTACTTTTAAATCATGTGTTCAATCTTAATGTTAGTTATTGTTATGTTTCATGCCAATTTGATAAGTTATGTCATATTCAACTAATTTTTACACTCATTATGTAATGTTAAACAATTGTCCAAATAAGGAGAGGGTTGACGCTCACAAAAATGTGTAATCCGGTCACATTATGTAAAAGTAATTAGATAATTTATTATAGTGACATGTGTACATTAGTATAAATAGCATAATCATTACATATTAAGGAAACATTGATTGTTTTGAATTACAACCGGTCCGTTGGACCTATAAGTCACTTTAATCTTAATGTTCATGTTTTCAACATGCAATATTAATATGAAATTATGACTTGTAAAGTAGTTCTTTTGGTGAAACGCCATCAAAATTGCAAATGTACTATCAGTAATGGAATTACTGTCTATGTTCACTAATTCAAATATCATGTGTCCCAAATTAATGTAAGCTTTACAGTATAGTAAGATAGGTTTCTCGTCATCTACAGTTCCGTCGTTGCACAAGGAGCAGAAACGTTCATCGGGAGCTACATTTCTAAATCACCGGGTTGTAATGCGCAAAGGTAGTATACCACAGCGAAATTGGGCCATAACATACAGTTCTTATTTCTGAATGTTCATT
The DNA here is from genome assembly GCF_965363235.1 of Mytilus galloprovincialis. Taxonomy (NCBI): domain Eukaryota; kingdom Metazoa; phylum Mollusca; class Bivalvia; order Mytilida; family Mytilidae; genus Mytilus; species Mytilus galloprovincialis. The sequence goes on along the minus strand of NC_134847.1, from coordinate 12,835,989 downwards.
TTCACATACGATTCAGTCTCGTACTTAATTCGAATCATAATGTTTTTATCTCCTTATGATGGAATACCGCCCCTGATACCAGGGTCTCTCGTGGCGAGAACTCTAACATAAATTATGAATTTTTGTATAAAAAAACAACAAAATGTCTAAAGACTGGGAAAATGAATGGGAAAGTGACATATGCAATAGACAATAATTGCAACCCAACCGATATTACGATGATAAACACTTAAAACCAAGTCAAAATATATCTGACTCGATAGAGAACGTAAACAATTTGGCGCTAACATATGTAAAGGTAACTGCTGTCAACCTAACAACTAATACAGATACAAATTTAACAAACGATGTCAAACTGATATTTATTAAAGAAACATACATTTTTGCAGCCTCAAACCCAACCAATGAACTCTTTTTTGGCTCACCCACTTAGATATTTTTATATCCTAAATTTTAGGAGAGTAGTGATTTAATCAGTCCAATCGTTTTCACAATTTTCTACAATTACCTATGTGCCTGTTTAAATCAAAAGCCTGTTGTTCATGTTTTTCAGTCTATTAGACTCGTTTGTCAAGGTGGGCCTATTATAGATGGCTCTATGTTATGGATTTGCATCATTTTCAAAGGTAGTAAGATGTCCATACCATTCATATATTTTATCAGCAAATATGTCATTATACAACGCGAGTGATAGCCATAAAGGTCGATACAATTTAATTCGTGATTTTTTAAATGATATAACAAAAATATCACAAAAAAGTTATTTTATAGAGAAAGAAGCACAACTGCTAGTTTATTGAGTTCATATCAGACAGGTTAGTGCTATAGACAACAATAAACATAAAAGAGTGTGGTATAATTGCCAGTTAGACATCTCTCCATTCAAGTCAAAATCTGTAAAAGTAAACCATTATAGGTCAAAGTACACCCTTCATTGTAAACTTTACCATTGTTCACATTATCATGTATTGCGTTCAATTTAATAATGTTTATTCGAATTCGCATATAAAATATGTAAACAATATTCTCCTTTGCTTTGGCCATATATAACTAAATAAGTAGTTATGCAAGTTTTATGTAACTGGGTTAGCACAAAAATTGATATTTTATTTTGAAACCGAAATTTCATTTATCGAATCCAAATTTTCATGTTAAATGTGCTTCCTTGCCTCGTTGAATTCGATAGAATAACTTTAAATCTGTTAATATTGGAACGTTCAATAATATTTAGTAGATAGTGAAAAATAAAGTTTGGACAAGAAATACTTAATTTACTTTGAAATTTTGTTGTCTAGCACAGTAGTGAGCACTTCGGTCATTTTTATAATTTTACTGTTTGACAAAGTATGAGTTATTCGGGAAAACTAATGATTTACTTATCCCAGACATAGATTTCCATAGCCGTATTTTACAATGTTCTTCAACTTTATACTTGTTTGGCTTTCTAAGATTCTGATCTGACCATCACTGATGCATGTGATGGGTCTTCTGTTGACAAAACAACGAGCGACTTGTGTATCAAATTATAAGACTGGTACCTTTGATACATATTGTATATTTTCATGACTTTTGTTTGTTTAAATGTATAATGTATTGATTTTATTTGTTGTTGATTTTAAGAGGGCGTTTTTACTTTTATATTTAAAACTAAATAAATTGTTCTCTTGAAGTTATCTGCATGACCCATGTCACAAATTCTTAAAATATAAACAGATAGATCTCGTGCCTTCTCCATTCCTTTATCTGTTCAAAATAATGTCATGGTCGAGATCATCACATATAAACACATTTATATGAAAGAACAGTTGATTACATAACATATCACGATTTTACCTGGTCGACACTTATTATCACAAACTGTAGTTATTGGGTTATCAATAATGACAATAACACTGCACGGTGTTATATAAACTACATCTCAACAATTGCAACAATCTCGTTTTTCGAAATTTATATGGAATTAAAAGAATTTAAAATACTAGAAGTTGATTTGTTGTTTTACATTATTATTGGGTTTTTTCATTCTAGAATTCAACAGTAAAATATATAAATCACTCCAAAACAATACTTTATAAAATTGAGAAAGTAAATAGGGAATGTGTCAAAGTCTACTACTGACAAGGTCTAATATGCTTGCCTGAATGACGTAAATACGAAAAATAAAATAATGAAACCATATGTATAAATTATATAGGAAAATCGTGTAGATTAAAAATTTCACCATTTAAGACTCTTTTGTTTTCGACATAATTAATATTTCCAATAATTATCAAGTTCATGGTCGAATCCGATGCCGATACCAATAGTATAAGTTAACTTGATCCCTACTGTTGTTTTTTCATTCTTATCTGCAATCGGTGTCTCAAACATCAGGTGGCCCGATGAAAGTATATGCATACACATTATTTATCTCGCTCCTCTAAAAGAAGCACCACCATGTGTGATGGTGTAAAGGGGGAAATTTGACATACTATTTTTACAGATTTATTGTAAGGATTACCCCATTCTTCTGCTCGGCAGTGATGGATCGTACGTCCCGAAAACAATGAACAGAATGCATTACAACATACGAACACACACTTACCTACCTCTCTCATCCTCCAAATATGACTAATGCTAAATATAAAGATAATTATATACACAATAAGGGATAAGGCCATCGTGACGCTGCACAATTACCATGGCAAAGAACAGAAAACCGATAAGGAAATATTTGGATTCGAAAATATTTCACATCTTAATTTCCCGTAGTAACTGTGTACATTATAATCAGCATGACTGTTTCTATCAGATGACAATACACATACCACGCAACTATAATTCATTCGTGGCTTCTTAAATTCAGTCACAGACTTGCAATGATGTGAGTGTGTTGTTGTTTCACATATTGTTACCAAATACGCTTCATTGTATCCTTGTTCTTGATATTACATATTAGATTTCACATGTTTTACATCATTATGTTACCGTGTTAAGTTCATTCACCCATAGATTTGTTTTATAAATAATATGAAAACTGTTTGATAGCAAAGCCATAGGGTGTGCCTACTACAAGTTTATCTCCTGGTTATAAACAATTTCAGGTCTTATATGTTGATGCATTTTGATTTTCCTTTTTTTGGGGGGGGGGGGGGCATTTTATTTTCTTCCATATTTTGCAGTATTTATTATCTAATTTACATGACTAGGGATTTCATTTTAATAGGAAAGATGCTTAAGACCTGTCATAACCAGATTAAACCTGATACTATTTGCCTTAAGATTAACTTTAATTTAACTATAAAAGTAATAGTTGTTTAAAGGACTACTAGCAGTTGCTGACATGCCAGCTCAAGAACTCAATTAAACTGATTGAAAGAGTATATCTTCTTCATGTGAAAATCAAGCGCAGCCCCATCCGTTTGAAGTTTAGCATTATACCATCATAAACTATATGAGAATTTCATAACCTGTATTACATGTTTTATGCCATCAACTGGTTTTAGAATAAATGTGTTTATTTTCAATGCAACGACTCTATGAGAATGATGAGTGATTCAATCCTTAACCCAAAAAATGCCATCGTTAATGACCTGAAAACAGCATCGTAACTTATTATATTCCTTTTTATTAAAGTCTGTTTATAGGTTTGGATAGCTTTTGATGTGAAGGCGGACATTTTTGTGCTTTGTTCACTATATTACCATAGAAGATTAGATATGTAATACCTAAACATATAGGATGTCTGCCTGTTGATTTATATCACGAAAAATGTCCTTGTACCGATGATATCATTAACCCTAGTGTAATAATTTTTCAGTAATACATAGATTTCTTTCTTTAAAATCAATAACGTTACATACACGAGCAATTAAAACAAGTTGAGATATGTAAACGCCATAAGATGGTGACAACGGAAAGTCAACATCTACATTGGATAATTAACAAAAGGAAATCAAAAATCATCTCTTATATTAAATATGTTGGTATTAAGCCTCCCGTTAAAGATAGAAAGAGCAAGGTCCCGTAAGAAACAGTGTTCATTATTAGTGTTAGATCTATTCAATGTCATTTCAACAGGATACATTTCTTTAGTGTACATTCTGAACTCTTAATTATTGAGAGCCAATATATCATTCAAATATCTAAATTGTAACTCATAAGAATACAGAAACAGGTACGCAATAACTGGTGCACAGTAAGTTTGAACTCTGATAACTTAAGAGTATACGGAACCTCCAAAGCGAACCAAACTGTTATCTAGTAAAAATCCAAGGGCAGTTATAGTATCAAAGCAGGTCCAATTGACATGGTTCTTTGTTTGCTGTTACTAAAAATTAACCTTAAACAGCTTGAACATATGTATTTGGTTTATATTTTGAAATGACCATTTAATAAGGTGTGTGGTTTTTTTCCCTAATACAAATATATATGTAGGACTCTAAAGGACGATGGTCACGCTAAAGTGCGATGATATACGCTAATGTGCGATGCCTACATACGCTAAAGTCCGATGGTCCGGGAAAGTATAAACGTAAGAAACGTAGTCGGGTTATGACGTTTATTAACATTCGTTTATACAAACTAAAAAAAAACGCTCTGTGTCCGTGTATGTATTCTGTTACAAATCTTTCGGCAACATTATGAAAAAAGATAAGAGGATTTGGTATGATTGTCCAACAGAGACAAAATGACTCAGAAGGGAGCACGGCTTTCAACCTTGGTTAATGACTTTAAATCTTAGAAACGCTAATGTCAATCATTTTCAATGACAAAGTACTAGCTTTAGAGTGACACATATTATTACAATTGGTTGATGATATAGGGAATCACTCAAGCATGAATGTAGCACGCCCCCTGATACGGTGCTTTTTGTCCGCAATTCGCTTTTTGTCCGCTTTTGCTTTTTGTCCGATAATTTTGCTTTTTGTCCGAAACTTTTGCTTTTTGTCTGTTGCTTTTTGTCCGTTTTGCCTTTTGTCCGATTATTTTGCTTTTTGTCCGAAACTTTTGCTTTTTGTCCGTTGCTTTTTGTCCGTTTTGCCTTTTGTCCGATTATTTTGCTTTTTGTCCGAAACTTTTGCTTTTTGTCCGTTGCTTTTTGTCCGTTTTGCTTTTTGTCCGATAATTTTGCTTTATGTCCGATATAAAATGTGTATATTTTTGGCAGGTTTCATTTTGAACTTCAAAATACCATGTCCTTTTAGGAGTTAAATACAGACCATACTCACATTATAAATGATTTGTACATGAAATTCCATGTCTTTTACAATATATCGCATTACCTCTAAAATGGCTCGAAGCACTAATATCCTAGACCTGTAGGTGTTGGTCAACAGAGGGCAAGGGGAATACTCTTGTATATCCCTAAGTCTAAAAAACAACTATTGAAAGCTGGTTAAACTAAGACATACTCCAGGTAGGCCATTATACCAGAAGAAGAGGTAGTCAAACCCTTATAAATGGCTTATAGCACTTATGTCCTGGATCTACACGAGTTTATCAGCAACGTATTAAAAGGGGCATGAGTTTCGCCGGTATATCACGAAGTAAAAATAAACCTCATTATTGCCAGCTCTTCAAACTAAGAGATTCTCCACGTTGGCCATTATACCAGAGGTATAGGTAGGCAGTGCCTCTTAAATGGTCCATGGGCCATGGCACTTATGTCCTCGACCCGTACGAGTTGGTCAGAAGAGGGTAAGGGGAATACTCTAGTATATCACACAGTCCACCAAAAATAGTGACGGCTGCCCAAACTAAGACATTTTTAGGTGCGCCCTTATACTAGATGTTGGAGTAGTCATTCTCTTAAAAATGGCTCATAGCACTTATGCTATAGACCCGAACGAGTTTGTCAACAATGAGTTAAAAGGGGGATGAATTAGCCCGGTATATAAAGAAGTTGAAATAAACTGTTGCCCGCTGGCTAAACTAAGAAATTATCCACGCGGGCCATAATATGAGAGGTAGAGGAAGGGATTGCCTCTATAAAATGACCATGAGCACGTATGACCTAGACCCGTACGAGTTAGTCAGCAAAGTGTAAGGTTGGTACCCTAGTATATAATAAAGTCGAACTAAACTATTGCTGGATGGCTAAGAGATTCTCCGCGTGGGCCATGATACCAGAGGTAGAGGTTGTCATTGCCTCTAAAATGGCCTAAATCACTTATTCCCTAGAGAAGTACGCGGTATCATAAGGGTTTAAAAGGGAGTTGGAACCTCTGTTTACAAAGAAGTCGAAATAAATTATTGCCGGCTTGCTTAAGTACGAGATTCTCCAAGTTGGCCATTAATCCTAGGTTAAATGTGTGCATTGCCTTTTAAATGGCTGATAAAACTAACGCCCTAGACCTGTACGAGTTTGTCAGCAAAAGGTTAAAGGGGGGATGCGATGCCTCTTTTTACAACGAAAATATAAATTAAGCCGACTGGCCTAACTAAGAGATTCTATACGCGGGGTATTATATCAGAGGATGAGGTAGGCATTACCTCTAACATAGCCATAACACGTATGTCCCAGACCCGTGTAAGTTAATCAGCAAAGGGTAAGGGGGGTACCTAAGTATATCACAAAGTCGAAATAAACTATTGCTGGCGGGCTAAACGAAGAGATTCTCCACATGGGCCATGATACCAGAGGTAGAAGTGGCCATAGCCTCAAAAATGGCCACTTATGCCGTAGACCCGTACCAGTGCTTCAGCAAAGTGTTAAAAGGGGGAGGTGGTATCTATGTTTACAACGAAGTCGAAATGAATTATTGCCGGCTGGCCAAACAAAGAAATTCTCCACATAGGCCATTATAACAAAGGTAGTGGTGGACATTGCATCTAAAATGGCCCATACTTCTTATTCCATTGATCTGTACGAGTTTGTCAGCAAAGGGTAAGGAGGGTACCCTGGTATATAACAAAGTCGAAATAAACTATTGCCGGATGGCCAAAAATAAAAGATGATCCACGTTTATCATGATACCAGAGGTAGAGGTGGGCCTTGCCTTTAAAATGGTTTATAGCACTTATGCCAGCAAAAGGAAAGGAGGGTATTCTAGTATATCGCAAAGTCGTTATGAAATATTGCCGGCTGTTCAAACTACGAGATTCACCACATGGGCCATGCTACCAGAGGTATAGGTGGTCATTGCCTTTAAAATAGCCTATAGCACTTATATGGCATATACCCGTACGAGTTTGTCAGTAAAGAGCTAAAATGAGGAGGTGGTACCTCTGTTCATATTAAAGTCAAAATAACTGTAGCCGGTAGGCCAAACTCCGGGATTCTCTACGTGGATCATTATACCAGAGGTAGAGGTTTATTTCGACTTCGTTGTAAACAAAGGTAACACCTTTTATTTTTAACCCCTTGCAGGCAAAATCGTACAGGTCTTTGGAATTAGTGTTATATGCCATTTTAAAGGCAATTACCATATCTATCTCTGGTAAAACGTGGAGAACCTCTTAGTTTGGCCAGCCGGCAATACTTTATTTCGACTTTGTTGTAAACAGAGGTACCATCTCCCCCTTTTGATTCATTATTGTCAAACTCGTACGGGTCTAGGGCATAAGTGCTATAAGAAATTTGTATGGCAATGCCCTCCTCTATCTCTGGTAAAATGGCCTACGTGGAGAATCTTTTAGTTTGGCCAGCCGGCAATTATTAAAGTGTATTTCGACTTCGTTGCAAACAGAGGTACCACCTTACCCTTTTAATTCATTGTTGTCAAACTCGTACCGGTCTTGGGCCTAAGTGATCTGTGCATTTTTTAAGGCAATGCCTACTTCTACCTCTGGCATCATACCCCACGTGGAGAATCTCTTGGCCAGCTGGCAATTGTTTATTTCGACTTTTTTATATACCAAGGTACTTCCCTAACCCTTTGCTGACTTACTCGCTGGCTTATACCTTATTGTAAGTAAGTAAGTTCAATAAATATAAGACTATATGCCAGGTCTTTCTGACAACCAATTACAAACAAATTGGGGTTTATCTAAGGTCCTTTATCTAATGAGGCTTTTCCCAGGATGCAATTGCTCGTAGACTGTATACAGTTGACCAAATAATCCACAAATTCCGCAAAAGGATCTTTTAATTATAGGCCATGTCCATTTAGACATTAAGCAACAAAAGCCCAGCATGACCGATGCATTTGTCTTTAACATCTCCGATATTGATTCCTCGTGGCCTTCCAATTGACATGAGTGTCCATTGGTATTCATTGTTAAACCTTTGGAGCTATATCAGTTTGTGTGGAAATTAAGAGCACGATGACCTTCCCTTGGTGATAACAACATGACCAACAACCATATCGTGTGTTACCAAAAGCCGTCAGCGATAGTCACACCGACAATTTGCTACCTTCGTGGACAAAAGCCTGGCTTTTCGCTGGATCCTAATTAACATCTAGTGTTGTCACTACCATTTGCTGTAGAGATTTAGTTGCACAACATAACAGAAACATTCTTTGTAAATACTCTATGTTGATATTTTGACATTTGGATGGTTCATATACCAATTGTAGCCGAAAAATGATAATGGAACATTTCTGTTTAATATCGATCTATTGTTGGAATTGTAAATTTTCATATTCAATTTTTGTTTGTTTAAAGATGACCATTTTAAATAAAGATTTTAATTTTTTAAAAAGCAAGTGTTAAACTTGTGCTTTTATTGCCACTCAGTTCATATAACCTGTCATTTTAGTCGAGCCTGTAACTTTTGTTGCAGAAAGCTCGACATATGAATAGTGATCCGGCGGCGGCGGCGGCGGCGGCGTAAGTTAACTTCTGAAAAGCTTAATATTTTAGAAGGTGGAAGAATTGGATGCTTCATACTCTGTATATATAGATGCCTCATGTTACGAAGTTTCTGTCAGTCACATGTCCAATGTCCTTGACCTCATTTTCATGGTTCAGTGATCACTTGAAAAAAAAGTTCAGAATTTTTGTAATGTTGAATTCTCTCTTATTATAAGTAATAGGATAACTATATTTGGTATGTGCGTACCTTGCAAGGTACTCATGCCCGTCAGACAGTTTTCACTTGACCTCGACTTCATTTCGTGGATCAGTGAACAAAGGTTAGAATAAGTTTTGGTGGTCAAGTCCACATCTCAGGTACTATAAGCAACAGGGCTAGTATATTCGGTGTATGGAAGGACTGTAAGGTGTACATGTCCAACTGGCAGGTGTCATCTGACCTTGACCTCATTTTCACGGTTCAGTGGTTGTAGTTAAATTTTTCTGTCTTGGTCTGTTTTTCTCATACTTTATGCAATGAGTCTACAATATTTGTTGTATGGAATGATTGTAAGGTGTACATGTCTAGCGGGAAGATATCATCTGACCTTGACCTCATTTTCATGGTTCAGTGGTCAAAGTTCAGTTTTTGAGTTTTGGTCTTTTCATCTAATATTATATGCCAAAGGTCACTATATTTGGTGCATGAAAATATCTTATGATCTATATATAAGTCTCCCAGGTTTTATTTGACCATGACCTCAATTTCACGGTTCATTGAACAGTGTTAAGTTTTTGTGTTTTGGTCTGTTTTTCTTAAACTATAAGTAATAGGTCAAGTATATTTGTTGTATCGAAGAAATGTTAGCTGTTCATGTCTGCCTGGTATGGTTCGTCTGACCTTTACCTCATTTTCATAATTCATTTGGTCTTTGGTTAGCTATCTTGGTTAATGTTAAGTTTATGTGGCAGTTGTAATAAATCTTTATACTTAGGGCTATCAACATAATATTAATGATGAGTAAAGTAGGCGAGACATTTCAGTGTGTGCACTCTTGTTTAAATGTGCTTATTTATCCGAGTCCTGGACTGCATTCCAGTGGCTTTCATTCGTTTACTTTTGTGTAAATTTTATACAGATCAGTATTTTTTCAAATGTTTTACCAATATTTTAGCTGCATGTAACATCTTGAACACTCAGAACAGCAAAACAAAATTTAGATTTCAGAAATAAATAGCCTTTAGTCATCGACGAATAGCCGATGATTTCAAGAGTTGTTTCCGTAAAGGATGATTCCTTTTTTTTGTGCAATACTTGCTCTTTCGGAGGCTCGAGGGTAATTTCAGCAAAAATTTTATCATTTTTGTTTTCATTACAAATTTTATTTATTACACTATTAGTTATAACTTTATGAATTGGCTCAAAAATCAACCCAAAAAATCGAATGATTTTGGCCTCAGATTTATATTTCAAATGTTTATATCACTGTAAAAGCTCCAAATTGTCTCCCTTTAGTGCAATAATGACATTTTGTTTTGGCATTAGAATTAAAATGTCTTTTTCAACTCATCGGTGACCTATAGATATTTTTCAAATATGCTTTACGTGAACTAAACAGTTGTAAAATTAAATCGATTTCTGTAATTTAGTTCTTTTTTTATTTCGATATATATATCTCTCTATTTCTCCTATTAGTTCAACTTAAAAAAAGTACCTTAACAAAAATGGTTGCTTCTTTCGAGGGCAGATTGTGAGCTTAAGTGAACGATAACCCCATGTTTTTATTTGATTTTTCTATTTAGTATAGGATAAAAGTTCATCTATAGAAAAACAAGCAAAATCCTACATGTATATCTAAAAAATAATGGATTAATACCCTCCAGTCCCCTTAACGACAAAAAAAATAAATAGAACATTACGTTTAAGTATCACCTACAGTATTTTACAACCTCCATTGGTGATACATCATATGTATTTCTGCTGTTGTTTTATATAAGTTATTGTCCTGAATAAACATCTTTATGCGTTTTTGCGTTTCAGTTTTTATTGTGAAATTTCTTCAATCAGCCAAGACAAACTTTAAATTTCGCCTTAACGATGTTATCGCGAGAAATCCATGTATTATTATCGAATTACTACATTTAATCATTGTCTAGTGCCCTAAAATGAGATTTTCCGAGACGCTGGGTTTGAAATGGGATACCCTATTTAATTTAAACAATATTTGCAATCTTTTCAAAAAGATGCAGATGGGAATTTTCGTTCCTTATGAAAGTGTTCGCAAGGAGTTAAATTATAAACTCCTTATAGGATTATCAAAAAGCAACTATTAAGGACCCCCTTGGAATAAAGATCTTCCAAGACAACGTGTTCGAGAGTTTGAGTTTAATACATGACTTTTTAAAACTTAATGGACGGAGCAGGATTATCTTACTCTTCCAGTTAACCATACATCATCACAGTTGCATTGGTTCTTGTTGCTCAGATTTTAAATTTCAATGATTTCGTCCGAGACCACAATTGTCGTCCCTTGATTTTCGTTATTAGTCCCTAGTGATAACAGTGGGTTACTTGCCAATAATTTTTATACCCCTTCCAAATTTATTTCTCCTTGTTTAATGCCTCACATTGTAAGTAGGGGAGGGGGGATGAAATTACACTGTAAAAAAATTTGGGTCCAGAATTTTACAGGAAAGTAGTGATTTGGTCCAGCTGAAAAAGGTTAAAAATTAGCACTTCGGAAGCTGTCAAAAGATTTCAAGACACCCTAAACACAAAATTGTCCATATTTTGAGTTAGACGCGATGAAGTTTTCTATAATTTTGATATAATTTGTCCCAAAATTAGTACAACACACTGTAAAAGTTTCATTGAGAAAGCGCAGGTGGGATTTTTTTAATTTTCATTTATGTTCTAAAAGAAATGCACTACGAATTAATTGTGTTCTCGGACCATTTGTTTTGTGGACTGTTGTGTATCTTGTTGTTTTTCATTCAGCTGCGGCTTTGTTGGTTTGTTTCAACCCATTTTAGTGTGATTATCCTTTGGTACACTTTGCCTCTCTCTTATATATGATATCGCAATAATTATATATATGTAAGCGTTCATATACATTTATATGGATACAATATTGAATTAAAATAGATATAATAATTAGATGAGTGAAAAAAAGAAAATGAAGTAATAATTGTACGTGTGAGGAGTTGGCATTCTTGTAAAAAAGAAGATGTGGTATTATTGCAAATGAGACAACTATCCACAAAAGACCAAAATGACACAGACATTAACAGCATTAGGTCACCGTACGGCCTTCAACAATGAGGAAAGCCCATACAGCATAGTCAGCTATAAAAGGCCCCGATAAGATAATGTAAAACAATTCAAACGAGAAAACTAACGGCCTTATTTATGTCAAAAAAATAAATGAAAAAACAAATATGTAACACATAAACAAACGACAACCACTGAATATACAGGCTCCTGACTTGGTACAGGCACATACATAAATAATGTGGCGAGGTTAAAGTCTTTTACACTAGAAATATTTTAGATCTTGTTATATAGACTAATTCTTATTCATTCTGGTCGTAAGTTAGTCTGTCATCCTCAAACGTGTGAGCAATGGTGGACGTACACCAATTTGTAGAATACATGGGATATTCAAAGACTTAAACGAACGTTAAGTCTCAGAGGCATGACTTTTTATTAGTTGTTAGTGGCTTTGAAATAGCTGTCAGATAACTGCGAGTACTCTCAGATCTGTTCATTGTGACTTTTTGTGTCGGGATGTATAAGTACCCGGCCACGTCCACTTGTATTTGTGTCTATCTGATGAGTTAATAAAATTGAGAATGGAAATGGGGTATGTGTCAAAGAGACAACAACCCGACCAAATAAAAAACAACAGCAGAGGGTCACCAACAGGTCTTCAATGTAGCGAGAAATTCCCGCACTTTTTCAACTGATTTTTATAGTTCGTTCTTATGTTGTACTGTTATACCACTGTCCCAGGTTAGGGGGAGGGTTGTGATCCCGCTAATATGTTTAACTCCGGCACATTATTTAAATCTGTGCCTGTCCCAAGTCAGGAGCCTGTAATTCAGTGGTTGTCGTTTATTTTATGTGTTACATATTTGTTTTTCGTTCATTTTTTTACTTAAATAAGGCCGTTAGTTTTCTCGTTTGAATTGTTTTACATTGTCTTATCGGGGCCTTTATAGCTGACTATGCGGTATGGGCTTTGCTCATTGTTGAAGGTCGTACGGTGACCTATAGTTGTTAATGTTTGTGTCATTTTTGTCTTTTGTGGATAGTTGTCTCATTGGCAATCATACCACATCTTCTTTTTTATATGCTCGAAACTTTAGAATAGTTTAGAAATTTATCAAATCAAATAATCCTTGAGTGATGGTTTCGTTATTGAAATTCTAAATTGATGTTTAACCGCGCTAAATATTATATATGATAATCATACGAATAAGTCAGGAACGGAGTTTCAATCTGTAATTCAATAGTTGTTGTTTGTTTCTGTATTTGTTTGTCGTATAGTGTTTTGTAAATCAATGGTTTTCTCGTTTGAATAGTTTTATCACTATGTTAAATGGTGTCGGCGTTTGCTACATGTGGAAGTGCACACATTTACGACATGTTATTGCTTAAACGCACAGTTTCTTCTTCCCGCTAATAATATATAGTCACCATTTGCACTTATATGCGAATGGCCGATTGACAGTCGCTCCAAAATATTTTGCAACATTTCAGTTAAAAAAAAACTTTTTTAAGTCTGGTAATATTTTCGTCATATTTCCAACAACTTTATTTTTCTTAAACATTACAAATATTACAAATATAACAAACAAACAAACTTCATTTTTGGAACACTATCACAAAGTTTACGTAATACATGTGTAGCTATTTATTTAGATAAACTGTATTAATCCATACATTTCGGAATTATTTAGCAACTATATCCAAATGACGAGGAAGTTCGAGGTTATTCAAGTAATAAGATTAAGGAAACTTTGGTTAACACAACAGCATTTTCAACAAAGTAGTTTATTTTTGTTTGACAAACTCGAAAAGAGGGGAAAAAGTAATAAAATGGTAACTTAAGCATTTACTTAATTTCTATCACGAAATAAATGCGTTTAATATTTTAGATACAGATACAATATAGTGCATTCGTAAATGTAAAACACTTTTTAATAGAAAATTTAAAAGAGATACATCAACAGTGTTTATTTTAGAATTGCTCAAGTCTGTAGGGCTTATTCCCGATTGTCCCACTTTTTTTTAAATTAAGAGCTCATATTGTCCCACATGAAAAGTTCTGACTGGTCCACATTATTTTATGAGGCGAAATGTTCTTATCCCTTGTTAGATTGTCTCTATGGTTTTGTTTCAGATATATAAGCCAAAATCTACATTTTATGCGATGCTCTTCTTTAAGACATTGCGGCCATCTTAATTATTGGGCGGGGTCATCGGATACTTTTTTGAAACTAAATACCCTAAGGATGATTTTGGCAATGTTTGCTTTAATTTTGCCAGTAGTTTCAGAAGAGAAGATTTTTGTAAAAATTAATGACGACGACGAATAATGAGAAAATGAGAAAAGCTCACTTAGTCCTATGGTCCAGGTGAGCTAAAAAGCAAAACGGACAAAAAGCAACGGACAAAAAGCAAAAGTGTCGGACAAAAAGCAAAATTATCGGACAAAAAGCAAAACGGACAAAAAGCAACGGACAAAAAGCAAAAGTATCGGACAAAAAGCAAAAGTATCGGACAAAAAGCAAAACGGACAAAAAGCAACGGACAAAAAGCAAAAGTATCGGACAAAAAGCAAAATAATCGGACAAAAAGCAAAAGCGGACAAAAAGCAAATCGCGGACAAAAAGCACCGTATCACCCCCTAAGAAAAATTTCTTGCTCCGCCACTGAAGGTTCACATACTCACAAAAGATCTCAATATTTGTCTGCTGTTACCAAGCATTCGTAATGTCCCAATAAAGTACACAATTTGTTTAAAACGTACGTTTTTCAAGTTTTTAGAAATAAGATTTCGTACCGTCGTATTGTTAATCGGTAGTTTATCATGCTAACTATATAAAGTAGATTTGAAATGTATAATTACTTAGTAGTCTATCAGCCATATACACCAACGGAGGACCAAAGCAACTTCTTTTCGGAGGGCCTTGTTATTATAAATGATAAGAAAACAATGAGCTTAGACTTTTCAAAACATTACACTAGTAGATCTCAAACTTACAACTTGGTAAGCCAGACTCGTCAAAGAGTTGTCCAATCTACAACTGAGTCAATCGACCTGGACTGGAAAAACCAGTATTAACTAATTTTTTTAATTATTAATTGATATTTTTTCTTGAAATAAGACATTTAAGATTGAAACAATAAGCGGATATGTCTAGTTGACAAAATGTTCCGCTAAAAAATTATAATAATTTTGTTGTTTAAGAGAGATTTATCACTCTTTCACAAGACAATGACAACAGTAAAACCGCCCTTTCAAACGAGCCGACAGTTGATATATCTGTTTCTCTAATTATTACCTGACTATTTTTATTCCTGAGCTGCTGGTTATTTTCATTTAATCAACATGTGGTCAAAATTCGTATATGACTTCAGACGTTCTTGCTTTCCTCCTGAATTTCGTATTGTGACGTCATTCAAAAGGGCGAATATGCCTGATGACCTCTAACGAGAAAAAAAAATCAGTTTGCACATCATTCGATAAGAAGGATTGAAATTGTCTGTTTATCGTTTATAAATCTTTATTCAACAACCAGATCTCGTGCAATACGATATGTATCCACTTTCGACAGTTAAATTGGAGATATTTTAAATGCTTGGCGAACCTCGCGAATTAATTTTTAAATTGTAAAGTGTGCCAAGTGGAAGAATATCGTTTCTCACTCGATGTATTCGAAGAATCTGTATATAAATAATAAGGATGACAAGAAAAAGCAATCTGTTCATTTTTTTTTTACCAAGGATAATGTAATTTAATGTTACGCAATGCACATATAGATAATTTTACAACTGTCAAGCAGTTTCATATCTGATGTTAAAATATGATTAAACTATTAAGTACAGCTCTTTATAAGAACCAGGCAGAGTGCCATATACATGTGATATATGGGGGGTTCCAGATTTTATCTATAATTGGACTAATAGAAGCAATAAATGAATAAAGCTCAAAAAATAATTTTGAGTGTGAAAATATGAGTGGTTGCCATGGTAACGGACACACTATTTTTGGGTTGTTAAGCATTGTAAAATCATTAAAAAATCAGCTAAATCACCACATTTTAGAGCCTGATTATGAATAGAATCATGCATTTTTCATTGATGTTCATATGTAACATTTATACAACTTGGTTTAAGCTTCATTTTAGTGAAGATTGCATGTTAACCAAGTTTGTATATTTTTTGAAAAATTTTGTGAAAAAATGCATATTTTCAACATTTCTGAAATTGGGATTTTTTCGAAATTATCAAATTTTCTCAGGTGTTTTTAAAAAAAGTGCAAATGTGTACAGAATAGTTAGCACTGTAGTAATGAAGTTTGGATACTACTTTACCAAATTAAATAGAAAAATGCGTGGGATTTTTTCTAGTTTTATCACCATAGCAACCGATTTTTTCCTTGGAAACAGAGTTTTTATTTGCAGAATATTGCAGTTTTAGAGCTTAAATGTCCTGAATTGTTTTATAACCAATAAGAAAATACATAAAAGCCAACTCAAACTTTAAATTACTATCGTCAAGTGTTGTTGACTTCAATTGTTACCACGGAAACACATATTATCCATAGCAACATCCACTTAAAAACTGCAAAAATAGAAATTTATGTAAAAAATACATAAATAGAAGGTGTTTATTTTCAAATTGGAATATGGCTTCATTCTTTGCTTCACGCACAGTCTTGTCTGTGTTTTTTTCCCTTCAGATTGTTCAATAAATGTAATATATAATGTAACATTGGGTTGGAAGGGGGAGGGGTAGGGGGGTATGTTGATTTTTTAAAATGTTGCATACAAGTAGATACTTAAAAAGATAATTGCATTTGGTCGGACTTTGTTCCGAGTTCATCATCTGATTATCAATTTTTGGAAGTTAGCAGATGATGAACTTCATGGGTTTACAATAACTGGGCCAACCTGGCTTATGGCAAGGCAAGTTAGATATGGCCCTAACAATTGTAAGAAAATTCTTAATTTCTTATGGCACACACCCGTCTAAGATGTTATTCCAGCATAAATCACAAAATTGACCTGTAACATAATATTAACAAACCAATAATAGAATCATTTGGTCAAGCATTTCTAAACTGAAATTTAAGTGTGATGGACGGACGGATAGACGGACATGCAAATTGAACACATTTTAAGTTGGTGGTGACTTAAAAAAAATAATAATAGTCAATTGTTGATCGCTAATATCAGAAGTCCAGTATAATGGAATCCTCTTTAAATATACATGTAGCTATTAACATATCATTAATAACTCCTTTGTTGTACTACTATCCCGCAATTAAAATTCTGGATCTCCGAGATAGACAAATAGAATACATCTGCTAAGTTGGAATTGTGCTAATCCCGGTAAAATAATTATGCTTTTACCGGCAAGATTATCATATCAAAATTATCAAGCAAAATAATTGTATCAATTATGAATTATTCCTTACTATGTGTCGTTCTACATACATCTCATAAGTTCAAGATTCCGATAACATTATATCTTGTTTTGTGTGTGTGTGTGTGTGTGTCAAAAAGAAGGTTGGGATTGACTTTTTGGAGTGTTGGTCATAACAGTTTAGGAATTAGGGACCAAAAAGGGCCCAAATAAGCATTTTCTTGGTTTTCGCACTATAACTTTAGTTTAAGTAAATAGAAATCTATGAAATTTTTACACAAGGTTTGTGACAACAAAAGGAAGGTTGGGATTGATTTAGGGAGTTTTGGTTCCAACAGTTTAGGAATTACGGGTCAAAAAAGGGCCCAAATAAGCATTATTCTTGGTTGTCGCATATATATATTAGTATAAGTAAATAGAAATCAATAAACTTAAACACAAGGTTTATGACCACAACAGAAAGGTTGGGATTGATTTTGGAAGTTGAGTTCCCAACAGTTTAGGAATAAGGGGCCAAAGAGGGGCCCAAATAAGCATTTTTCTTGGTTTTCGCACCCTTACTTCAGTATAAGTAAATAGAAATCTATGAAATTTAAACACAAGGTTTATGACCATAAAAGGAAGGTTAGGATTGATTTTGGGAGTTTTGGTCCAAACGGTTTAGGAATAAGGGGCCTAAAAGGTCCAAAATTAAACTTTGTTTGGTTTCATCAAAAATTGAATAATTGGGGTTCTTTGATATGCCGAATCTAACTGTGTATGTAGATTCTTAATTTTTGGTCCCGTTTTCAAATTGATCTACATTAAGGTCCAAAGGGTCCAAAATTAAACTAAGTTTGATCTTAACAAAAATTGAATCCTTGGGGTTCTTTGATAATTATGCTGAATCTAAACATGTACTTAGATTTTTCATTATGGGCCCAGTTTTCAAGTTTGTCCAAATTGTGGTCCAAAATTTAACTTTGTTTGATATCAACAAAAACTGAATCCTTGTGGTTCTTTGATATGCTGAATCTAAACATGTACTTAGATTTTTGATTATAGGCCCAGTTTTCAAGTTGGTCCAAATTGGGGTTCAAAATTAAACTTTGTTTGATTTCAACAAAATTGTATATTTGGGGTTCTTTGATATATGCTTAATCTCATCATGTATTTAGATTTTTGATGTTTGGGACCGGTTATCAAACCACTAAGCTGAGAATATTTGCATAAATACAAGATTAATAACAGTAATAATTTGAAGACAAATTCCACACATGGTCTTATTTAATTAAATGCAACACTAGAAACAGCGCAGTACATACCAATGTTATTTTTCTTTGTAATTATCAATGTTTTCTATTCCCAACAAGTTGTAATCATTCATGAATACAAGACTTTAGTGTCCCATGTGTAAAAAAAGAATAAATTTCCGATGTCCCACGCGTTGTGCACACATTTGATCGATTCAAGGTACAATGGCAAAAACTAAAATAAACACTTTTATGGCCGCGCCACAATTTGGGAGGGGGGAGGGGCGTTGTAGTAGGTTTAATCCATGTCCGTCAGTACATTAGTCGTCACAAAGTTGGTTTCTATTTTGCAATCAGGCGCAGCTACGTTTATGTCAAAACGCCCTGGCGTACACTTGAATTTTGGTAAAAAAATATTTTAATCTCAATAAATTAAAAATATCTGATTTTAAAGCACATCAGTCTTGTAAATCTTTCTTCAATAGCTTGCAGTTGAGAATAAAAGTGACGAAATTTACTTTTTATCAAATGGAACCCTATTATATATTTATTCATTTTCTGTCAGTCAAAGTCTGAATCTACTGTGAATTCTTCTTACTTTTCTTTTGTTTGAAGCATTTGATAATCAGCTGAGATTCGATATGTGCTTTGAATTTAAGCCGAGTCTGTAAGCATTTATGACGCGTAGAAAAGAAAAAGTAAATCTATATTTTGTCGGCGGCGTCAACGTTTAGGTTCAATATGTGGTTAAATTGTTTTATATCAACAATTTTGTCAAACCTTCATGAACTTATGATTTTACGAAAGTTGGCAGAAGTTTTTTTTATTCTCAAAAGAGTACCCAGAGCATAATGGTGATTTCATATTCTTAATTTCTCCGTATTTAACTAAAAAGGAATTTCTTTTTGCAGTTAACAAGTAAATATAAAGTCTGTGGTTAAAGTTTGTTACTTCCATCAAATTTTATGAATCATTGGCAAAAGTTTTTTTGTGATTTATGTCTAAAGCAACATTTTGAGAGTATTTTTTATTCATTTTTCAATTGACATACGGACTTGTATTTTAGCAATTAACAGAACCCTTTTCGAATTTTCATAATGCACCTAAACATCTATGCAAATTAATCATTTCATATCCATTAACGAAATTTGCATAAAAAGGGGTTTTGGTCGAGTTATTGCGTTACCACACGGTTCCTTTTAAACATATTTCAAAGTAACTGATTTGAATATTTTCTCTAACATCAATTACCAATAGATTCCAGATCAACACAATGAATACATTAAACATAAAAGATTGAAAAAATAGTCTCTAAAGTATGTTCAACTCGCTACATGTATTGATAAATTTTTAATGACCGAAATGTGCCTCCCCCTCCTCGAAGCGGTCGTGTTATCATCTGGATCAGATTGGGGCTCTTAGATTGAAACCCCTCGCTGAGGTTGGGGCGTACACTTAAAAATTGCCTAGCTACGCCACTGGCAATTATAGTTTGCCTCAATCAAATCTTATGAAACATGTATACACAATGCTTATTACCACAAAACAGAGATCAAGTTTGAATGTTGTTGGTTAACTATAAAGAAATTTCTAAAAGTGACCATTTGATCTTAAGATGTGGTATAATTGTTAATAAGACAACTCTCTACAATATACCAATGATCATAAGATAGTATCCAGAAGTAAATTTTGTAAAAATAAAATTCTATTTTTTTCCGTATTTTACTTATAAATGAACTAATTTTTTTCTGCGGGGGAACATTACATTTACTCTGTGGTTAAAGTTTTTAGAATTTTAATAACTTTCTCAAACTATCCTGGGCATGCTGTGTTTGTACCAAACTTGGACAGAAGCTTATTTATGATCATAAGATAGTATCAAGAAGTAAATTTTGTAAAAAGATAAATCCATTTTTTCCGTATTTTACTTTTAAATGGACTTAGATTTTCTTCCAGTTAACATGACATACAGTCTGCAGTAAAAGTTTTTAAAACATTTATTAGATTCATAAACTATCCTGGATTTTTACCAAACTTGGACAGAAGTTTCTTACAATCTAAAGATAGTATGAAGAGGAATATTTTTACCGATTTTTTTCCTCATTTCTGTTGAGCCTGCGATTTACAGCAAAAGTAGGCAAGACACTGGGTTCCGCAGAACCCTTATAAATTTATTCTTAAGGCATTCAAATGAATAAAACTTGAGGTTTCCCAAAATCTGACAAAAATCCCAAAACATGACAACTACAATGTACCTTAACTTAGCTCTGAAGCTAAAACCGCTTATATCGATGTTATATAAGAAATTTCTGAGAGAAAAAAAATGATTCTATTTATAATCAGGCTCGCCGACCAAACGTTATCTTTTCAAAAATCTTCATGTATGATATCTTTAAAAAAATGAACCTACCCCCCCTTTTTTTACCTTCTAACCCCAATATTACATTATATATTACATTTATTGAAAAATCTGAAGGAAAAAAACCAGACAAGTCTGTGAGTGAAGCAAAGCATGCAGTCATGTTCCAATTTGAAAATAAACACCCTCTATTTATGTATTTTTTTACATAAATTTCTATTTATGCAGTTTCAGAGTGGATGTTGCTATGGTTAGTATGTGTTTCTGTGGTAACAATTGAAGTCAACAACACTTGATGATAGTAATTTAAAGTTTTTATGTATTTTCTTATTGGTTATGAAAAAATCCAAGACATTTAAGCTCTTAAACTGCAATATTCTGCAAATGAAACTCCGTTTCCAAGGAAAAAATCGGTTGCTATGGTGATAAAACTGAAGAAAATCCCACGCATTTTTCTATTCAATTTGGTTAAGTAGTATCCAAACTTCATAACTACAGTGCTAACTATTCTGTACACATTTGCACTTTTTTGAAAAACACCAGAGAAAATTTGTTAATTTTGAAAAAATCCCAATTTCAGAAATGTTGAAAATATGCATTTTTTCACAAAAATTTTCAAAAAAATTACAAATTTGGTTGACATGCAATCTTTACTAAAATGAAGCTTAAACCAAGTTCTATCAATGTTAGATTTGAACATTAATGAAAAATGCATGATTCTATTCATAAGCAGGCTCTGAATTGTGGTGATTTAGCTGTTTTTTGAAAGATTTTACCAAGCTTAACGACCAAAAAAAAGAGTGTCCGTTACCATGACAACCACTCATATTTTCCCACTTAAATTTTTTTTTTGAGCAATATTCATTTACTGCTTCTACTAGGCCAATTATAGATAAAATCTGAAACCATCATGTATCGCACTCTGCCTGGTTCTTACAAAGAGCTGTACTTAACAAGAAAACAAATCTATAAATGGTCAAACTCAAGTTTGAGACAGAATCATAAAACATAGCTCAAGATCGGGTGAGCAACATAACGTTCAGTTATCATGATAATCCCGTGGAGAATAATTAGTGCATTTTCCAACACTATGATAAATCAATACGGTGACTATATCTGTTAACTCGTATGTCTTTTTGGTTAAACTGTTGTCATTTGGTCAAATTGTTGTCCCATTGGGAATCATACTACATATTTTCTTTTTTCTAGTCATACATCCATATACTGTCCTAAAAATTTCCCAGAAACGTTTTTAATTTGATTTGCAAGGAAATTTTCAATTGTTATTTGTAAATTGAAAATCGTAGAACAATCAGATTTAAGGGCCTATACCTGCTTGACACTTCAGTAATTTTTTTATAGTACAAATGTAATTATATTTAAGGATTGTCCAGTTGTTGTCCTAATTGGATAGATATTTAAGATCAAGACGTTTTCAACTTTGTTCAGTCTACTATAATTTATCCTTTGTGCCCCAAATTTTTGATGCTATTTCTTCATAGACAGAAAAAAAATATTACAGTCATTCTTCAAATATATAATAAAACTGGTGCCTTCAGCCGCATTATTTATTGAAGAAGAAATCCCAAGTTCCTCTAGAAAGGATCTATGTTTTTATAGTCACCTACTCTGGGTAACTATTAACAGATCGGATAGGCCGATCTAAAGCACCAGTTTTAATCCATGTTTTTTTTGTTTGTTTATGTAAGAAAACAATTTAAGCCTCTTATACATATACCGAAACTGAAAATAATCAGATATATACTTCTATTAGTACAGATATCTTTACCTTGTGTGGCTTTAGTTTCGTGGATATTGAAAGATTACGACGGTTTTGCCGCCATCTAAGTGTTCTCATGTAATCTTTTGCAATACATATTGAAAAAACAAAGGACTTTTAAATTGGATTTTTCCATAGTTAGATATTTTTCAAACGTTAACAAATTAACCATGCTTGCAACCATAAATTTAAGGCGCATTGATGTAAACGAATAATTCAATTGATTCGTTGTTATCGTTTGTGATAAAAAAGATAGATAAACGTTCTATGTAAGGGGTCATATTTTAAGAGACCAAGAATTTACTGTTATCTGTACAAGTCAAAAATAGATTTAAATCGAGGTTTTTATCTTCAAATCTGCTTTTTGAAACATGGTTATCATTTCAAAAATTCAAGGGAGGTGATCAAAGGTTCCGTTTAAAGTAACGGTTATCGCGGGAGCTGAAATTTATTTTAAGGGCCTTCAACAGAAATTCAGGAAGGGTATTATTTAGGATACACATTATCTTATATTCACAATATGATGTTCAACAATACCATGAATACGTATTGATGTAAAACATTGGATATATAACTCTCCCGTCTGGGCTTATAATGCTAGGGACAAAAAAAGTTGAAATCGACTTCGGAGAATTAAAACAAATAAAAAGTAATAGGGATTGTGTGCCGACATTGACCAAAAAAGAAATATTAGCACAATAAATCGGTGTTTTTTTGTAATCTTACCATGTAGCTCATTTGGCAGTTTTGTTCTGTTTTGCATATTTTGAAATGATTTTTTTTTTGCATGAACCCCCTGAGGGGTTCATGCTTATATATTGGCGAGTTTTGGATGTGTCTATGGGTCACTCGATATCTCTCGGCCGGAAGTCAGAATAAATTCTCGGAACGTCTCTAAAGTTTTCGGTCATTTATACAGGTCTTAACAGGTTGTTATCTACGTCTTTGATATCGTCCCTTGATGGCCCTTGACGACGCAATTATATTTGTTTTAAAACGACCATTGTGCACTGTGTGTATCTGGGTCAATTAAAACGTGGTTTTGTCTGTTGTCTCGATAACATGTAAACTAATTATGTTTGAAGATTTAACCACGGGATAAGTGTATTTCATCATATACTAGACTTACGGGAGATAACATTCTGGTTAAAATATTAATATGAGATCGGAAAACAGAAAGATAATATTAGATCGGAAAACAGAAAGATAATATTCTTATCAACAGTATTTAAATCAATCGGAATCAAACAAATATATATACAAAATAAATACTGTATTTATGTTTCTGGAGAAACTAACAATGATTGAAATCAGAATTTTTCCAGAGTTGCAATTAAAGTATTTCATATGACAAGATACTCTGCTTTGGTATTTTTAAATATTCATTTGTAAAGGAAACATAAAAATTAAATCTAAATAAATTCTTGCATCCTACAAAAAAAATGTGTATAAACAATAATCATTATATTTCTACATTAATAATTTCATACCATTTTAGTTTTTTTATGTTTTATGAGCAATTATTATTTATTTTTTTGTATTGTAAAATATCCATAAAACGGAAAGTAAGATCAATTAATTAAATATTTAAATAACTGTCGTGAATAAAAATACTTGTGTGTTTTCAATTCATAAAGCATGATTTTAAATCCTTGCAGCTCACAACAACCGTACAAATAATTTACAATAATTACAACAAAATTTAATTACAACCCTAATGTTGATTATTTTATACTGTTAGTATGGATTTAGAAGTCTTTGCTTATATTTTGTATAGTAATATATTCACATACTAAGTGGAATGTTAGAATTTAAAAATAGATTCATTCGATAAATAAAAAGTCCATCCGTAAATACTTGACGTTCGTGATTATTGATATTATATATATTCAAAGGAATTTGAAAAAAAATACTAACAGGAACGTTAGTTTATTATAAAATTTTAATTAAATTTTTGTTTGTTTGTTTGTTTTAATAGTTTAACCTTATAGCATCTAAATATTTGTACTATGGTACGGTTTTGAAAATTGTATTAATTGTGTTGACTAATTATCCAACACGTCTTGATTCAATCACATTATAGATCACATGTCAAAAGCACACTATCGGTTTGCGTTCTAAAAAATTCCGGATAAAATGTCAATGAATTTAATGTAGGCCGTTTGAAATTCGATTTCAACTATTAGATTTAGATATGTGATGACGCAAATGCGTATTTTTTTCCTGAGTATCAGTGAGATGCTTTCTATTTACTATTTACTTGCATGCAATACTATTAAATTCACTCGTGGAAGCTTATTTTCGTTTTTGTAATCTAAATTCAGGACACGGCAGAAAGAGCTTTACATGTGACTTTCAAGCACGGTCACCATTACTAACGGTAATCTGACCTGGAGTTGTTTCTCTTTTGGTTTTTTTTTAGTCACTGTCCTATTATAAACTTTGACCTTTTCAAAAAGCTTAGGATTGTCTACCAAAGGAATAGATTCCTAAACTTTGTAATGTACTTAGCCTTTTATTTTTTTTCAAGCGTCACTGATGCTTTTTTTGTAGACTTTTAAACCTTGTGTCTGGCGTTTTTTATATCAACATACCTTTTTATATAAATTGGTTATGTTGAAAGTGTGTACAGGTATTCATAAACTTCTGAATTAAGAAATTCTTTGGCAAAACTAAGTTTCTATGTATAATGTTTGAATTGATTTAAGTAAAATCAGGAAATCCTTAAAATTTGAGATGTTTTATGAGACCAAAATAAGTCTCTTCATAAGAGGTCCCAAACAATTGCATGCCACAGGTTTAACCGCATACAACATCTACCAAGAGTAAAGACAGCTTCAAATACGAGTTGAGAATATAAAGGCATTTATTTAGGAAACAAAATATACAGATATGATAGATAAAATAAATGCATCCAGAATTCCAGATTATAAAGCAAACTGAGTGCATAAATTTATATTGCGATAGGTTTGTGCAATTTGCATAAGTTATTCTGTTAGTAGAAATTAGGATTTGCCAATAGATTATAATCGGGAAAAATATGTTCAATCCCAAGTGATATATAAAATAGTCGAGCTTTAAAATAACTATTAAAATAGAAGCTGTAAATATATACGTTCAACTGGCTTCTTCTATTCACAGTCAATTATTTAAATTCAAAAGCAAACACAAATTCAGCAACAATTTTGTGACCTGGCAGTCAGCGGTCTTAGGTTCGTGTATTGCTTTTCTTTTTTTAAAGAAAGCAACTTGTTTCTACTGTAATCTTAACTTTAAATGTGTGTTTCGCAAATGTCAATTACATAGTTTTTAGGGTTCATATATCACTTATCAGATGCGTGATAGATAATTCTTGATTTAAACAATATAAACAGCTGACTGTATGCATTGATCTGTTGAATGTCAAAATTGAATCGACGTGCGCAACAGGTAAATCTTTATCATGTTTTTAATGTTGCATTTATTTGATTTACATTGTGATTTCTGATCATTGTAAAAAACATATAATTAATGTATATACGGGCGTTTAACCTATGTTACTCAGGTACTTGCTTTGTTTCCTATTTCCTATTTATATTAAGTTTGAAACATATCGTTAATGTTTTTTGAAAAACAAGAGAAGACAGTAAGGGGGAAAACAAAAACAGCTGCACCAATAATACCAATAATACCTGGCCAAAAAATATATACGATATTTCATTTTGTTGTAGTTTAGGTTTAACAAGTTTTATAGCATTTGCATTTTCTTGTTTGTTTCTGCGAACGGATATTTTTTTGTTATCTTGACCCTATGAATGGCTTTCCAAGAGTAGCTTACACATTTCATGTTAGTAACCATGAAGTAGATTACTGCTTTACTTCAGTGAAACCTAATGGTACTAAACTATGCCGATATTAATTAATATGTATTTGTGTTTTTCATAATGTTTTGACGTCCAATCACTAGACGTTACGCACGATATTGCGTCCCAATTGGTAACGTCAAAATTTGACGTTTTACGTCGGTAATCGAGTATACTTTGTTCGTTTTGTTTGTAATGATTTTTGATCGATATGGATACTTCAAAGTCTTGAATATGCATATGAAATATTTCCTACTGGAAGTTACGCAAGCAAAAATAAACAATACAAAATAGGTATTTAGTTGAGAAAATAGTGTCTTAGATAGTATATTATATAATGCGTTAGTCACCCGTTTAAATTAAAGAAGAGAGGGAAGAGAGGAAGCAATTCATGTTGCTTAAATAACATAGTTTTTGTGTTTTGCGCTTTTATCTTTTATCTTTTTTTAAATGTTGTTGGTTTTTTTTGGGGGGGGGGGGAGGGGGATGGGTGTGTGTGATGATAAGTGAAAAGATTTTAATGAAAAAGACTTCTATTGTTTACAACTGAGTAATTAAATCAAGAAAGAGAATGATTGCGTGAAAATAATTATATTCATCTGATATGTTTACAAGCTTTTTATAGTATCGAGGTGTAACTCCTCAGGTACAACAATTTTACTGCCTCTTTCAATTTCAGCACAAATGAACCGTATTGCAGATGAAATTCAAATCGCAGTTTTAAGCTTCACAAGTTTGAAAATAAACGGTTGATCTTTTATCCTCTAGTAATAAATTATAGCCCTTTCACAACTTTAGAATCTTCGTTAAATGAACAACCCCAGTCATCTGAAATATTTTACCTATTTATTGACAAATTACCATATGTTTTTTTTCTTTCCATTTAAGATAATTATTCATTTTCTATTTGATTATGACTACTTTTATTATATTACAGTTCTTATCGTGGTTTCTATGATTCTATCTATTTTCGTAATTTGTAATTTTGCTATTTTGTTTTGTCCTCTGGTCTTAAAACATGAAATCGAACCGTACTTGTTATTTAAAAACAATGAAATATCGTTCATATATCATATGATAATACAAACTGCCTTCAATTTCGATGGCCAAGGAGGGTGATTGGCCTAATGAGTTCATATAAAGTGATAAAAAGCCTGCGGCGATTTTAAGATACGCTCGTGGCGAGATTTGTTCGACTCCGATCCTAATCGACAGTTATTGCAAATATTTAAACTTAAGTTCCCTTGATATCCGGCTTCTCCTACCTATGATGACATGTCAATAAAATACAACAAATGTCGCTTATCCATGTAGCCGTGTTTAACACCAAAACAAAGAACAAACTTTTAGAAATAATTTGAAAACACATATATGTATAGCGTCCCGAATCGGAAACGTTCAAAACGTAATAAAATTGTTCAGTTGACAAACTTGCAAGACATTTGATTTGTTAAAAAACGAAGTCATTTCGACTTCACAGCTTATCAAAAAGTATGTTATCGTTTTGTGGGGTGAAAGCACAATTAAGCAAAAGCACTATTTTGTATGCCACAAATTTAATATTTTATATAATGACGTTGAAACTGACAGTGTTTTGGTAAAAAGCGGCGAAATTCGACATTGGACAATCTTGCAAGACATTTTCCCGAAGCCAATGCGTTTTTATTTGTGGTGCGAGTGCTGTAAAATTCCGGATATGAAATGGTCGATCTGAGCACTTTTGTAGGAATAATTTATAAAAACAAAATTTTATAACATCTGATATTTTTAAATGCGGCAACTTTTCATAACTTACCATTTTCCGAAACCTGACCATGGCGAGGATTATTCATTTTTGAAAAAATCAGCTTTGACCATTCCATCAACACAAAAAACAGCAATGATGTCATAAATTATATATGACGTTTATCATTCATGCGAATTTTCGCGGATTTTAAACTTTTTTTAGACCACAAAAATTCCCGCAAAAGTTATTTTGCGAATAATTTGTTACGTCTGACGCGCATATTTTTGACGTTTTGGCAATATTTGTATCATTATTTGAATCTTTTATGAAAAGTTAAAGAATATTTTTTTATATTTTTGGAAACAGTAATACCTGCCTAATCTATGGATATAAATTTCATAAAGCTGCACTATTTAGATTTCATAGAAGAGTTATTTATCAAATTGCAAATCAGCATTGACGCGATAACGTGCTTAACGTCCTAGCTTTCAGTAGCTGTTAGTACGTTTAGTTCGGGTGTGTTTAATCTTAATGTTAGTTGTTGTTATGTTTCATGCCGATTTGATGAGTTATGTTATTTTCAACTAATTCTTACACTCATTATGTAATGTTACACAATAGTCCAAATAAGGGGAGGGTTGACATTCACAAAAATGTTTAATCCGGTCACATTATGTAAAATTAGGTAGATAATTTATTGTAATGACATGTGTAAATTAGTATAGCATTAGCATTTATTTACATAATAATAAAACAATAATTGTTTTGAATTACATCCGGTGCGTTTGACCTATAAATCCCTTTATTCTTGATGTTCATATTTTCAATAAGCAAAAATAATGTAAAATTGTGACTTGTAAAGAAGTTCTTCCCTTTAAGAAAAAATCAATTCAAATATATTTGGCTGTTTGTCTTTGGTAAAATGCCATTAAAGTTGCAAATGTACTACCAGTATGGAATTACTGTCGATGTTCACTAATTCAAATAGCATGTGTCTCAAATTATTGTAAGCTTTACAGTACAGTAAGAAATGTTTCTTGTCATCAACAGTTCCGTCTTTGCACAAGGAGCAGAAACGTTCATCAGGAGCCTCATTTCTAAATCGCACGGTTTCAATGCGCAAAGGTAGTATACCACAGTGAAATTGGGCCATAACAGACCGTTCTTATTTCTTAATGTTCATTTTGACATAGGGTTCAGTCTCGTACTTAATTCTAACCATAATATTTTTATCTCCTTATGA
This sequence comes from Mytilus galloprovincialis, assembly GCF_965363235.1. NCBI lineage: Eukaryota > Metazoa > Mollusca > Bivalvia > Mytilida > Mytilidae > Mytilus > Mytilus galloprovincialis. Next base: position 12,806,433 of record NC_134847.1, on the reverse strand, counting down.
TGGATTATCGCCCCTGATATCAAGATCTCAAACACTAATATCTCTAAAGACTGGGAAAACGAATGGGAAAGTGACATATGCAATCGACAATAATTGCAAACCAACCCATATTTCGATGATAAAAACTAAAAACCAAGTCAAAATATATTTGACTCGACAGAGAATGTAAACAATTTGGCGCCAACATATGCAAATGTAACTGCTGTCAACCTAACAATTAATACAGATACAAACGGAACAAACGATACAAACGGTGTCAAACCGATATTTATTAAAGAAACATACATTTTTGGAGCCTCAAACCCAACCAAAGAACTCTTTTTTGCTCCCCCACTTAGATATTTCTATATCCTTAATTTTGGGAGAGTAGTGATTTTACCAGTCCAATCGTTTTCACAATTTTCTATAATTTTCTTATGTGCCTGTTTAAATCAAAAGCCTGTTGTTCAGGTTTATTTCAGTCTATTAGACTTGTTTGTCAAGGTGAGGGTATTATAGATGGCTATGTGGTAGGAACTTGCCTCATTTTTGAAAGTAGTACGATGTCTATACCATTCATTTCTTTTATCAGTAAATATATCATTATGCAACGCGAGTGATAGCCATAAAGGTCGATACAATTTAATTCGTGATTTTTTTTAATGATATAGCAAAAATATCACAAAAAGTTATTTTATAAAGAAAGAAGCACAACTGCAAGTTTATTGAGTTCATATCAGACAGGTTGTTTCTATTAACAACAATAAATATAAGAGAGTGTGGTATGATTGCCAGTTAGACAACTCTCCATTCAAGTCAAAATATGTATAAGTAAACCATTATAGGTCAAAGTACTTCCTTCAGTGTAAACTTTACCATTGTTTACAATTATCATGTATTGCGTTCCATTTAAAAAATGTTCATTCGAATTCCCATAAACAATGTGTAAACAATATGTTCCCTTGCTTTGGCCATACGTAACTAAATAAATAGTTATGCAAGTTGTATGAAACTGGGATAGCACAAAATTTGATATTTTATTTTGAAACCGAAATTTCATTTATTGAATCCAAATTTTGATGTTAATCTCTGCTTTCTAGCCTCGTTGAATTCGATATAAAACTTTAAATCTATTAATATATTGGAACGTTCAATAAAGATATTTTTCAGCATTTCGCAGTATAGCGGAAAAAATACTGTCTTAAAGTTTCTATAGTATTTTGTATGGGTCAATGATGTATGCTTTGATAGGTCAGGTGACCTCATGTTTTGTTATGTCAATTTGTTTTTCGAGGGTTCGTGAGAAATTTGTCTAGATGGTCATTCTAGCCGTAGACATCGTACAGTTAAAACTTCCTTTTTTGTATAAAAAATTTTTTTTTTATATATAATCATGATTATGATGGAGTACGGCATCATTACCCAGTAACGGTCCTTGCATTGCTCCGTGCACAGGTTTCCAAAGTTGATAAGTTGGTTTTTTCTGGGCGGCGAGTGTTCGTTTATGACGGGTATTCATAATATGATATTTAACATTTGGAATGTTCTTGGAAGTTGATAGATATTTATGACTATTGTTGCCGGAAGTATATTTTTTGATTCACAAACTTGTGTTTTAAATTACTTAGTATAGATACTATTACTGTGTTATATATGATGTTTGCTTATGTAAATGAGATTATTGTATTATAATGAATTACAAATTTGATTAAATGCTGGCTCTAGTCTGTCTGCATGGTAAAATGCATATTTGAGTTGAGTCTAATTTAGTTGGCCAAAATTATTGTGTAGGTAGGACTATTAAGTAGATTGTGAAAAATAAAGTTTGGACAATAAATACTTAATTTACTTTGACATTTTGTTGTCTAGCACAGTAGTGAGCACTTCGTTGTTGACATATATATCAATGATATGGTCATTTTTATAATTTTACTGTTTGAAAAAGTATGAATTATTCGAAAAACTAATGATTTTCTTATCCCAGACATAGATTTCCATAGCCGTTTGTTACCTCTTTGGTTTTCTACAATTTTCTTATCTGATCGCCAATGATGGGTCTTCTTTAGACAAATCGAGCGCTTGGTGTATCAAATTATTAGCCTGGTACCTTTGATAAATATTGTATATTGTCATGACTTTTGTTTGTTTAAAATGTATAATGTATTGATTTGTTTGTTGTTGATTGTTAGAGGGCGTTTTTACTTTTACATTTAAAACTAAAGTTATTGTTCTCTTGCAATTATCTCTACGATCCATGTCACAAATTCTTAAAATATGAATACATCGATTTCGTGCCTTCTCCGTTCTTTTATCTGTTCAAAACAATGTAAAGGTCACGATCATGACATAAAAACATATTTATACGAAAGAGCAGTTGATTACAGAACGTATCACGATTTAAACTAGACGACGCTTGTTATCACAAACTGTAGATATTGGGTTATCAATAATGACAATAACACTGCACGGTGTTATTTTTACTACATCTCACCAATTGCAACAATATCGTCGTTCGAAATTCATATGGAATGAAACGAAATTAAAATACTAGAAGTTGATTTGTTGTTTTACATTATTACTGTTTTTATTTTATATTCTAGAATGCAAGAGTAAAATATATAAATCACTTCAAAACAATACTTTCGGTTTACTACTGTCGAGGTCCAACATGCTTCCCCGAATGACGCAAATACGAAGAATCAAATTAAAAAAAAATAAACCGTATAATTTTATATAAATTATATAGGAAAATGGTGTTGATTAAAAATTTCACCACTCCAGACCCTTTTGTTTTCCACATAATTGATATTTCCAATAGTTATCAAGTTCGTGGTCGAATTCGATGCCGATACCAATAGTATAAGTTAACTGGATCCCTACTGTTGTTGTTTCATTCTTATCTACAATCGGTGTCTCAAACATCAGGTGGCCCGATGAAAGTATATGCATATATATTATTAATATCGCTCCTCTAAAAGAAGATGTCTGATGGTGTAAAGGGGAAAATTTGAAAGACTATTTTTACAGATTTATTGTAAGGATTTGCCGACCCAATTCAATGAATTTGCCGAAAACAATGAATACAATGCATTGAAAAATACGAACAAACACTCACCTTCCTCTCTCATCCTCAAAATATGACTAATGCTAAATATAAAGATAATTATATACTAAATAAGGGATAAGGCCATCGTGACGCTGTACAATTACCATGGCAAAGAACAGGAAACCGGTAAAGAAATATTTGGATTGCAAAATATTTCACATCTTAATTTCCCGTAGTAACTGTGCACATAATCAGCATGACTGTTTCTATCAGATGACAATACAAATACCACGCAACTATAATTCAGTAGTGGCTTCTTTAATTCAGTAACAAACTTCCGATGATGTGAGTGTGTTCATGTTTCACATATCGTTTCCAAATACGTTTCATAGTATCCTTGTCCTTTATGTTATCTATTAGATTTGACGTGTTTTACATCATTTTGTTATCGTGTTAAATGTTAAGTTTATTTACCCATGGCTTTGTTGTATGAATAATATGAGAACTGTTTGATAGCAAAGCCATAGGGTGTGCCTACTACAAGTTTATCTCCTGGTTATAAACAATTTTCAGGTCTTATATGTTGATGCATTTTGATTTTCCTTTTTTTTGGGGGGGGGGGGGGGCATTTTACTTTCTTCCATATTTTGCAGTATTTAGTTATCTGATATACATGATTGGGAATTTCATTTTAATTGGACAGATACTTGAGACCTGTCATAACCAGATTAAACCTGATATCATTTGCCTTAAGATTAACTTTAATTTAACTATAAAAGGAATATCTGTATAAATGATTACTAGCAGTTGCTGACATGCCAGCTCAAGACCTAAATTAAACTGTTTGAAAGATTATGTCTTCTCCATATGACAATCAAGCGCAGTCCCTTCCGTTTGAAGTTGAGCATTATACCATCATAAACTATATTAGAATTTCATAACCTGTGTTACATGTATTATGCCATCAACTGGTTTTTTTTAGAATAAATGTGTTTATTTTCAATGCAAAAACTCTATGACAATGATGAGTGATTCAATTCTAAACTCAAAAAATGTCATCGTTTATGTTTATGACCTCATAACAGTATCGTAACTAATTTAAATTCCTTTTTAATAAGCCTGTTTTAAGGTTTGAATAGCTTTTGTTGTGAAGGTGGCCATTTTTGTGCTTTGTTCACAATATTACCATAGAAGATTAGATATGAAATACTTAAACATATAAGATGTCTTCCTGTTGATTTATATCTACGAATGATGTCCTTGTACCGCTGATAAAACTTTTTCTGTAACGAAAAAGGGAAGTATGCTAGATACACTTACTGGAAATGTGACGATATGATTGAAACTTTAAATTTTCTTTTATATAACATATATGTACGTTTCGACGATAAAGTGTATCGTTAGGTAGTATGTAATCCTCTGGGGCCTAATTGCGCCCCTTTAATAGAAGATTTATTCCTGGATTGCTATGAATCTTTTTTCTCAGAACTCAGTAAAGACACATCATTGTTACATTTGGTTGATACATCTCATATTACCTACCGTAAGCTGGATGATATTTTTTTCGTGAAATGATAAAAAGTTTTCTTAACATACTTCCGAAATATCTTCCAAAAAATACTTTTACTAAATCTAACATAGACAGCAGCAGTTTTAGATATTTCAATTTCTAAAGGGAAACTCCATACTAAATGTTACAACAAAAGACACAATTTTTTGTATTCTAAATTGTAAGGTTTCCTTTTTTAGACGGCGATGTGACTTTGGCGCCATTATATCGTGTTTATATATCCCACTTCGTTCGGTTTGCCTGTGTGTGTAGTAATTTCATAGATTAATCACTGCACTGTCCACTGGTAAATTATTAAGTCAGACATTTCGTTACCATAAATTACTTAAAACGTTTACTACTTTCTTTCATAGATTTAATTAGTAAATGTGACTGAAAAGTCATTAAAAAGGGTATTTCACATCCTAAATTTTACGGTAATATTGTACTTAAAGTTTTATCTTGCACTAACTGTATATTTTTATTGTTGATATTCACCCCATATGTACCAAGTGTTAGATTAGTCTTATTGATATTAAAGAAATTTCTTGGTATTGCTAAACGGAAGATTTTATACATGTTCCAGACAATATGAGTATTTGGACGATACGCATACGGTCTGGACTGTATGCGTATACTTGGTCCGACCATACGCGTACAGTCGGACCATATGAGTATAATCCTACAGTCCGGTACGAGTTGGTTCATCAATGTGTTTGGATCAGTATGGGTTAATTTTAGGCGAAAAAAATCTTTTATTGACGTTTACAAATTAATATTATTATAATTAGATGAAAAAATTGAACATTTAAATTTATCAATTGAAATTAAGTATTTATTTAATTGCAAAATGAATCTCGACACTTGCTGACACAAGGAATGTCAGATGCTTTATATGCAAAACTTGCATGACAGTTTAAAAAAAAAACATGCATCTTAAACCAATAAAATCATCAACCTTACACAACAATCGGGGAAGATCGTAACAATAACTGGTATTATAAGAGTAACAAAGAACGCTATTTCTTTAAATCATGCATTTGTTTTCTACAAGATTTTATTATTCTTTTTACTTATCTTATTTTCATACTTTTTTTCTGTCCAGTATTTTTGTCGGTTTTTTGTAGCAAAGTTCCTAAATATTCTTCAAAAAAAATCTTCCAACATAATGACTACTTCCAATATCTTCAATTTCAATGAGTGAAAGTTAATTCCATGTAATTTGCTAAATACAGGATATTAACAGACATATCTTTTTAAATAATTAAAATATTATTTTTTGTTTACTCTACAATTTATCTTTTTACGTTGATTCGAGCTTTCAGTTATCTTGATCTGTAATATATATTCGAGTCTAATCAGTAAACTTGACCAACTTCTTAAAATAAGTATGACGTACGGTCTTACTAATTTTAAGTTTTAAAAAAGAACGCATAAGGTCTATATACTCATAAGGTCTTGAACATACACACAGAAGAAGAAGTATACTTAACAACAACATATTGTTTTCATTTAACTGAGTATGACGAAAGTTTTTTTTAAACGTACTGATTTTCTAAAAATTGTTTAACATTTCACAGTAGTATTATACTTTAACTGTGTTTAAACCTATTTAGATTGAGTTAAACCTTGCAATTGATATTTTACAATGTGTCTAACTATGTTGTGATGCTATACTATTGTTTCAGAAAAGGGAGACGGTTTGGTGACATTAAAACGTTGAATCCCGCTGCAAATGTTTGCACCTGTCCTAAGTCAGAAATCTTATGTACAATAGTTGTCGTATGTTTATGTAGTTCATACGTGTTTCTCGTTGTCCGTTTTGATATAGATTAGACCGTTGTTTTTCTCGTTTGAATGGTTTTACACTTATTACTAGTAATTCTTGTAGCCTTTTATAGCTTGCTGTTCGGTGTGAGCAAAGACTCAATGTTGAAGGCCGTTCCTTGACCTATAATGGTTTACTTTTATAAATTGTTACTTGGATGGAGAGTTGGCTCATTGGCACTCATACAACATCTTCCTATATCTATATATGGGTAACTTTTAAACCTGACTTGTTTAATTTGAGTGGTAAAAAAATTGTTAGGCAATTTTATCACTTATTGTTTTGAAATATTGAAGCCTGCAAGACGTCCGGTTTTTATTAAGTATGACTTATCAGAAAAAAAACATTAAAATTAAAATATTGAAATAACATTACAAAGAGAAAAAAAAATTAACGATCAAAACTAGTCTAAAACCATTCGGAATAATGGGACTTCATTAGTTTTAACGTTGTACTTTATTACGCCTTTGTAATTTTTTAGCTTTGGACGGCATTGATGAGTCTGTAGTAAATGAAACGGGCATCTGGCTTAAATAATTGTCATCCGGTATCTATGGAGAGATTATTATACATATAGATTCTATATGACTGTCCTTATCCGTCACTTTTGTTTTGTATAAACCAAATACTTAATAGTGATGTTAACTAAACCATACATGTATTTTGCAAATTCAGTCGCATTTTTTGTTTAAACGAGAACTGGTTTTTTTTTTTTTTAATTCTAAGACCCCTCTTCCTGAAATGAACTTCGGAATACAACTACTAGGTGTTGTACCAACCCACAACATGTACTTGTTTTGTCAAATGAGAAATAAAATGCAAACATATAAATTGACTAGATGTTTTTCAAAGTCCTGCCAATTTCCTGACAATTAATTTTTGCTGATTAAATTAACATTTCATCGGTATGTGGTGTGGTCATTCATGTTTCAAGATCAAGTATAAACTTATATAACAACCCTCTTCTGAAGAAGTGTGACAAATAAGGAGATACAGTTCTATCTGTGACATTATCTTATTGATGGTGGCCATAAAAACTATGTTCACCATGATGGCTCTATTAGTCAAGGGTAAAGGAAAATTATGATTGCCTTTAAGTGATAAAATTAAATAGCTTACAGGTAAAATATCTCTGGTAAAATAAATGTGTTAGTCTAATTCAATTGCTGTGATAATGACAAAAATATATCAAAAAATGAAATAATTAACTAATTGAAAACATGGCTACATAAAATTCTAAAGACCGTGCAAGGGCTGTATAGCCAGTCAAGGTAGTTAAAAACTTCCATTTTATGTACATAATATTTTCAAAAAATGTCTCATACCTCAGTTTATATATATCAAAGCTTATTACTTTAACTGTTTGGTTTGTTTTCTGTGATATCCATTTGACGTAGCTCGGTAGTTATACATCCCGTCCATCGCCGCGATATAGCCTTTTTGTGCTAATGCGGTGTAAAGCAACCAACAATCAATCAATACATCCCGTCCATGTGTTTGTTTTATCTTTCATTTCTGCAGGAGTGTTTTGTATATGCCACTTTTGGTGTTTCTTTGGTTCTTATAAAGTGACTCTGTACTTTAAAAGATTCCGTCATTATCTTATTGTTCTATTATATGTCATTATGGTATTGTTCTTTTATAAATTTGAAAATATTTTGAACGACAAACAACAAAATTAATTTACTCGCGTAGTGGTATTACCATATATGGATTCTTAAAAGTTTTCAAGAACTTCTGAACAATTTTAAATCTCGGTCTGTTTACATAACTTTTGATTTTTTAACCCTGTATACCACCATTCCCTATGTGAAATTATAATTTTTTTTAAATAAATATTGACCGACAAAATGTCTTCCTATTTGACTTTTAGATTTTTTGACGTCCGATACGCGAAGCAATGAATGGGTTTTTTTTATTTGATAGATTATTTTGTGCTTTTTTGTGAATGATTGTTTGTTCTGGAGATTATCACACATTGGTGACTGCTGTACCCATATTTTGACTATTTTACCTAGTATTATGTTTGTTTTGTTCACGCATCGTTGTAAATATAGCGGAATTAGATATGACTGTCATTCAAGTGAGATGTTTAGCGCTATAAAACAAGGTTCAATTCGACATTTTCTACATTTGAAAATTCCTATACCAAATTGTGAATATGACGGTTGTTGTCCATTCGTTTGATGTGTTTTGTCATTTAATGTTGCCATTTGATTAGAGACTTACCTATTGAATTTTCCTCGGTTAACAGTATTTTTGTCATTTTAATTTTTCCAGGAATTTCATGAAATCATTTATATTTCTAAATTATGGTCACAAATTCTTAACTTACTGAAGCATTTGAGTTTTTTCTTTTTTTTCTGTAAATTCCGTTTTAATCTAGAGCTTGATTTTACTTCATGTTGAAAAAACATTTACTTTATTTTTCCATAATAAATGGACTTTAATTTTTATATTTCTAAATTATGGTCACAAATTCTTAACTTACTGAAGCATTTGAGTTTTTTTCATTTTTTTCTGTAAATTCCGTTTTAATCTAGAGCTTGATTTTACTTCATGTTGAAAAAACATTTACTTTATTTTTCCATAATAAATGGACTTTAATTTTTCTGGAGAAAATGTTGGCATTTAAATGTAGCAAATTAGCAAACTTACTATACATATCCTTGATTTACAACTTATTCAAAATACTAGACAATATATACAAATAATTTCTTTTCATAAGATTTACTTTTAATGTTTAGAGATTATGTAATTTTTAATTGAGCATTTTAAGTAAAGGTTTTATGAAATGCTGATGCTGTACTATTTTTTATTTGAAAGAAAATGACCAAAAAAATGTGTTTTTCAAGCAATCATAATTGTACATTTTATACAACTTTGTTATCAAACTTTTAAACAAGAACATTAGAATCACATGTAAAAAGATTAAAAAAATTAATGCATGTAGTTGATTTCCAACCTTTTAAAATGAAGAAATAAAAAGAATCCATTTCAATCTTTAAACAAAACTTGTTACATGTAGACAATTTCAATGGGACAATAAACAATTTACCTGTGCAGGTAAAATACTGATGCAGGATATCATTTACACACTTTTTTAATAAATAGATACAAATAAACGAATCTCCCCAGGTAGCCTAATTAGCTTGACCACCAGTCCATGATTTATGACCGCAATAAATGTCCAACATCCCAGGTTTTATTACCCCCAACAAATGGTCATCATTGGATGTTGACCATAGTAGATGTTGTTCAAAGTTAACCTATCAATATTATGAGTAAGATATAATCAGCTTTTCATTTTCTTATAATTTTTGTTTTGTTTTAGTGTATCCATGTGTCGAACCAAGGACATAACGTTCGTAGACTCCAACTCTGGTGATTCTACATATCTCTTTGGGCTATATACCACTATAACGATATTCTGTTCATTGCTGCACAAGTTCAATAAACCTCTCATTAATAATAGAATTATCCCAGCCTTCATACATGAATAAAATTATCATGTTTATATAATCTCTTCCTTCTGTGATAGCTCTGTGAAATAACAGCTATGTACATCGTTAAAATGTGTCGGCACTAATGCTGATATATAAGAAAAATCCTAGAGACACAAAAAACAGAATTAGATAAAAAACAAAAAACAAAAAAAAACTTATAGTTAGATGATGGTAATCAATTAATTGAGATCTTAGTTGTTTTCTTACTTTTGAATCTTAGCAGAAAATGATGTAGTTTGATTGTCAACGAGAGAAAAAATACGTGGATGTCAACACTGCGGAACGATATATATCAGAGGCAGCAACGCATACCCACTACATCATATATAAGGATTTTAGGGTAACAACTCATCATCAAATTCTTTTGTTTTATGTTTTTTTTGTAGATCTTGAAAAGAAAAGACGACAGATATAAAACGATGTAAGTATTGTAAAAAAGAATAAATGACATGTCATATTTGGTGAAATTAAGTATGATATTATACTTTCATTATATCAGTTGGGAGATGAAGAACCAGCAAGTTTCTCCATTTCATAACTGGTAAGATTTTAGCATCATTCATGTAACATTTTGGGTCAACTGGTAGAGTTAAAATATCAATTGTTCAGCCTCCTGCTTCCCAGACAGTTGGTTTAAATGTAAACGGGAATCCACAGTTTGCATCCTGGGTAACTGAGAAATTTGTAAACAGGAAATATTTGGAATAAACAAGTATCAGTTAAAGAAAATATATATCAAGTGTCCTGGCTTTTTTTTTTGGGGGGGGGGGGGGCATTAACTACTCTTTATTTCTTTTCTTATATTGTTATGAAAGTTGTTTTTATCGTTTGTTGTATGGCAACAGTTTTGTCTTTTTCCTTCGAATAAGCGCATATTATCTTCACTTGTTCGTTCACTACTTTGTACTTGTTCTCATGTTTTTGATCTGATCGTCACTGATGAGTCTTATGAAGACGAAACGCGCGTCTGGCGTATTGAATTATCCGCCTGGTACCTTTGATACCTATTTGCACACAAGCTTACAAAAACATTTTCAATATTGATTGTATTTAATGATTCTCAACCATAATAATAACGTCAGCATAAGATGCATTCATTTATATATAATACCACCGTATACGTTTTTGCATTCAATTGACGATGTAAGTAAGTAAACCATTAAAAAGTCCAAATCAATAGATGTTCAGCAAATACTAACAGGATTTATTTAGATTAGAATAAGTTGTATAAGTGGCAACAAGTCACAATGTTTAAAGTAAATTAAATAATCATATGTCAATGTTCAGCCTTCGGTAGATTTGTTTTAACATGTTCGTGGGCGTTAAATATACATTGACCTAGGACAGTAGTGTAACAGAACATAAACAGAGACTGTAAAAACGTTGTAATTAGCTTATCTAAGACGATCGGTATGAGTACAAATACTCATACTACTGTGAAAACAATAATATGAATAGCAATAACGAACATAAAAGTAATGAATTCATTGTACTACTTGAGCGCATACATTTTTTGTGAGAGAAAAAATGAGGACAAAAGTTTTCTAGTCTTATCAAATGGTCCAATGAAAATTTGATTACAGCTATAATTGTTAGAACCCAAATTAAGCATTATTCAGAAGTTTAATTTCATTAATACTATGTGACTGTGTTTCATATATAAATTATTTTATACAGCTTAAGTATACCTCAAGATAACTGACTTTAAAGGAAATTGATAAAACAACATTACTTGTAATATTTATACTAAAACTATACACAAAGTCAACCAAAACAGAATCCATTTCCGATCCCTTGTGTGACATTTTTTCGGTTTTGGACGGTGATACCTCTTGGTGGTTGTATTGTTCTTGATTTTTATCAACTTAAATACAATCCATTCAATTTGTGATTTCGTTATCAATAATTACCTGAATTGTGTATTTTGAATTACTCGAAAGACACTAAAATAACTGTAACTGTAAACTTATTAGTAATTGGATATCATATTATCATTGTTATTTTGTTTGAAATAGAAATAGTAAATAAAGACACAATCAATATCTAAATATTGGTATTCCAAAATGTAGAATCACAAAAATACTGAACTGAATTGCAAAAATAAAAGCTCAAACACATCATACAAATGAACAACAACTGTCATATTCCTGACTCGGTACAGGCATTTTCTTATGTAGAAATGATGGTTTGAATCTTGTTTTATAGATGGCTTAACCTCTCACCTGTATGTCAGTCGCATTAAAGTTCATTATATTGAAACGATGCGTGAACAAAACAAACAGACCCTGAAGTATGTTGAAGGCCGTACGGTAATCCTATAGTTGTTAATTGCTGTGGGTTTTTTTGTCTCTTGTGGAGAGTTGTCTCATTGGCAATCATACCATATCTTCTTCTTTTATATAATAGGTAAAAATGTCAAAAATAGGGGTACAGTAGTCAACAATGTGTCCTAATCTTAATCACAATAAAAACAAACAAATATTCAACAAAGAAGCACAAAAATTCATACAGCATAGTAAACAACCTCATTCAGTGCTTACCTTTTTCGTATTTTATTCACCTTTGTTAAATGTTTACATTATTTCTGGCGTAGAATCGCGTGTTTGACGTCAGAATGTAAACGTCACACAGATAGAAATATAAAATAATTTTGTATCAAAGTATGAAAAAATATAATAGAACAATAACACAATGGCGGGAAATTTACGTACAGATCTAGAGCCACATCATATGTATCAAAGAAATATAAAAAGTCACCCGGCCAAAGCACATTAGCAAAACGATGTGTATTGCTCAGTCTTTACGTTTCTTTGTACATGTATTCTATTGCTCACTGTTTATTTTTTATTCTCAATGTTCCAGTCTTTTCTAATTTTTGATGTTCTGCTAGCATCTTTGGTGTTAAAAATCTAAATTAACGTTTTTCGTAAAAACAAATTTTTAACAAGATATCTGAAAGTTACTGCTTTCAGTCACTAGAGTGATTTATTGTCCATACTACATAAAACAATGTCCACATCACATTTTTGGAAAGCTAAGGAAAATGTAAATATTCATTTGACGACATATATGTTTCGAAGACGTAACCACAAGCACATCTTCCATTTCCTAATGTGAACTACCAGATAAGTCACGTTTTTTACTTACACGAGCAACACGACTGCACATATGGAGCAGTATCTACCCACCCTTTAAAGGCGCATAAGGTTAACTCAACCAATGTAAAAACAGTTACATGAACTGTACTTGTTATGGTGTATAATAACCTCAAATAGTTGTGGTTTTTTATGTCACCTGAAATAAATTTGTAAGCCTTAGATTAGATAAGTACAAGGATATTCAATCAAATGCAATTGGAAACTTCCAATGTTTTATTTAAAGTAAGGATACATTGTTTGAAGAAACTTGTAAAGTTCCGAATTATAGGCAGTGTTGTGTGGTTGTATAAATATTCGCTTACATTTCAGAACAATGACGTCGATTAGGATTTAATCAAGAAAGGTTGAAAATATAATGATGCAAGAAAACATAATTGGTAAGACTAATCACACATTCAAAGATTATCCAAAGTTATTATAGGGTGAAACCATTGTCTGAAGACACCGATCGTTAGATGAAAAGTCTTTTAACTGATAAAATTCACATTTTTAGGGATTTCAAAAATAAAGAAAACAAAATACAAGTCATGTTTTCCTGGTCATTCGTTTTTAAGCTTTAAAACATTCTGAGTTCAGAACATGTTACACTTATAAATGGATGAAAGTATTTTATTCTTCCCGTGCATATCTTTATTCATGTTTAGTAAAAAGTCAAAGTTGTAAACTTTTGTAAACTTTAAACTTTTTTGTTGATCAAGTGTAAGGAAAGACTTAGAGATCAATAACGATATAATGCACTTGTATAATACAATTTTCAACGTAAATCAATAATAAACATTTCATTTGAACCTTAGCAGGTAATGAGGCTGTTATGATGTGCGGTAGGCAAGATATAGACGATGCAAGGCAAGACATTTATGTTTACCAAAGTATGATTATTTTCAATTGGAGATTGTTGAAAGAAAATATCGAGCCAAAAGAAATCATAGATGTCTTAATTTCGAATGAATTTGTGGAAAATGATTTATGGGATTGGATTAAAAATGATTCACGGCGGTCTCAAATGAATTCAATTCTGACCGAAATTGTTAGAAATATTCAGACATCGGAAAAATTCGAAAATTTAAAGCCATTGTGGTTAGAGTTAACAACCGCATCGAGTTGAAGACACCAAGTTTTGACAGTAGTCCAGTCGATAGTAAGAATTTTCATTCTTTTTCATTAGTTAATAGATTTGTCTTGTAAATTCCTTCAATATGAATATAAGAAAATCCTATTCTTTACTATCCAGGAGTTGAGCATTAGGTTTAAAACTAAACAATTATTATGTTAATCAGATCGAAGGATACATCGAGAAATGTAATGTCAACAAGTAATGTTATTGGAAATGTATTAAAACATTGTTTGTCTATGTAATACATTCGGTTGTGTTGCCGCAATGTATAATTGATTGGTTTTTCATTTTAAAATAAACGACAAGTAAATTTCCACTGGAAGGAAAAACAAGATATATGAATGCAATCCATACCAAACAAACTAATTGTCTATTTAAATTTTCCTTCTAAAGTAAACGATGTTATTATGTAAGGAATGTTTTTTTTTATTTCATTTGGAAACGAGCATATACTGTATAGCTGAGTATCTTGATAATAATCAAAACATCATATCAGGCATCTTTTTTAAGATAATGCGAACTATATTACTATTTTGTTTTATTTTTGCATAACTGGAATAAGTTTTCTCTTTATTGTATTCTATATAAGACACAATCAAATATAGAAAAATTGAAATAAAATAAAAACACAAAAATAATATAATTTTCTAATCCATCTTTTTCAAGGAAATGTTTAAGCATTTAAAGAGGCACACGCTTTTGTTTTGTTCAATCATTAACGAAGGTGATAAAGTGAAATTATAACAATTGCAGCCAGTATGGTTCAGTTTTTGTCAAAATTACCTAAGAAAAATCGATGATGAATTATTCAATTCGTGTGAATAATTCGACCTCATTGAATCCGTATTCATGTGAATTTTAATTTAGCCTCTAATTAGGTAGGGATTTATTACGCATAATTTATGCGTGTTCAGTTATTAAAAGAAAAGACTGTCGACATTGAAAGTGAAACAAAGGTGTATCATTTAATTGATTCAGTCAGCTAAATATCATTCAGAAACAGGTAAAATAAGTAATTAGCTGTTTGTTTTAACCTATAACATGAAATCAAACATACATAGTAAATCACATTGCACGAGATTACTATCAATTTATATTTAAGTTTATTTTTATGTCAAGTTATGTGACCGTCGGTAGTTTTGGGAGGTCATGTTGAAAGTTAATAAGATGGCCTCTACACTTAAATATACACGAACTTCCGATATATGTTATGTAGTATATGCATTGTTTATCGTATATTTAGGACTAAATTTAATTTGATATGTGTTTAAGTATTTCATATATGGAATGTGAGAATTTGAGTCAAATCGGTGAAATGATCTTGACATCTAGTGCCCCACTAAGGTTGTCTGGCGTCTATCTAATTAGTGTAGCACATCCTATTGTAATGAAGGCAAATCACGAAGATTTTTCGGACACAACTATTTCATTTTGGTGCTATTTTCTTTTCTTACTTTTGTACAATACCGCTGCTGATCCACTTTAGTCTCCGAGAATATCGCCAGCGCATTATTCAGTTCTGCAGTACTGGCATGTTTCAAAATAAACCTTTCTTAAATTCTATATATATATTTATAAATTTATAAGAAAACTAGATTACAAAATACAAAAAACAATAACGATCCAAAGCAAGATACGCTTTGTTGCCTCCATACCTGAATTGTCACCTATTTTATCCAACTATGTGAAAATAGAAAAATGACAAAACACTACTGTATTGTTTTTCATACAAACCCACTCCGCCCCCCCCCCCCACCCCCCCTCCCCCCCCCCCATTGAACAAAACAAAATGTGCTCAGTAGGAGGTTTGCAGGAGGTTTGTCATTTAATGTCAATTCTTCGAACACTTATGAGGCGAAATGAATCCAGAAACAGAACAATCAAGTAGATGGACTCTTAATTATTTAGAGTGTATGAGTAATCCACGAATTTAAATGTTCAACGAAGTACACATCCCATAACATATGTCAACGTAAATCAAAGTATTTTCATTTCAACACATATTGGTATTCACGAAAATAATTTAATCCACATGAACCTCTCAGTCGAAACGAAATATGATCAAATGCAGTTGATAAAAAGTAGGAATTTTTTTTTTATATCATAATATATTTTTTGGAATTTTTGCGATCAGTTTGATATCTTTTTTTGTTATTTGTTTTGTTTCTTTATTGACTAAAATAGATTGCCTTTGCCTCTTTTAATTCATTAAGATTAATTTCTTAATTATTTGTCTGCTTGCTCAATTTACAGGAAGAATAGTGCATTATTTGAAAGTAAACAAAAAAAGAGTAGCAAAAGAGATGTATCCTAAAGATTATATTGACACGTTTTTGGAATTGTTCATCCTTTCGCTGGATGATCATGAAGGGCTCCGAAAAATTGAAAATGTCAGGCACAAAATGGCAGAAACCTTTTGGGAAAGAATAATGGAGCCAAGTAATGTAGATAAAGGATCAACGGCAAGATTGATTGATATTTTGCGAACAGATGAAAACCACATATTGAAGTATTTGTCTCAACCAATGGAGAGTGTTTTACAAAATGGAACTTTCAACCTTATTGGTATTTATATATATAAAGAAAAAATAAAATCGAAGATGCAATTCAAATGTTTCAAACAACTTATAACACAAAAAATCTTACAATATCAGTTCTACAAGTTATAACTTTATATCAATCAATAACATTGATGAACAGATGAACATAGTTAATAAGATCTTAGTCTTAGGAATTTGAAAGTTTCTCGGCAGCATTAAATTTTCCCGAATATAACTGTTCAAACGAAGTACAGAGACTCGATATTATATTGTTAATGTCATAAGCAGCATTTTACACATTAATCATTTCGGATACTGCAAAACAGAATTCGCAAGTCCTTGAAAAAGTTAGTATTAATACCAATTCATAACCAACTTACAAATTAGTATTTCAGATTGATATACTGATTTTTTTTTTTTTCATTTCTTAATTTATTTATATAGGTGATATAGATTTACAAGGGCTTATTGATATGAGAGATGGTTTTCGAAATTCTATTACCTGCCATTGGACATATTTGAAGGATAACTTCAATCCTTTTTACATAATGGATGATTTACTCAATAATGGATTGATAGATGACGATAGAGAAGAAATTATCAGAGAGAAGCCAAGACGAGAACAAGTTGATTCAACACTTCGAAATATAGTGAGAAGAATTGACCGACGGGAGATGTTTTTGAAACTGATATCAGTTTTAAAGAAAGAGGACAGTTTCATAGCAGACAAATTGCAGGAGAAAACAACAGATGAACCGCTTCGCATATGGTCAAAGGATATCCCCTGTGATATATTTTTTTAAGAATATACAAATTCATAATTTATAAATTTATTCAGGAATTGCTGATCAAAAGTGTGTTGTTCTAATTAACTTTCGAGTTTCGTTGTCGACTTAAACCAATCTTCACCTAAAAAAAACACATCATTACACACTTTAAAAATGAACTAGCTGTTGGATCGTTTTTTGTTTGTTTGTTTGACATTTTCATTTGTTAATTTAATTTTGTCTTTACAGCTGTGTAAAGATTTGGTGTATTGTGTTTTTCTTTCAAAATCAATCTCTCATCCAGGGTTGTTCTTTACAATTGCGTTGTTAAGTTGTCCAAGTTCTAATGAAAACATAAATCGGCGAATGTGAGTACGAGACGACGATCATTTAATAGTAGTATACTTTCGAGGAAATTTGATGAAAAAAGGACTGTATTATATAAAAAAAAATCTATTATAAATATAATAAGATGTGGTATAAGTGCCAATGAGACAACTCTCAATCCATGTAACAATTTGTAAAAGTAAACATCGCGGGTATTTCTCGCTGTATTGTAGAACTATTGATGGTCTTCGAATGCTGAATGGTCTTTGGTTGGGTTATTTATTCTTTGACACATTCCCCATTTCTATTCTCAATTTCATTATAGGTCAAAGTACGACCTTCAACTTGTTTTAAAATAACACTTGATAATTTTGAAAATTCTGTTATATTCTAAAATTAGATCGTGACTTTCGGAAAACTATTAATATTTTTTTTACAGTACAGTATATAAGTCATATAATGCATATTTTAAAATTTTTATTGTCCCACGGTCGGTCCATCATTTGATCAACTCTTACACCAATTCGATCTATTATATGACTAGAAAACCTTAAAATATGCATTATCTATAACAGAAAACGATTTTTAATTGTAGATGCAAAGGCTCAATTGGAGTTCTTTAAATCTGACATTATGGAAGAATTTTATCCGAAAGATATTGATACGTTTCTTGAACGTCACATTATCGATGTTGATGACCACGAAAGTATTTGTGAAGCTGGAAATGGTCCAAAAAAAATGGCGGAGTTTTTTTATGATACAATTTCAGAAATTAAATTCATCGAAAAGGGATCTTTTGATTGTTTAATACACTGTTTGGAAACCAATGAATCACACAAGAAAATAAGACAAAAGCTGGCAAAAGCATTGATGTCATCGCATAAACCAGAACAAGGTAAGAATTCCCCAAATTTATTTCTATGTATTAATCAACATTAAGAGCTTTCAGTCCGCATTTTGAACTAAACTATTTCAAAGTGTTCTTATCCCGGGCATAAAAACAATGCCGTATTTGGCAAAACCTTTTCAACTTTTGATCTTCAATGCTGTACAACTTTGTACTTTTTTCAATTTCGATCTTTTATATCTGGGCGTTATGTATTCGGGTTTAGTTTTCTGTAATTAGTTAATACTTTAGTTTCATTATGTATATCTCTTTCATATTCATTTGATAAAATTTACTGTTTGCAATAGCATGAATTGTTCTATATAATAAGAATGTTCTTATCCCGGGCATACAAACAATGCCGTATTTGGCAAAACCTTTTCAACTTTTGATCTTCAGTGCTGTACAACTTTGTACTTTTTTCACTTTCGATCTTTTATATCTGGGCGTCACTATTGAGTCTTGTGTGGACTAGACGCGTTTTTTTGGCGTATTGAATTTTAAACCTGATGCTTTTTGTTATCTATTAATCATGCTTTTCTTTGTCTAATATGGTCTCCTTTTTATTTGTATTGTAGTCCTGTAATATTATGTTGTCATTTCAATGTTATATTTAACTTTGCCATTAAAGTGCGAGGTTTGGCATGCCATAAAACCAGGTTCAACCCACCACTTTTATTCCCCTTTAAAAGTGTCCTGTACCAAGTCAGGAAGATGGCCATTGTTATTATATTGTTCGTTTCTGTGTGTGTTGCATTTTAACGTTGAGTCGTTTGTGTTTTCTCTTATTTTTTAGATAAGACGTGGCACGGTACTTGTCTATCCCAAATTCATGTATTTGGTTTTGATGTTATATTTGTTATTCTCGTGGTGTTTTGTCTGTTGCTTGGTCCGTTTCTGTGTGTGTTGCGTTTCGGAGTTGTGTCGTTGTTCTCTTATATTTAATGCGTTTCCCTCGGTTTTAGTTTGTTACCCCGATTTTGTTTTTTGTCCATGGATTTATGAGTTTTGAACAGCGGTATACTACTGTTGCCTTTATTCATTGAATGCGGTTCGTTAACATTTATGTTAAGAAAAACTAAGAAATAGAAAATCGCGAAAACGAAAATCTAAAATTTTAAACCCAATGTATTTACCATGTTTACCGGGAAAAACGATGTTTAGACTATTACAGACGGTAAAATATGAAATAATGAGTACACTGGTATACGATGTACATAGCATACATGGCAAAGAACATCTGTGAATATGTGATTTCTTCATTTCTGCAATATATACAGACAATAAAACATTTCACCTGACAATCCTCTTTTTGTCACATGTTATGTGATGTAATGTGCATGTAAGGTTGTCATTTTGGCGATATATTTAACATTGTCGAAAGTGCGAGGTTGAACTAGTCACAAAACCAGTTTAAACCAATCAATGTCCTGTACCAAGTTAAGAAAATGGCAGTTGTTGTAATCTTATAGTTTGTTTCTATGCATTGTCGTTTGTTTTTGTTGCACTTCAGTGTTCTGTTATTACGTTGTTTTTTCTCTTATAGTTGATTGGTTTCCCCGGATTAACACGAATTTATGAAAAAAGAATATGTGGTACGATTGTCAATGAGACAACTGTCTACAAGAGACCAAAATGACACAGACATTAACGACTATAGGTCACCGTACTACAACCTTCAACAATGACCAAAGCCCATACCGCATAGTCAGCTATAAAAGGCCCCGAAATGACAATGTAAAACAATTCAAACGAGTAAATTAACGACCTTATTTATGAATAAAAAACAAACGAAAAACAAATATGTAACACATTAACAAACGACAACCACTGAATTACAGGCTCCTGACTTGGGACAGGCACGTACAAACATTATGTGGTGGGGTTTAACATGTTAGCGAAATCTCAACCCTCCCCTAACCTGGGATAGTGGTATAACAGTACAACATAAACAATAAAAATCAGTTGAAAAAGGCTAATCTCATCAGATGGACAAAAATACAAGTGGACGTGGCCGGGTACTTGTACATTCCAACAACAAAAGGACACTTGGAACGATCTGAGAGTATTGTGTTCCTCAATCGATTTATGACTTTTGAACAGCGATTTACTTATGTTGCCTTTATTTATTACATTCTGAAGCGTACAAAACATCTTTGAATGACTTTATCGCAACTTACACATACGGTAAGTTCCACTAAGTGAACACTTAGACATATGTGCCAATACAATTTTTCCCGTTCTACAAATGTCGTCGCGATAATGAGGAATATAGAGAAGTTATGGAGAAGCGCTTTATTAAGACATTCAAAGCAAACCTAAATTACAAAAGAGGGACAAAAGATACCATAAACACGAACCACTAAAGAATAAACAACACGAACCACAAAAGAATAAACAACACGAACAAATGCGTAAAGAAAGACCGCAATTCACAACAATAACGTAACGTCACACTACCCGTTGGTAACGTTACTAGGTTCAATAGCTTGAAGTCCCGTGAACGATAAAACGTTAGAACAATGATACTAATATTTCATTTGCTACTTACCTGATTTTTCGTTTTTATGAATATACGAATATGTACACGACTTATATAAAAAAAATATTGATACATTTGTAAATATATTACAATAGATAATTCAGCTGATCTGTAAGAATTCCGTCTGCATGCATTATATATATTGTACTGTGTTACGACACTAGATTGAAACTGACGAGAAAGGTAACATCCGGCCATCGAAAGTCTAATCCTTTTAGAACCTAGGTGGTCGAGTGGTCTAGCGCGTCGGGCATAGTTAAGGCAATTTTGTGCATCGATCTCTCAGTAGTATCATTAGTTGAATCCCGGCGAGGGAAAAAAATATTTGCGAAAGTAAATTTACATATTTATCATTGTTTGGCTGATGTTTAAACGAATTATATATATATTGTGTCTTTTGTATATTAGTATACAATAGTTCATGATTTGGGTTTTTCACATATGTTAAATAATCATCAACATGGAATCTTTTTAATTTGTAGCATTCAACAGAACAACAATTACAGCAACTGCTACCGATGGGGATATTTACACAGACAATACACGTGCGTTATTTAAAAAAAAAGTATTCATAGTTTCACGATTTTAAACATGTCAACGGATGATATCTCAGTTGTAATGTTAATTCGTCATTTGACATATCATCCAATTTTATTCATTTCATGACAATATATAAATATGGCTTTAAGTTTAAAACTGGAATGGGATCCCAGTTACAGGAAATCAGTCCAGTAACCCTTGATGAAGTCCTTAAATAAATCTACCATCTTTAAAATGGGATATTTTTAACCGAGATGAAAACTGTGTTAAGAAACTTAAAAGTGTAGTATATCTAAAGGGTATTCATTAAACTTTCAACTTATGAATTTTTTTTTTTTTTTTTTTTTTTTTAAATAATAACTTTATTGCACTTTTCTTTGCTGTTGTTACAAATTACTCGACCTACAGCAGTTGGCAGATTATCCCTGTAAATTAGTCACTGGATAACCAGGGAATTTATGCAGTGAATTCATATTTATAGATATTTTGTTAGTTTTACAGTTCATGGTTATTACAAACATTTTACAAACTGTATTGTTTCATGATTACGGAAAGTGTATAGTTTTGTCCGGTTTTGTTTCTAAAGATTAAAACTTTATGATCATTGACCTTTAACCTTATTGATGAAAACCGTTGAAGCTGGTTGATCAATTGTGCGGATTAATTTATACGTTTTATTGATACTCACGAACAACTTAAACTTAAGTTAAAAATTATATGTGGTAAGTTTCGACATTGTAAATGGAAATTCATTTGATTAAGTGATAAAGTGTGTAATAAATGCGTTTTGAGACAAAATTCTGTACATTTTCACGAAGCATGCTGTTTCGGTTTATTACCACGTGTTCAGATATATTGTCAACTTTTGCTTCACAAATTTTATACATGAAAATATATTAAATCTAGCTATTCATGATCATATGTATCTTTTTACATCATTTAAAAATTTGCTGTTTTTAGCATTAATATATTTGTTAATTTCGTATGTGTTTAAAAATTCATTTCTAAAAACTGTATAAGCGTCTATGCCTTTTTGTTTATAATTTGATATATGAGTACTTTTATGAACTGAATATATTAAGACAGTTAGGAAGAGATTTATATCATTATACATAGGATCATGTATTTTATAGCCCAGTACTAAAGTTTTAAAATTAAAAATATGTGACCCAATTTTGATTTTGCTTACAAGTACATATATTTTCTTCCAAAATTCATGAAAGAATTGACATTTGAGAAAAAAGTGTTCGTAATCTTCAGTCAAGTTACACAAGTCACACATACTTGTTTCTTGTATGTGCCATTGTAGTAATAATTGTTTACATGGGAGGATGTAATGAAGTAATTTCCATCTTAACATTTTATATTTGTTATTTATTAAATAGGTAAAAGTAAATTGAAGCACATTATTTATTGGAGTGATTGATTCTAGATTGAAGATGTTTTTTTTCCATTTGGAAAATCCTAGTGGTCTCTCATCATTTTTGTTATTTAAATGGTTGTATATATCTTTGGATGACATATTTTCAATTAATTTTGATTTTTTGTTAACAGTCAAGGACAAGTTTAATTTTGTTTTTATAGAAGTTTTCAAAGATTTGTCAGATGTTAATGTACTAACCCATTCTTTTGGAATACAATTTTTCAATTTTAAAAGTTCGGAGATCCAATTAGTTTTTGAGGTTAGTTTCTCCAATATAACTTTTTGTGATATGTGACCTTTTTGATCAATTATATCGTTAATGAAAATAATACCATCTTTTATCCAATTTAGATAAACTAAACATTTTCCTTTAAATTTTATGTTTTTATTACCCCACAACATTTGTTGCCTAATATTTCTAAAATTTATGATAGGTGTATTACTTGATAGTGTATTATTTGCTTCGTACCAGCTCTTTAACATGTTCAAGTAAAATGAGGGTAGTATATTACTTAAATTAGGTAATGATTTTATGTTGTCAGGCATCATATGAAATATAAGGTTGTTTTTACCAAATTTATTGAAATAATATGTTGGAATGACTTTCCAATTAGCAAATTCTTTTGCGGTTAATCGTTTAACCCATGAAATTTGTAATGCATTCAAAAAGTAATCAATGTCTGTCATTTTTAGACCTCCATTTGTGTAATCTTTGGTAAGTGTTGAACGTTTTACCTTTTCTTGTTTATTATTCCATATAAAATTGTATATGAGTTTTTTAAAATCTCTTATGTATATTTGGGGTATTGAAACCACCGAAGCTAAAAAAGTAAGATTAGGTAAAATAAGCGACTTAACAACTGTTATTCGACCTATCATTGTTAAATTTCTTTTTTTCCAATCAAGTATTAATTTTTTTGACTGTTTCATTGTTTTTTTCAATATTTAATTTGTCACATTCACCTTTATTTAATCCAAAGTAAACACCTAGACTTTTAATTGGTTCCTTGCTCCAGTGTATATTTTCATTTTTTTCTTTACAATGTTTAAGTCTACCCAACCATATACCTTCTGTTTTAGATTTATTCAGTTTTAAACCAGAAAGCGTTCCAAATATTTCTATTAGGTTCAATGCTTGGTGAATTTAATTTTTAGAATTGAGAAAGAGAGTTGTATCATCCGCTAATTGGGAAATTTTTAGACTATGTGTTTTTTCATCAAGTGAAAAATTTAAAGTGTTTCTGAAATGTATATGGTGGATGATTTTCTGATTAAATTATATAAATCTTATTTTTGATTTTAAGCAGAAAATTAATAAAATGACCCTAGTAACACTCAAAACGTTGTTGATCTCTAAAGCCTCGGATAGCACGAACGGACGACTAACGGATAACTTTTTTTCAATCCGTTCATGTCCGTTAGACGTCCGTTCCTATCCGTTAGACGTCCGTACATGGCCGTTAAGCGTACGTTTTATCCGTCGACGTCCGTTACGTCCGGTGGAAAATTTTGAGCATGTTCAAAACTTTGAACGGACGTCCAACGGATAAAATGTCCGTTTGTCGTCCGTTTTGTACGATACTCGTCCGTTTCGTTTCCGTTTTGTATCTGTTACGTGTCCGTTATACATCCGTTGGAGGTCTGAAAGATAAATTCACCAACGGACTTCTACCGGACATTTAACGAATAAAACGGATGAGAAACGGACTTCTACCGGACGTATAACGGATAAAACGAATGATTAACGGATCGCGTCAGAAATGCCAAGTATTGGTAATTCAGATTTCTTAAGGTTCATGAATTCTTATTATTCATAATCGATCTAAGAGTAAGGACACGTCTTCACAATCAAGCAGTTCTTATTCAGGCCAGACACTGCCCTTTGGTGGAATTTTGAAGATCAAACCAAAACCAGTTACACAGAAACATTTTGAATATTTATGCGATTTACATGTATTTTTATTGACGTCTTTGATTTTTTCCGTATATCTTGTTCATCCGTTTTATCCGGTACTCTTCCGTTAGGTATCCGTTTTATGCGTTTCTTTTCCGTTGGATGTACGTTCGACATCCGTTCTGTCCGGTACGTGTCCGTTTCTCGTACGTTGCATATCCGGTGTGTGTCCGTTATGCATCCGTTACACGTCCGTTTTATTCGGTCAGTACATGAACGGACTCCCAACGGATAACAATTTTGTCAACGGACAACTTTTATTTTCATCCGTTAGGCGTCCGTTCGTGCTATCCGGTAAGGTGTGACCGAGGCTTTAAATGGAAGTCATAAACCTCTCGGAATTTTTCAAGAAAACATGAAGGGGTCTACTAGTAGAATAAAGAAACTGAAATTTTGCAGTATAATATGTGATTATAAAGCATTTTTACTATTTTTTAAATTGCATGCGTCCAATGCGCTTTTCCTTCATTTATCTTTCCCAAGATCGCTCCAAGCTAAATATTTCAAAGACAAGGATATATCAAAACGCAATCAATGTAAGAACTATATTATTCAAAATGATTTTTTTAATGAAAGCGAAGTTAATCATTTGGTTAACGATAGCTAAAGAAAATGAAACCTAAATTTCTAAATCATTTCTAAATTAATAAACGAACAAATTAAGAGAGGTTTGTTATAAATACTGTTAATACAGAAGTTTTGACTACTGAACTGATGATATCCTTGAGGACTGAAAGTCCACCAGCAGCGAGTTCAATCCAGCTTTGAAAAGCACGAAAATTGCACTTAACTAATTTTGTTCCTCTAAATCGAGTTTCTGGATATACTTCCATCAGTAACGCTCAAATCAAAAAACTTGTAATTTTTATGTTAGCGGTTGATATATGTTTGGTAACTAGAAAATTCAGACTTTACAAATAATAACGAATACTATGTTTTTGAATTGAAATTTTTTTATTACGGTTATCAATATTATATAACTCAAATATGATTTTTTTTAAAGATAACACGTTGGTATTTTTTAACCTATGAATCTTTTCTGGCTTTTCAGATTTCCTTTTTTGTGAAATTCGGTTAATGCCTAGTATTGATTTAGCTAACCATGGTTTATTTTTTCCTTAGCTTATTTTTTTTTTTTCA
This sequence comes from Mytilus galloprovincialis, assembly GCF_965363235.1. Lineage (NCBI taxonomy): Eukaryota > Metazoa > Mollusca > Bivalvia > Mytilida > Mytilidae > Mytilus > Mytilus galloprovincialis. Next base: position 12,780,134 of record NC_134847.1, on the reverse strand, counting down.
TTTATTGTCTAAAAGAAATGCACCACGACATAACTGTGTACTAGGGTGTAAAGTACCCTTTTTGGTGCTTCAATCGGTTTTTTTTAGAAGCCTTTTAATCTATTTTGCGTGATGCAGGTGTTAATTGGACGTACACGTTTTATTCTATGTCAAACGGCTTTGTTTAGATCATAAAATCACATCACTTTTCTGATCAAAGCGTTATTTTATGTTCTGTGTTCTCTCAGCTATTTGATCAATCCTTCTTCAAGTTTATTGACATGACGACGTAAACAACAATGCAATTCGCAGGTGACAGTTTTTCAATTGAAATAAAAAATCCACAAAAGCGCACAAACTACAACATGATTTTAACTCAGGATCTCGAACCCGACACTTCAGAACCTGGATAGGACCAGCCTATTAAAATATTTTGAGGTACTTTTTTAATGCCGCATGACATCGGACCAGAAAAAATCTGAGTGGAGCAGCAGACCCACATGAGGTAATCTATTTGAGTGTATATGAATTAGGTTAAGAAACTTAGGAGTATGACAACGAATAATTCAAGTGTATCATGTTAACGGTCCATTACACGGTAATCAATAATCATGAAAAGAAAAAAACAAGAAGAAAAACGTAGTTTGCTGATAGTTTACCTCTACTGGAATCTTGTTAATATATCAAATTTTCCAATACACTTCAAACGGATTTATTATTATTGAATAACGATATATCTGCATTTTGACAGACGACAAAGTGTTAACCCGTGCAGTTGCATTTTTGTGTATCACTAGTTTATGTTGTTTATAATTTATCGTTGTCGGTAAACTCATCCGGCATGGAAAGAAATATGAACCGTTAACGTTTACACTCTGACTGAACTTTGTTGATTCTTGTACTATAATGGTACGTTTTCTCGTGCAAATCGGGAGCGGCCGTAAAGGTTAAAAATTTAAAGCATATCTAGATCATGTACTCTGGTTAAAATTTACTGTAAAATGTTGCCTTTAATTGCATATGGAAGATTTTTTTCCAAATTTTAACTACTTGTTGCATAATTGTTTGCTTAATTAGTTAGTTTTGTATCTACAGATTTGTATGTTAAGCGAAGTCGTAAGAAAATATTGAATTAGAAATTTTTTGTTTATTCCTTGAACGGTTGTTAATTCTAGTAAAATGACTGAAAGAAAAATTTCTGCGGTAATTGGTAAAATCATCCGCATTAGATAATATTTGTAGAACAGTTAACTTTTTATACTTATGATTTTAATTAAACAAATATAATACAAATGCTTTTTTCTGCATAACGATTCGTCCAAATTTAAGTAAGGCATACGGAAATTGATCCGGAAATGAACGTCCAGTATTGCGCATGCTGATTAATCCATATTAGGGCTAATTTGATCGTGTCATTTAATAACATTTTGAATAATACGTACGTTGAGATACGTTTTCCCAATATCAAGACAGAAAAGGCAGAAAAGTTATATATCCAGTTACAATATTTCAACTTTCCTCAAACGTTATTGCAATTTGGTATACATTTGAGAAAAAAAACTTGTTTCTAACATTCAATAAGAGATACGTTGGTATTCAGTTTAGTATATTAGCTTTTATCGTATACAAGATTCAGAGAAATCCCTCTCGAAGCTTTATTTGAAAAAGATTCAGACCAGAAGCAGATTTACAGCTTCTCCGCAGTAGTGGTGCCATACAATCCGTAAATACAAACTAATTTCTGAAAAGCTTAACCAAGGAATTGGTCGTCGGCAATCCGAAATTAAGTGATAAATATGGTATTGATATGCATTGTTTTGACTTGTTGTGACTGGATGGTGTTAACTTACATTTCACAGATAGTTAGGTTGTGTATCATTATGCTATCTATCGACGAAATGACACGCTCTGTGTGATTGAACCAGCGAAAAGAACATCAACAAATCTTTCTACAAGGCCAAAGATGTTCCGTTTAGGGTATCAATTTTTAAGGGGAAATATAAATCATTGGACGGTTTTCTTTCAACGAGTTTCCTGTTAATTTTTTTTTCATTTCTGTAAGGGTCTGTTTGACTTTACGTAGACGAAATATTTCGATTTGAACTTTCACATGTTGACAACACGGTTTATGGAATTACACAAAAGCAATAGATGCTCATCTTTACAGCCTAATTTACAGTGTGTTGATATTTTTTCTGTTTATTCTTACAATTATAGTTTTATTACAATGTTTTGCAATTATATTTTGTAGACTGGGCTGGCTTAAGAATGTGAAGAGATGTAATAAGGAATATTCTGGCATAACACAGGCGTTTCTTTTCACATGTTGCAGTACTTATGTTTATGTTGTGTTATTATACGACAAAATATTATGAACCTACATTTCACTCGTTTTAGTGTAAAACCCGTACATAGTGTGACGTAACGCTCTTACTTATTAAACTGACAGGAATGATAAATGAAGTACTTATTGTAATAAAAGATCCATTGTTGACGAATTTAATTTTTATTCAAACGTGATATATATGTTCACAGTGGGCAACATAGATCGATAATATCATTCGAGTCATCCCTCGTGTTATAAATTGATATACTTGCTATCTGTACAAAATATTATAGACCTAAAAAATTAATCTCAGAAACTATGGGAATAAAACGTTGCTTCTATTTGTAACAATTATATGTATGCCATGATCTACGTTATGCTTTTATTGCACTAAGTATATATATATGAGTGATTACATATTTAAAAAATAAGGTAAAATGTAGTTAAATTTCGTTATGTGTATGTTTATGTTATATGAGACTGTATTTGCTTATAACGAATGCGTCTCTACTTAACATAAGGTGTTATGCACAGAACCTTAACAGGTTATATGTATTTTTCAAAGCAATATCTGCACTGCAATAATCAAATTGAACAGTTGTTTTTCTAGTTTTCTCTATGAACTAAAATGAGTTTGTGTTAAAATTAATGTTTTGCAGGGATTTTAACTGAGGGGGAATTGGTTTTAAAGTTTGATGACGAGGAAACAGAAACCAAAGAAATATTGGAAATTGAGACCTTGAGAGTAGGAAAATCATCTGAATACCAATATAGAGAGATTGATGGTCTTAAATTGACTGTCACAGATGCAAAGAAATCGTCCGTTCTTGTGGATTTGAAATCTACCGGTGGGAATGTTAAATATATCGTAGAAAAGGGCATTGCTAACGGAGATTTGACTAGCTTTATCAGAAAACTTTTGGATAATGAAAACATTAAGATGCATATGTCACCAAAAACAAAATATAAAGTCTCAGTCATCATACGCTCAAAGAACGAACAATTGAAAGAATCATCAGGTATAAATTTATTTTAGTTGTTTCCGTTTATCAACGCTATGTTGGTTTATTTCCTTGTACATTTCACAAGTTACATGTTACTTGTTGATTAAACATCCAGACATAGAGATACATAGGATTATACGTAGCTAGTAATTTTGTACCTTGACCATTTTGCATTTACACCATTGTACACCGAATATTTGCATTGCATACAGTATCGGTCAACTTCATTAACCAGGTCATACCTCAAGACTAAAATATGTTTACACTGGTATCATATATTTGTAAATCGTTGACATTTTGTCCGACAGACGATAATTGAAAATTTGAAATAAAATGTTTTATACAGAAAAGAAAAGATCCTTCAAACAGTTCTAATTTAAGTTTAAAATGTTTTGTTGGTACTAATGTAAGCAAAATACAACAAACTCAGGTACAAAATTGCATACATATAAATATTCCATGGTGTATGAAATTGTGAGTGCTAAAAGGTTAACTTGTAGCATTTTAATCTATTGTAATAAAAATTCAATATATCTAATAAAGTTTGTAGATTTAGCTAACAAAGTCTCTTTATTTGTATAAAGTAACATTCGTTTATAGTGGAAAATTGTTTTAACGTTAAATAAGCTACAATTAAAAATTGCTTGCTAGTCCCTCTCTGTGATTTATATTAGATAACTGAGGTAAATTACCCTATCAATCTTTCTTAAAGGGGAGATAAATGATTCATCTTTAATTTAAAGTCTTTATTCAAAAATGATGAACGGTTCTTTATATTGGTATGTTATCATTTTAAACGTTTCAAATTTATGAAATTATATTCGTACATCAATGTTTTGATACACCAATAACAAAAACTGAAATTTATTGAATTGATACATCTAGTAAGTATTCAAAATTATATCAGAAACCTATTCTTAATTATAAAATAATGCACCTGTTAAAGAAAGACTATACTCGAATACATTTTTTCAAATCGGCACATAATACAAAGGAATGTCACTCTTGCATACAAATGGCACATCAATATAATTAATTAACTGTGCATTCGTGCTCAACCTTCGATTCTGAATTCTAAATTATAAATATAACCAAACGTTGTTAATCTATAGGATAGAAAAGACGAATGAAAGCTAACCCACTGTTAAAAATATGTCGTTGAAATTTTTTAAAACTTCCTAAGAACAATGCTCCAGCCACTTGACTTTCAGAGCTCTTAATAAACGTGTTTACACAATATTTTAATAAAGTATTAAAGATTATTTCCTTTTTCAAAGTGTAAGACGCAATAAAAATCGTATGCTTGCATCATCTTACCTAAATACAGATTTAATTATGTCCTGAACATTTCGACATTTGTTTGTTTATTTTTGAAAATATCGGTTTGTAATAAATCACAAGTACATATTAAGATCCGACTAAATACCGATATCCCGATATCGTCAGCTAAATATGCTAGGTTAGGATATAAGAACTATTAGTTTTCTATATACTTAAGTACCTTTGTATCTAAGAAAAATAACACAACTACAAACTTAAGTTTGTTTACTAGCTCGCTGATTATATATAGATGTTGCACTCATGATTTTCTTGTCGTCATTCGAATCATCGGCCAGTGGGTTTTAATTGTATTCTTGTCCTACTCTCCAACCATGTTCAATCGAATCAGCCAATTTAACTTTTTTTTGACGATAAGCTAAACGTTCTATACCTTCACTAGTTCTCTGCTTAGCATGAGCGGACTTGTCATCTTAAGGATCCAAACAGGTTTCTGCTTCTTTGAATGTCGCGTTCATCTTCTTGTTGAACTTGGACTGGTTTTCACAGTTCTTTTTCTGGAATGTGTAGGTATCTGCCGTTAGAATTTCACTTTGAAGTTTACCCATCTACACCTCTGAACGCTCTTTTTTTGTGGTTGCCGAATGCCGGCATAATTGATGTGAAAATCTCAATTAGCTTACTTAAAAAATCATTTTGAAACTTTTCAATTACCTCTCCAACTATCTTTTCAATGTTAGTTTTATTGTCCATAGGATCCATTTTGAAGAACTTGCACTCAGAAAAAAATTGAGATACACAGTACGAAAACAAGGCTAGAAGTAATACTCATATAACTACCTATTTACAATTACAATTTAAAGAATCATACGCCTCGGAAATACCATACCTCGAAGACAATAAATTCTCGTTTTACAGGCGTGACGTGGGAATTATCTATTTAAAATTATTAAGTACGTTTCTGTTTTATTCGAAATTTGTAATTTTCATATTTTTAAATTGTCCAATTTGATATAAATACAGATTGTGCATCCATGCTTGCATTACAGTGATCTTACACGTTTTGTTCTACCTCTGTTTTAAGGAGTTTTTTTGGAATCGGGTGTTTTTTTCCTAATGATACACTTTCTGGTCTTCACTTTAAACTTTTTCAACCTCAGGCCAGACAATTTTAGGAAAACTGAATAATTTACCAAATTTGTAATAACATAAGCAACACGACGGGTGTCACATGTGGAGCAGGATCTGCTTAGCTTTCCGGAGCACCTGAGATCACCCCCAGTTTTTGGTTGGGCTCGGGTAAGTCTTGAGTTTTCTATGTGGTGTCTTCTGTACTATTATTTGTCTGTTTGTCTTTTTTATTTTTGGCCTTGGCGTTATCAGTTTATTTCCGATCTATGAGTTTGACTGTCCTTCTGGTATCTTTCATTCCTCTGTTATTCCAATACATGTCAGGTGTTCTTAATCAGTATTAAAAAGGTACTTAAAACTAATTAAAAAGAAGATTCATAACATTATTTTTTAAGTTACCACACTTATTAGATTCTGATTCTTTTCGTAACTTTAAAAGAATAAGTCACATCCTAAAATAATGTATATTTTTGCAGGCACTGTTGCAATGAAGAAAACTCGAGATATCCCTAAAATGCGTATCATACAAGCAAATAGAGTACTTTTAGAGGAAGAATATGATCCACTACCGTTGGTTAACGCTTTCTGCGACAGAAATGTCAGACAATACAAGAGCGTTGGTAGCCTCTCTGCTGAGAAAGCGGCATACGTTAAGCAACAATTTATGGGAATCAAAGCAATAGAAGACAGACGGAAACGTGTTCAGCAATTCCTTAATATTGCAGAAGACAACATTGAAGCAGATCAACTTTGGAATTTTATCAAAGATACAGCAAATGCTTTTGTAGTGAAGAAAATGGAAGAGGCTCGGCTGAGTAGAAGCTTAGGTAAAGTACATTAGGTTGAATGGTCTTTAAGTTAAAGGAATCCATCGTTGATGGAAACCGTTAGTTAAATATATCTCAGCAAAACATTTCTAAAGGTCATACTTTATTACCAAAAGAATGGTTGCATAAATAGCAAAATATATAACTACAATCCCAAGGTGCTGAGTTCACCTTTTCATGTATAATACATAATCTATATAAGATATATCAATTGTGGTATATATAAATAAGAAAATGTGGTAGGAGTGCTAATGAGATAACTCTCCATTAAAGTCACAATGAAACATCAATAAACAATTATGTCATAGAGCCTTGGTTATCAGCCTATATATATAGCTAAAACTTTGAACGAATAAGTTTAGTCTTTGATAAAATATAAATACAATATTAATAAAACAAAATGTTGTAGCAACAGTGTCAAATAGCTACTCTAACCTGGGACAAAATGGTACACAAGTAAATTTAAAGATAATAATTCTGTTGTTAGGAGTACGGAAACATTTTTTACAAAACTTATTTCATTTGATGTTCACAGACCGAGAGCAGAAGTGAAAACTTATCGTCATATTGAATACTTATCAGAGGTAATCTCAAAGTATAAATACCTAAACTTGTTTTCCTCCAAACACATTTTTTTAAGCAACTGATTATTCGAAAATGAAAGCATTGTAATGAATAAGTTAGTAATAAACTAATATAACTCTTCCTTTTATAACTTAAATGTAATTACCTATTAAGCACAATTACTACTATGTGTGTGTTTCAGGGGGAGTGTGTTTGTGTGTGTGTTTGTGTGTTCACTTGAACGATTGTGACATTTTTCATAAATATACAATGTTGATTTCCATTCCGTCTCTACCTTAAAGATGTACTTAAGTGAGGTTTTGGAATAAGTGTCAATTGTTCGGACTCCTTGGTGTTCCTCCATACGATACAAAATAAAATATTTTGCCCCCTTACACCTATTTTATCTTTTTAGAATAAAATTTATAGCTCAGAAAAGGTCATTTGACAAATTTTGATTTTAGAACTAAATAATACCAATACAAATACATGTATAAGGTAAAAGTCCAAATCAGCCTTTTCCCGCCATATTTTATTAATCAAATATCTGTAAAAGGAGCTCCATGACCTATCAATATTTTTAGCTTATTTTGATCCTTAACTAATACTCTTCCGGATTAAAGTATCAATTCTTGATTTATTTAATTTTACTTTAGATCACCTAATTACATCCTTAAGTCAAGAATTGCTGTCTTCTTTTCCTTGCTATATAGCTAATATTATAAACGGTTAAAACGAAAACTGTTTAATAAAAGAGTTATTATCATTTAACGATAACATACTGGTGTTGAGTACATAAGGGTAATATGTTAAAGTTTAGTTTGGGAGCGACATCGGACATAGACCCCTGGAGATTATTCAGTATCAGACCGTAAAAGTCATCAAAGTTTTAAAACGTCAAGGACAAACGAACTATTTACCACTCTGTGTACAGCTGGCCAATGACGACAAACTTACACCAGTGACATTCATCATAGAGTCAAGATGTATACCATGAAGTCTAAAATTTGAAGAAAAAAAAACATTGATAAATCACGCAATTTATCTTTTTTTTTATGTTTATACATGCGTTCGATGACATTACTAAACGAAACTTCTACGGCATATTTTGTAATGAACTTATCTTGAAATAGGAATAAAATGGCAATTAATCTCAAAAATCGATTTTGGACTTTTACAATTTTTGGCATTTCCTATCTTATAGGATAATATATTTTGTGTTTTTTTTTTTCATGATTTCATTTGCAACCCATTTGAATTTAATTTCTTAAAGCAATGACACACATATTAGTTTTGATTGATTATTATTACCTGCATTGAATATCCGATGCACTTGAAACATCTAAACTTCTATATCCTGCACTTTTAGTTAATTGCAATCTGACAATATTACAAGTTTGGCAATACTTGAGACTAAGACAATTACTGGTTTATTTGACTGTGACTACGACATGAATGCATAACTTGAAATATCATCCACATCGGCACAAGATATCTCTCTTTTATCAGGAGTCATGCAGTTGCGATATTTTTCATTAAAAAACTGTCTTGTTTTTATATCTGGACCATATTACATTACCACCCTCATCATCAACATCGCATTACAAACTTGGCCATTTATCTATCATTTAAAGTACATATTCTTATAATGTTCTTTAGCTTTTTGTGTATTTTGCTTATAGAGATTGATTTAAATGAAACTTTTTATCTACACCGTTCAGAATGATTTGACTTTTCAGAAGCACATGGAGTAAGATTATCAGCCAGATGTCCAGGAAATGGCCTCGTTTTTAAAGGAACATATGAATTTTGGATTACTGAAAAAGGTATGAATTATCTTTCTTAGTTCTGAATACTGTTTTTCATTTCACACCTTCATAGTTCTTATATAATTTTCATATCTATAAAATTTGAATATGATAGGTTCGAAACTATGTAACCTATGCAAACAATAGTTCAATGTTACTGTGTAATATTCATGTGCGACACTGATAAATGAATCCCTTGTTCAAAGAAAAGCAATATTGGTAGAACAAATTACATTGTTTGGTCAGAGAGTTTAGGATAAAACACATTTTATCTCTGAAATAAACTCACTAATCTATATATAAACTTCAGATAGCAACACTCAGTTAAGTACAAAAAATATGTATTTAGACAAAAAAAAAATGAATCAATTGCTTCGGTATATGAATATACAAGTTATAAAGTTTGTTTTTCTTCTTATTTTACCAAGCAAACAATTTTCTTAAAACAATTTAGAATCATCACGGATTATTATATAGTTTTATCGCGCATATTTTGCATAAACCCTTTGTTTTGATACTTGTATTTCAATCTCATAAAAGGAGTACAGGGTTGTTCGGTATATAAATATGGAAGCATCGCCGTACGATAGATAAGGTTTTACCTGTATTGTTCAGCCATAATTTATCTATTGTGACGGATTATGTTATAAATTTCGCGTTCTTTATATGCTCCAGCCAAATAGATAGCTAACAAAATACAATACACAAGAAACTAGGTATATGCATTTCAGTCGTAATCGATTAAGATAATTATAAAATGTATTCCATACTATTAGTTTACATACTGCATTGAATTGTAGTTGTTGAAGTGCATTGTTATGATATTAGCATGCGTAGCAAAACCAGCTATATGTAACTGTTTTAGTAATAACACATTAAATATTTTATGCGTCCTAAGCATATCTGGTTTCATATTTAAAACTAGATTTGCTAGTGTGGTTCTTATTTCAACTTTTTAAACATGTTGAATTATTGATGATTGAACTCAATAATAGTTGATAGTACTTTATGGGTAAAATCTGTTGTTTTTTCCTTTTTATTAGTTCTCGAATGTATCCACATTTCACTATTACAATAACATCTTTATGGTTTGTTTGTGTTTTTTTTTTATTACAGACGTAAAATCTCCACTTCAATCATTGATTGTAGAGGAAAGGAAGAAAAAAGGTAAATCGTACTTTTATTCATTCTATGATTATCGTAATTTGTGAAAATGAGTCCTTGAAAAATTACTATTTGAAATTGCATATTTATGTCTAATTAAAAGAGCACATTACTTTTTCGTTATGTAATTGCTAAACTTAAAATTCATCAGATTTGTGTATGATGGTGTAATAATGGCCAAATGCATACACAATACCAATGGTTTTCATCTCATGGTCGCTGATAAATCCTATGGACACAAAAATCTTATATGCGTTAAACTCAATTAAAAACACAAATGCGACTTTTGTAGAAGCATTTTTGTTTTTCAAAGTATGCAAACTATTTACATATCGTTTGTCCTTTGGTCATGGTATTCGGTGAATGTTTAAAATTTACAAATCCCCTTTGTTATTATCCTTTTTCAAAACCATGCCAGTATAAAAAAAATATTCATATTAAAGATCTGATTAGTAGTGTTAAAAAGTTACTTTTATACCTTGAAATAAAAACTAAAACTGAACTCGGAGGAAAATTTCAAAAATGAAAAGCCCTAATCAAATAGCTCAATCAAAAGCTCAAACAGATCAAACGAATTGAAAACAAATGTCATATTCCTGACTTCGTACAGTAATTTTTTTAAAGAAGCAATAAACAGTTAGGAAAAAGAAAAAAACATTACCATGATAAATTTTATCATTCCCTTTCTCTTGCTTTCCTACAAATTAAGCCTACTATTTGTGTCATATATGCACATATGTTTGTAATCAGTATCTTCCAATTTGTTGATTTCTTATAGTTAAAGTGGTTAAAAAAAATGTTTGGTGTATCCATGATAACAATCTACATTTAATTGCTACAAAATTTGCAAAAAGGGGGTAAAGATGTGATATATTTTCCAAAAAAATGTCGAAAACTAGAATTTCAATCCCTTGGAGACATACATTTTCTGAAACTTTTTACATATATCTGTCCAGAGACCAAATCAAAATCATGCCTTTCGTCTCACTCTTTGTGTTTATTGATTAAATTATTACAGTTTTACAAGTTAGTTTCACCAGATTTTATACTTTATTGCAGATCAAGAAAACAGATATTCAGAAGGTATAAGTAAAATTAAGACGACAACACAGTATCATATAACACAGTTTTATATAAATAAACAAGCAGAGAAACATTGGTTTTTCATCTATTTTTTCTTTGATGCGATAAAAATATAAACAGATTCTTGTTACAAAATATTATGCTAAATTAATCAATACATTAATAAGTCAGTATGGAGATTTCATCATTATTGAGCAACCTGAAGCTGAATTTGGCATGTTCTATAACCTGTATATATAGAAATCCAGTGTGGAGTTGCCCGTGTAAAACCGAAATATATAAATCAAGGAACGGACAGTTATTAAATTTTCTAAATTTTATTTATTTAAAATAAGTTCGTTTGGTTAAATTTTGGCAGTATATTTCGAAAATTCTTGATTATATCTAGAGAAAAAATATTATCAAAATAATGGGTCTTTACTGCGTTTGGGCATAAACTGTGATACATAACAGTACAAAAATAAATCTTCTATTTTAATAGCGCATCTAGTGCCAATTAGATAACCTACAATTTGTCGATAAATTTGTTGCCGAAACGTTCATAAATATTATCAGGGTAAAAATTAACAGCTTCAATCACCTCATCACACCTCCAATAAGTATATCTAGCATGTTTACCTTTCTCATTAGAGAAGAAGGCTTTAAATGAGTTGCAGCAAATATATTCGCATTCAGATTTACCAAACGACCATCTAATTACATAGGATTTATTTTGTGTGAAAGTGTAGTGTAAAGAGTCGAAAAGTTAAAACTGTTTTATTACAATAATTTATGAAAAATTCTTTGGTAGTGGTTAATGAACTTGTTAAAAACTCTGAACGATTAGTTGTAGAATACTTACTAGAGGCCGAGATGAAACGATAATCACCAGCCTAGTAGTCAACACTTCGGTGTTGACATGAATATCAATAATTTGGTCATTTTTAATTTCCCGTTTACAAAACTTTCAATTTTTTGAAAAACTAAGGATTTTCGTACTACCAGACATAGATTACCTTAGCCGTATTTGGCACAACCTTTTGGAATTTTGGATCCTCAATGCTCTTCAACTTTGTACTTGTTTGGCTTTATAAATATTTTGATATGAGCGTCACTGATGAGTCTTATGTAGACGAAATGCGCGTCTGGCGTACAAAATTATAATCCTGGTACCTTTGATAACTATTTACACCACTGGGTCGATGCCACTGCTGGTGGACGTTTCGTCCCCGAGGGTATCAAAAGCCCAGTAGTCAACACTTCGGTGTTGAAATGAATATCAATAATGTGGTCATTTTTATAAATTTCCCGTTTACAAAACTTTCAATTTTTTGAAAAACTAAGGATTTTCTTACTACCAGACATAGATTACCTTAGCCGTATTTGGCACAACCTTTTGGAATTTTGGATCCTCAATGCTCTTCAACTTTGTACTTGTTTGGCTTTATAAATATTTTAATATGAGCGTCACTGATGATTCTTATGTAGACGAAACGCGCGTCTGGCGTACTAAATTATAATCCTGGTACCTTTGATAACTATTTTCAGTTTTTTTGTGTAGTTTATGTAACCAATGCATAGAAGAGACCTTCACATTTTCAGAAGAAGCCTAAAGCTGCGATGTGGTTATGATATGTTTGTTTACTATATGACTCTCTGTAAAGCGCACGGACTTGAATATAGATGAATTGAACATGTCATTCTTACACATTTGTGGCTACTTTATCGGCCGGTACAAACACGCTTTGAAAGTTCTTCAAGTTAATTTCTTATTCTGGAAATAGGCTTTCATTTATTTCTGAATTATTTTCAAAATATAATATTTTATTACCTACAAATTATCCTTATCTAGTTTGTAAGCCGTCATGATGTAAAAACGACTAATCAAATAACTCAACTTTATATATAACTAAAATAGGACAATTGTGTTGATAAAAAATTTACACCATTCCATTTGTTTTCAACATAATAAATATCATCAATAACTAACACGTTCCGGGTCGGATCCGATACTGATATCAATAGTATATGTCTTCTTCTCTCAGGAAATTCCATCGTTGTCGAAGCAGTCAATCGGATATTAAAACACATTTCTTAATTTTAATCATATTTAAAGTTAAAATAAAACATAAAAAACTGAAATACTAAAAAAAAAAAGGGTATCTGCGTTCATTCATAAAATATTATTTGCAATAAAATTTCCAAAATGCAAACCCCGCAATTGAATACTATTTACATCTAGTGCAAGGGAATATAAATCCAGATATAAATAAGGCAAAAGTCACGGAGCCACGTGTTCTAGTAACATTGAATCCTATTTTTTGTGACTATCAGTAACGTTGAATTAACCAGAAGTCATTACTGATCTCAGTTATTTCATAAAAGATACGACAGAATATACATATTTTTCGGAATCGGTACAAGAAAACGATTTTCTGACGTCGAGAGAGACTTTTTCATCATGAAATGATATTACTATCTTGCACAGATGTTTCCTGATCGATTTACAAAAATTCATTGATGGAAAGACGACCTACAAATGGTTTATTATTGCATTATTTTTCTTATTTCTCTTAAGGAGTTATTGCCCTTTGTAGTCAATTTTTAAAAATTTTGTAAATTTAACAAAATATTTTTTAAAGTTATCTTGATCATGAAAATAAAATAAAATATTAGACATTGTGGTGACGTCAGCCTATTCATTTGCCGTGGATTCTTTTTCTAGAATCAACGCTTCTTGATTCTGTCAGTGAAATGAGCTCACCAAAATATATATCATTGTTTCCTTTGTAACAATAAAAAAATGTTGCCTAATTTGAAACTGAAAAAAAGTTGGACAAGGTGTATTTGCACCAATTTAAATAAAGAAAGAACTCTGACTAAAAAGTGCTGTATAATTTCTGTTTCAATTATTAATACTAGAAGTCATCTATGAAGTTGGATGCATGTAGTAAGTTTGAAGTTCAACTAAAACTATTCAGTATTCAGCGATACAAAGCCAAAATTAAGAGCCTGTGTCGCTCACCTTGGTCTATGTGCATATTAAACAAAGGACACAGATGGATTCATGACAAAAAACTTTTTTTAGGTGATGGTGATGTGTTTGTAGATCTTACTTTACTGAACATTTTTGCTTCTTACAATTATCGCAATTTATAATAAACTTGGCCCATTAGTTACAGAGGAAAATATTTTGTTAAATTTACAAAATTATTAAAAATTGACTACAAAGGGCAATAACTCCTTAAGGGGTCAACTGACCTTTTTGGTCATGTTTGACTTATTTGTGGATCTTACTTTGCTGAACATTATTGCTGTTTACAGTTTATCTCTATCTATAATAATATTCAAGATAAAAACCAAAAACAGCAAAATTTCCTTAAAAATTTCCAATTCAGGGGCAGCAACCCAACAACCAGTTGTCGGATTCATCTGAAAATTTCAGGGCAGATAGATCTTGACTTGCAAAAGAATTTAACCCCATTCTGAATTGCTCTTAAAGCTTTGGTTTCAGAGTTATAAGCCAAAATCTACATTTTACCCCTATATTCTATTTTTAGCCATGGCTGCCATCTTTGTTGGTTGGCAAGGTCACCGCACACATTTTTTAAACTGGATATCTCAATGATGATTATGGTCAAGTATGGTTAAATTTGGAAGAGTAGTTTTAGAGAAGATTTTTGTAAAAGATTAGAAAAAAAATAGGAAAAATTGGTAAAAAGTTATCAAAGGTACCAGGATTATAATTTAGTACGCCAGACGCGCGTTTCGTCTACATAACAAATGACTAAATGGTAAAAAATGACTTTAAAGTGCAATAACTCCTTTAGGGGTCAACTGACCATTTTTTACTTATTTGTAGATCTTGCTTTGCAGAACATTATTGCTGTTTGCAGTTTATCTCAATCTATAATAATATTCAAGATTATAGCCAAAAACCGCATCATTTCCTTAAAATTGCCAATTCAGGGGCAGCAACCAAAAAACCGGTTATCAGATTCGTTTGAAAATTTCAGGGCAGATAGATCTTGACCTGATAAACAATCCACCCCCATGTCAGATTTGCTCTAAATGCTTTGGTTTTTGAGTTATAAGCCAAAAACTACATTTTACCGGTATGTTCTATTTTTAGCCATGGCGGCCATCTAGGTTGGTTGGCCGAGTCACGCCACACATTTTTTAAACTAGATACCCCAATGATGATTGTGGCCGAGTTTGGTTTAATTTGGCTCAGTAGTTTCAGAGGAGAAAATTTTTGTAAAAGCTAACGACAAACGACGACAACGGACAAAGGACAAAGGACGCAAAGTGAGGAGAAAAGCTCACTTGGCCCTTCGGGCTAGGTGAGCTAAGATTGACCGATGAAATAAAATAAAGTGAGTATTATGTCAAACAGACAAAAATCTAATGAGGGATAAATATACCAAAGGGTATCTATGGTTCTTACATCAAGGGCCGTAGCCATAGAACCTCCATACCTTAAGGTAAGTTGAAGATGGTCCCTATTCTATAGACAGACCTACATATTGGTTCCCCGAATATTTACATAATTGGGGATTGAGTCAAAAAAGGAACTTAGGCTTGGAGAGGATGAATGCTTTCAAATTTGAAGTAATAGGTGTACCTTTCCCCTCTTGACTGAAAAAGCAGGGAATAGGGTAAATGTCAAGGGTAGGGAAAAGTTGTATTTTTTCACTGTTATATTTCCCCCTTGCTTATCCTGATGATAAGCACACTGGTTAAGAAACTATCAATTTTGAGATGGGTCTTGCCTAGAAAGATTATAAAGGTTTAAGTAGGGTTTTTGCTTATCCTGGCTTTGTCTTCCTAAGCACGTGAACAGACAAAGCCAGCTTATGTTTTCAGTGGAGGATCCAGAACTTATTATAAGCGTGGGAGGGGGTGACTGACAGCCATAAGAGGGATCCCGCTACAGTCCTGCTTCAGTGCTTTCCTGTATATTCAACCATTTTTTCCCGCGAAAGGGGGCCCCTGGATCCGCCTATGGTTTCATATAAAGAAAAAGATAAGGAGATGTGTTATGAGTACCAAATAGGCAAGAATCTACCAAAGTTCAGATGAACTGGATGTTTTTAAAATTATAGGCAACATATCGGCATTCAACAATGAGAAAACCTAAGACCCTATAGTCCGCTATATAAGGCCACGATATAAAATGATGGGATATATTATTTCTGTGTATTTTGTGCTGTTTCTAGATTCTTGTTTCTTGGTATGCATAGTAAATGATGACCCCTGTGCGGTTTTCTTACTTTTTGTAACATCCGGCAATACTGATTATTTATTATTAATTATTTATTATTGATACGTAATACCACAAGATTGACCTTACAAGCTGAAAAAAGAAATCATTCCTATGCATAATTTTCAATGCAAGGTAAATAAAAAAGTTTGTCTCAGAAAAAATCCGTTTATCTTATTTTGCATGTTATTGTAGATATTGCCCGTATTATGCCAAAAACTGGTTTTAGGATAATAGTGTTTATTTTTTATGAAAAGACCCTATAAGTGAGTCAACATTAAAACCAAGATATGCCATCTTTAATTACCTGACATAAGAATCGTAACTATATCCCTTCTAAATAAGTATGTTTAAACGTGTTGTTTGCTTTTGATGTGAATGACGATATTTTTGTGCTTTGTAAAGAATATAACCATAAAAGATTTTATATGCAATACCTGAGAGAATAAGATGTCTGTATGTTGATTTATATTTACAAATGATGTCCGTATGTCAATTATAAAAGTTCGTTAATGTTTTGACTAGTTTGTGATATCGAAAACCCTTGTGTACTTATTTGTCAGTAATACACATATTTCTTTCGCTAAAATCTAATACGTTGTTACATACACGAGCGAATTGTACAAGTTGATATATAAACACCGTCAGATGGTGACAAGGGATAACTAATAATAGGCAATGAAAAATCTTTTATTTCATCATACATTTTGGTATTTAGCTTCCCTTTAATGATATAGATGTCAAGATCCAGGAAAGGGCTAGGTTCATTGTTAATATTAATATCATATTAAGTTATTCAACAGCATAAATATCTTTAGTGTACATACTGAAGTCGTCGTTATTGAGAGTCAATATATCACCAAAATATTTAAAGTATTATTAAATTTTTATATCAGATCTTGATTCGAAAGGTCTTTGCTGATTTTAGTCATAGATTGGAACTCATAACAATACAGAAAAAGGTCGGCAATAAGTGATTTACAGTTAGTCAAATTGTTAATCCGATGACTTGACGATATACGGAATCTCAACCGCGAACAAAATGGTATCTAGTTAAAATTCATAGGCAGTTATAGTATCAAAGCATGTCCAATAGACAAAGTTCTTTTGTTTGTTGTTACTAAAAAATAATTTAGAACAGTTTGAACATATATATTCGCATTCTGACTTTATAAATAAGAATATGAGGCAAAGTAGTGTATAGGGTAATAAAATCAGAATTATAAACAGATTTAAAAGCACCAATATAGGCATGCAAATTATCCGATACTTCCAACGAATTTCAACACTTCTTAGGTAATTAATTCCACTATTTTAAAATCCTTATTTGAACAATTAATATCCAGGTGTTATGTTGTACAATATGTACTAGTAAGTAGGAAAGACAGTTTAGTAATGCAACTTTTGCTAGAAAATAAATCTATATCTGTAAATTGTTTTGTGCAGCTTCGAAATCCAGTCTATAGTTGGAACTATCATTGCATTTGGTTTTGCTTCTTAAGAAGTAGAAAACTTTTATGTTTGTTACAGATATCATTTTCTAAAAAACGAGCCAGTTGGTTTTTTGTAGACAAAACGCGTGTCTGGCATATATATAAAAATTAAGTCCTGGTATCTATGATGAGTTTATTTCGAATGTTAGTGAATTCGTGATTTCCTTTTGCAGAACCTCAATATGAAATTTACGTCAAACAATAATGACATTATTAACAGCTTTATCAGCCGGGACAAAAACAAATATCTTGGCGAGTTCTTTTAGTTTATGTTGGATACAAAAAATAGGTTTATTAGGGTTATGGTTAAGAGTAAAATGTTCTTTAAAATGTTGTATACGTATTTCAACTACTATGTTCATGACTGAATTAAAAAAAAAGGCAAAAGATTTCTTGCCAGATTTTTCTCGTTTTATCAATCTGAAGCAGTAGGTTTGGAATGAATTGTGCATGATATTACGACACTTATTCAAATTAATAATTGACTTGGCGACATTTAGGTCCTCTACTGAGGAATGATTTCAACTCTCGGTCACGAACGATGATATGGTCTTCTGTTATAACATTTGAACTGGGGCCATAAATTCAATCGAAATTACTACAATTATATGACGTAGGTGCATTGTCACTGATATTCACATCTTTACACACTTGGGTATAATCAAACATATATTTCCAGGAAGATTTTTTAAAAACATAACATATAAGAGGGAGTTCAATCCGCCAATAATTACAAAATGAAAATCTTTATTGACAAAGGAGTAGGTTCAGTAAGACCCTTTTTTGGCCCCAAAATATAGCAGTTTTACAAAATTGTGAAAATGTAATCTTTTAGCTATTCAGTGGAAAGAAGAAGGCTTCTGCTACAGAAATATGGGCTGTTTTTTTACAATACAATGCACATATATAGGGTACTAGAATCATTAAGTCATGCTAAATTACTGAAATCTTCAGAATTTGCTCGTTTTAGTAATATTTTAGACGGTTTCCGTCATAAATGAAAGTGGCCGCATTCGTGTTCATTCATAATATTGAAATGTAAGTTGTATTAGATGCTAATACATAACATATATAAAGGTTGAGGATGAACACGGATGCGGCCACTTTCATTTTTAACAAAAACCATCTGAAAAGTGACATTTTTTGGCATATCTGATAGATTTTTATATCTAAGCTTGAATCGGAGCGTTTTAAATGATTACATCAGTTAAAATCTTTCACATAAACTAATTAAATCAATTGAAATAGACACTTAAGTGTTTAAAAAGTGTCCAAAATCTTTCGTTAGATGAAACTGAAATTTGAGGCCAAAATCGGCCCTTACCGGACCTACTCCTTTGATTTTGATAAAATGTTTTTGTGACCTTCAAGGCGATCAATTTTGGGAAACAGATTAAAAAACAATTTGTCATTATAATCTAAACGATTTCATACATAGTGCTGTAATATGTAATTGTTTTGCAATCCTGTATGGGAATTTCTCGTTGTTGAATGCCGTACGGTGGAATACAGTTGTTAACTTCTGAATCATTTGGTCTTTGATGGATGATTATCTCAATGGCAATTATACCAGATTTTCTTGTTTTTATATAAATATGAACAAATTTGTTTTACAGATATCTGACAGAGAAAGGCTAATTTCAAAACAATATATCACTTCAGAAATACAACTAACACTGAACTAGTAATTTTACATTGTGTAAATAAATTTCTATCGTTGTTTTGTATATCTTTTTTTTTTGTAGACGGTATTAAAAGACGGAAACAACGAAAAGGTAATACAGTTATGATCATATATTATACTCTAAGGATATTCGTTCTTTACACATGTAGTATTTGTTTTTTTCTATGAAAGCAAGTGTTAAGCAAATGATATAATCATTTTTTTTTAATTAACAGTATCCAGTTGTAAAGACTGTAAACAAGATGATTTAGTTGTGTAATCAATTTAAATCAGACAAACTTTGTTTTTAAAGTTGCATTTTATATGGGCAAAAGAGACTACTTCAGCTTTACTTTTAACAATCATTCGTCAAAGAACTTCCTGAGAAGAAAATATATAGTAAAACGGCATCGTTCGATATCCAATTGAATTTAGATATATTTATAGAATTTGTGGTAAATCAAAATGTTATTTGTTATATGTTAACCATCATAGGAACTTCTCAAACTACTAGACAATAGTATATTCTTTGATAAATGAAAATAGCATAATTCACTAGTTAATTTAAAGTTTGATGTCAACGGTCGCTTTGATCTAAACAAAATCTAATAAAAAGCTCCGATACGACCAAAGATGTCGAACCCTAAATCGTTGGAGCAAGTATGGCCACTACATTCATTTCAAATACATCTTTATATTACATCCATTGAATGGTTGTTGTGTGCTGATACATGTTTTATTAGTTGTTACTTGTATTTGCTTTGAGCAAGCTGTTAGTAACTGCAGGTACACTCAGATCTGTACTCAGTGTTTGACTACAACTTGTTGTTGTAGGGATGTATAAATACCGTTCCCCGTATCTATGTTTTTCTTATTTGTGATCATGCGTTAAGCCTGAACTGATTTTGAAAGTGTGTTCATATGTTGAGTATTTACATCACTGTCCTAGGTTAAAAGAGGGTTATGCGCTTGATTACTTGCCTGTTCAAAGTTAGAAGCCTGTAAATCAGAAAATGTCGTTTGCTGTTGTATATCATACTTGCATTTCGTTCATTATACTTTTTACTTAGTCCAGGCGATTAGTTTTCTCGTTTGTATTGTTTTACATATATCATATCGGGGCTTTTTGTAACAAACTATGCAGTATGGATTTTTTTTATTGTTAAGGCACAATGATCACCTATAGTGATTGGTTTATGTGTCATTTTGTCCCTTTTAGAGAAATGTCTCAATAGCAATTACATTCCATCTTCTTATTGTTATATTGATACGGCTCTAAAAGTTTGAAATTTGACTTTCAACTTTCATTATCCAATATCAAAAATCTTAATAGACGGTTCAGACCTACCACGAAAACCTTTCACACAACTACAAAAACCTGAAAATAAATAAAAAATGTAATTCATCATTAATGCATCTTCTTGGTGTATTTAGATTTTGGATATTGGACCATGATAGCTTCACTTTCAAACTTTTCAGTTCTTAGTCTTTAAAAAAATCTTTTATACGTACCTTTTTTCAAAATATCTAATAATGAACAGGGAGTTTTAAACTATATTTTAACATCCTTTTGTCTCTACAAATAGAATTTACAATCCAAAATTTGTGATACTATCAAAGAAACCTTTTCCGTGTAAATCGTCGTTACCTGTTTGTATTATAAGTGTGAAAAAATATATTTTGATAGTCCATAAAAATTTAAGGTTAATGCAACTTAAAGTTCGCTCATGTTTGGGCATTTTCTTTGTTCACTTCGAAAATGTTCTCACATATTTTCACGTATTAGGTTTTTGTGAAGGTATATGAATAAAATATATGTTTACAATATTTTTAATAATCATGGTTCTATAAACAAAATAGGAAATATGTTAATATTTCAATTTTTGCGAACCATTCTATCATTTAAGATATTAATTACCTTAACATTAAATCTATAACACTAAAATAACGAGGTCTAATTTGTCAGCCGTCATGGGGTAAAAACGACAAATCAAAGAATTGAACTTTATATATAGCTAATATAGGAGAATGGTGTTGATTAAAAATTACACCACTCCAGGCTCTTTTTTCAATAATTAACAAGTTCCGGGTCAAATCCGATACCGATACCAATTGTATATTCACCTGTTACCTGTACCTTATCTGTACGTTCCGAATCTGACAGGCGCACCACCAAACGGTGTATTTAGGATTTGCTATAAACACGGGTCATAAACACAGGGTTGACACTAAAAAATTCTATCACTGTCGCATTGTTTCCTATTGTAGTTTATCAATCAGTATGACTTTAAAAGATGACAATACGAATACTATAAATCTAGACTTAAAATAAGGCGTATAGGTACATTTTCCAATTTGTTAACCGGCATGACGCAAAACAACGAAACAAAGAATTCAACTAATATTGGACAATGCTATTGATAAATAATTACTCCTTTCCAGGCCCTTTTGTTTTTCAAATTGTTAAAATTTCCAATAATTTATAAGTTCCCGGTCGACAGTTTCAAATCGAAAGATTTTGAAAGTAGAGAAAACTGTGCATCTTATAATCAGCGTGACTTTATCAAATTACAAAATCAATACTAAATATCCTGGCTTAATAGTTATCAAAGATACCCCGATTATAATTTAGTACGCCAGACGCGCGTTTCGTCTACATAAGACTCATCAGTGACGCTCATATCAAAATATTTATAAAGCCAAACAAGTACAAAGTTGAAGAGCATTGAATAAGGCTTACATATAGTTATATAGTTTAATTCAATCACAGACCAGCGATTTCACGGGTGTGTTCTAGTATCATATAATTTATCAAATGGTTAAGGATTTATAGATTCCACCACTGTGACAAGTGTGTTACTATATTTCTCCCCCTCGAAAAAGTAATTTTTTAATGTTTACAGCGCGAGAGAGCTTGCCGAGCTTTTTAAACAATTAAAGCTTAACTTTTGAGAGTGGAAAAATCTGTTTCTTTATTGATTTTTTGTTCTTTAACATTTGCAGAAATTTCTTTATATGAGACGTCATCAGGCATGACAGTCTTTTTTCCTGACGTCACATTCGGAGTTTCAGAAAACAACCAACACAAGTTGACGTCATCATTATTTTTTTTTACCAATCTTTTGCTGAATACAGATATTTCACTCAGTTGGAAAGCAGGTCACGGTTTGACCCCAAGTCTATCAGCAACAATGGAGTCACGTGACCGTGAAAATTCAGTTAAACTACGGACGAGACAAACCTCATTTTAACTCACTAAATACAACTGTCGTAATAAAAATCAATGAATCCAAATAACCTTGAATATACAAAGTTTTCACTCGTCAAAAATTACAGATCAAATCAAAGTTCTTCGTTCTTATTTTATCTTCAAACTTGAAGTTTTTGTGGAAATTGTCAATTCTCCCGATCGAAAATCTAAATATTTTCGAGGAAACTAAAATGATTGGCTGAATTTAAATTTAATAAAGCATCTCATTAAGACAAGCACTCAATATGAATATCTTCAATACGAATCAATGGTTTTTTTGTCGATTTGTGATGTTGGTTATCCCCCCCTTAATATCACCAGTCAAAAATAAAAACCCAGAAAAGAAGTTTACTTTACAAATATCAGAAAGAAAATACACGAAATTGGATGTGCAACTATGTTATAATAACATAAAGAGGGTGATACTTCCTTACTTTTCAGGGAAGGATTAGATGTAAAAATTAAAAGACTCAAAAATAGTACAAAACACAGAAATGTGGATAATGGCACCTACATATAGAAACCAGCTAAGTGATATTGATATAAATTACCCCTGGCTGATAAAGTAGACTTTGCTATTTTTATATTGGTAGAAAAGTAAGATTTTTGGGGGAAATATTTCTGAATGTGTAATGCAATAAAAAATATTTATTACAATTTGAATAATCTTTCTGAAAATGAAAATAAGAAATAGTAGGTCTACAGATCATTTATATTTTATATTCTATAAAGAGGGACCAAGAGTCTCCATAAATTTCTTCAAAGTAATAGACCATTTAAACTCAAGCCAATGTTTCTTAGTTGAACAGTGCAATACTGCCTACAATATATCCAACAGAAAAAGGATAAATTTACCAAAAATATTGACAGAAATTTTGTAAAAAAAAATGCTTAAATTAATAAGTGAAAGTGATACAATTTTGAATTTTTAAATCATTTTTATTGTAAAATTCAACTATTATATTTTAATTAAGCAGAAATAGTCTTTGTCTAATTTCTCAGTCAATTCATTTTTTAGCATAGCCTGATTTTAATTAATATACTTTGTAGATTTTATTAATTCTATCCATGAAAAGTGAAATATTATACTGTAGTAAAACATGTACAGTTACATTTTTTAAATGTATATCTTTGTCAATTTTTTATTTATTCTACTATTAAACTATTACATGTAATATACTATCCTATTTGTAATTTCCATTCTATTTAAGGTGGCTCTTGGGTACAAAAATTTCAGTAAAAAATTAAACCTCTATTTTTTCATTACAAATTTTATTTATTACACTAATAGTTATTGCTTTATGATATGGTACAAAAATCAACCCAAAAAATCGATTCGGTTTGGCCCCAGATAACTTTTAAAATGTTTATATAATTGAAAAGCTCCAAATTATCTCCCTTTGGAGCAAAAAGGCTATTTTGTGGCATTAAATTTGAAATACCTTTTTTAACTCATCAGTGACCTATATCTTATATTAATCTTTTCAAATAAGCTGTTCATAAACTAAATAAATGAAAAAATTTAAGCGATTTCTGTTATAAAGTCATTTTTTATTTCGATATTACCTCTTTTTCTCCTATTGGTTCAACAGAAGAAAAAAGGAAAACAAAAAATGTATCCTTCTTCCGGAGGCAGATTGTGAGCTTAAATGGACGGTGACCCCATTTTTTTAATTCATTTTTCTTTTCAGTATATGATAAATAAAATTGAGAATGGAAATGGGGAATGTGTCAAAGAGACAACAACCCGACCAATTAAAAAACAACAGCAGAGGGTCACCAACAGGTCTTCAACGTAGCGAGAAATTCCCGCACCCGGAGGCGTCCTTCAGCGTTCATTTATAAAAAAATATAGCGGAAATCCTATATTAGAAAAACATTTTGATTTATACCAGGAGCCTCCTTAAAGTACATTTTGTGCATGTGGGAGGATTATGTATTTACAAAAATGTAACAAAAGCACTTCAGGAAAGTATTAAATTTTCATACCCTGGTCACACTGAGATGGTTAAATTCTGTTAAGTCCTACTAACCTATTAGATAGGAACATAGTTATTATCCTTTGATTTTACTTTGTTTACAATAACATTAACGGTACCAATTTTCTTGCACCAGATGCACATTTCGACAATACATGTCTCTTCAGTGATGCTTGTGGCCAAAATATTTGAAATCCAAATCTTATATAAAAGATGAAGAGGTATAATCCAAAAGGTCCAAAATGTAAAGCCAAATCCGTGAAAGGAATCAGAGCTTTGCATGAGGGAGATACATATATAGACTCTAGTGTGAACTTTACATACCTTGCCATTTTTGTTCATACACCTTTTAAAAAAAATATCCAATAAAAAGGAAGTACATTTTGTATTTAAAGAGGTGGAAATTACATGTAAACTGTAAAAAAAACTTTTGGTCATGAATGGACCAGCTGGAAAAAGGTTAAAAATTAGTATGTCTGAAGCTGTCAAGAGAATTTAACACCCACTGTACATGCAATGTACATGTTGTACATGCAATGTACATGTAGGTACAATTTTAAAAAAATTCATTTATTGTCTTTAACATGTTAAAGAAATGCACTCGGCACTAAATAACTGTGCTGATCAGTTAACAGCAATATGATGAACAGAGGCCTAATAAGCTTTTAAAATAAATAAAAAATAATCATTTTATGACAAGACCGATTTTGCTGTTAGGTAGTAAAAGTTTTGTTTATTCTCTCATGAAGGTCCTGTAGGATGAAATACATTAAAGGAGGATCAGGAAAAGTTTAAAAGAATAGATCATAATAATAGATGCATGTTATATGCACAATACATTTGTAAATAAAGAAAATAGACATATAAACAATGAAGAATAACGGGGTGTTAAATTATAAGAAATAAAGAAAAAAAAAGTTTAATAGAGATAAATGGTATAAAAAATTAGATAAGAAAGAAATGAAGGACACTCCATCCAGACCTTTATGCATCAGTAAGAAAGTTAGTTTTGTGAAATGATTCATTTTTAAAAAATAATTTAAACAGTCTAGACGGGAAATGTTCTAAATTTTAAGTGTGCATGCTTAACAAAATCACCAGCATTCGCAATCAAATATTCTACGTTTACAACAAGAAAATTGTGTTTTCATATTCCAACAGCTGTTTTGCCAGACAAACTGGGGCCGTCCCACATCTCAGAGTAATCTCAGACTAAAATTATATTAATCTCCTACTGTCATGACCTTTTTCTCCCAGAAACCCAAATGATCCGACCCTTATGCAGATGACCTATACACACCTGAACTCTTACGTCCACAAATTTTCAAATCAATTACATAAATGATAGAAGTACCATGAGCTATGCATATGCATTGCCTATGGTTACATGTATATTTCAGCCTTAAAAAGAGGGGGCATTGTTTTGTTGTTCGCCACGGATATTGTTTTGAAATTACTTCGGAATCCTCTAATTTTAAGCTAACAAATTATTTTCAGGGGTCGTGAATCGCTCTTTGGGCATTTATATTCAATTCATTAGTACTTACTTACAATGTATCAGTTTTCCCACTTTTCATGATTTGTTTACATCCATTTTTCGCATATTTGCCGTACATTTTCTAACGTAAGACAAGGGTGAAATTGCGTCAAAAGCTACCAAAATGAAGATCGTTATCTATAATTTCGATCTGCATTACAGTATTTATGAAAAGCAGTTCACGTGTTCGATTATTATGAGTTATTCTCTCTTCAGTCTTCTCCGACATCAAGAACATGCCCCATATTTTTAGAACGGAAGTACTATTTCGACAATGACAATTGTTGCATTAACCTTTAATAATTTTGGAAATTGCGGTTAATAGTTATTTAAGTCATTCTCAATGTATTTTAATAAAAAAAAAACAATTTTATGATAAAATTTTATTGTTATAGCAAATTACGACAATGTACATGACTTACGATATCAATGCGCAAATTTATGCGCAGAAGGCGCGAAAATTTAAACACCCGATCTACCTTAATTCAACATTTGCTGTTTATTAGAATGTTTGATTACTACCTGGGCTTTTACTTTTGTCATGATGGAATCTGTAAAATATACGCGACTGATAACTAGTACATTTAGTAGACGACTCTTATTTGCCTGTTAACGACCTTTCAGTATATCATATCTTTGTTATGCTTGTGCTCTTTAAAAACAAATTTTGATTTATTTTTTTCAGAGAGAAAGTTGAATGAAGACGTTGAATTTTGGAAAACTGTCAGAAATGATACGTTGCCGAACCTACGTAAATTAAAAGAAGAATTGATCAATGCAAATGAAAAAATTAGGACAGCAAAATTAACAGGAAGCGTTTCAATTGTAACATTAATTGGTGGTGCTTTGTTGTCGGTATTTACGGGAGGTGCTTCCTGGGCAGGCGCGCTTGCAACTGTAGCTATTACGGGTGGAGTTGCAGGGGTCACAGTATTGTTGATCGAAACATATGTTGAAAAGGGTGTTCTTAAAAGATCTCAAGAAGGTATAGACAACGATAAGGAAGCGACTATAAACCTCCTTAGACGAGTTAGAGCATACTCAGGAACAGAAAGCATTCCGTTTGCTGACCAGTTATACCATATTCAACTGGAAAGTATTGACAACCTAGCTAGAGATCCAATAGGAATATTCCTAAATAGGTTAATTGACGTACAAAGTGCCTCCCTTATTAATGCAATTGCAAGGATAACAGAAATTATCGAAAAACTAGAAATGGAACTTCAAGAGGTACGTGTGAAATTGAACACATCTTAATTTCAGATTTATTGTATACACTGTGGCTTTTCAGAATACTGTGGAATCATTAATTGTCATGGGTACCAATTTTTAGTTTTATCATCGTGATGTTTCTTTTTTATGGAAGCATTTGCTTAGCAAATTTCATTTGTGCGATTTCATTTTAATTACGAAATTAGCAGGAAAATGTAATTATTCATATCATTATATTTTATTTATTCTTTTATCTATTTTTAGGTTGAAAAAGTTCAAGAACTGCACTCATGGCTTGTTTAAAACAAAACATTAGCATATATTCCAGACAATTCTCGAGAAGCCAGGTAGACTGTGTATTTTTCTTGTACTTGTATTGTCAATATTATTTCAAAGTTTATTCAAGAATTAACGCTATTACTTAAAATACATTTCTCAAAATTATACCCCCCACCAAAAAAAAACATTTACAAAATGTACAAATATTTATAAAAATTGTTTTCATATACAGGTTTTTATAATATATGTTAAACATACTGATGATTTAGATACCATTTTCTATATATTAATAACACTTTTACATAAAAGTTTCAAATGAATTAATTGTAAATCTATTTTCTTATTGGTGTTTTTTTTTTTCTTTAACTAATTTTTCAATCAAAGTTTATTGTTTTATTCATTATGTGTTCATAAATATACTTTAAAAAGCGTCGTTTACTAAGATCTGTTGGATTTTTACCAAAAGATCTTAACAGCAGATGACTTTACTTCTGGATCTTAAAAATACATAGTCTAAGTAACAATCTGTTTTGTTTGTGCAGTTTATCTAGATTAATTGGTGTTCGATCTGTAAAAATGATAAATTGTCCTTCAACAACATGCTTAAATAGATTGTTTTAATGCTTTGTGAAACTTTTGGAATTTCAATTTGTTAATCAATCAGACATTTATCTTAGGTGACTTATGTCTATAATTACAGATAATCAAATTTAAGTAGACCTCATCAAGAAAATAAATTTATGTTTAATCAAAAGCATTTGGTTGAGAACATCGGGTTAAGTCATTCCAGATTAAATGTTTGTGAATTCATCAAATATAAAAAAGGGTTGAATTTAACTCAAAAGTTAAATGACTTCGAATCCCTATTTCTGTGTAATGCCCTTTACACTGCTCTTCAGCTTTATACCTTATTTGGCATTTTAACGTTTATATTCTGAACGTTACGATATATGCATCTGGCGTACAAAATTATAAGCCTTGTAGGGTTTTTTTCTTTACGTAATTGTATATATGTATATACTAAAGTTGTACACATTTTTAGCTCACCTGGACCAAAGGGCCAAGTGAGCTTTTCCCATCACTTGGCGTCCGGCGTCCGTCGTCGTCGTCGTCGTCCGTCTTCCGTCGTCGTCGTTAACTTTTACAAAAATCTTCTCCTCTGAAACTACTGAGCCAAATTTATCAAACTTGGCCACATTCATCATTGGGGTATCTAGTTTAAAAAATGTGTGGCGTGACCCGGCCAACCAACCAAAATGCCCGCCATGGCTAAAAATAGAACATAGGGGTAAAATGCAGTTTTTGGCTTATAACTCAAAAACCAAAGCATTTAGAGCAAATCTGACACGGGATAGAATTGTTTATCAGGTCAAGATCTATCTGCCTTGAAATTTTCCAATGAATCGGACAACTCGTTGTTAGGTTGCTGCCCCCGAATTGGTAATTTTAAGGAAATTTTGCTGTTTTTGGTTATTATCTTGAATATTATTATAGATAGAGATAAATTGTAAATAGCAATAATGTTCAGCAAAGTAAGATTTACAAATAAGTCAACATGACCAAAATGGTCAGTTGACCTCTTTAGGAGTTATTGCCCTTTATAGTCAATTTTTAACCCATTTTTCGTAAATCTTAGGAATCTTTTAGAAAAATCTTCTCCTCTGAAACTACTTGGCCAAATTAAACCAAACATGGCCACAATCATCATTGGGGTATTTAGTTTAAAAATGTGTGACGTGACTCGGCCAACCAACCAAGATGGCCGCCATGGCTAAAAATAGGACATAGGGGTAAAATGCAGTTTATGGCTTATAACTCAAAAACCAAAGCATTTAGAGCAAATTTGACAGCAGATGAAATTGTTTATTAGGTGAAGATCTGTCTGCCCTAAAATTTTAAGATGAATCTGATAATTGATTGTTAGATTGCTGCCCCTGAATTGTTAATTTTAAGGAAATTTTGCCGTTTTTTTGTTATTATTTTAATATTATTATAGTTAGAGATAAACTGTAAACAGTAATAATGTACAGCAAAGTAAGACCTACAAATAAGTTAACGTGACCAAAATGGTCAATTGACCCCCTAAGGAGTTATTGCCCTTTATAGTCAATTTTTAACAATTTTCATAAAATTTGTAAATTTTCACTAGCATTTTCACTGAAACTACTGGGCCAAGTTCATTAAAGATTGAGATAATTGTAAGCAGCAAGAATGTTTAGTAAAGAAAGATCTACAAACACATCACCATCACCAAAACACAATGTTGTCATGTGTCCTTTGTTTAATATTCACATACACCAAGGTGAGCGACACAGGCTCTTTAGAGTCTCTAGTTTTATTTTCTATTCATTTGCAATTTCTTCTACAAGTATTAGCACTTTGATAAGTATCCATGTATGCGTGAAAAAAAGTAAACTCACAAAAATACTGAGCTCCGAGGAAAATTCCAAACTTTGCTTATCCAAACGTTATTCATGAAAGAGTTTTACAGGTTTTGTAAGCAATTGACAAAAAGAATGAAAAAAAAAATGGAAACTTGTTGGAACTTTTACAATGGTTAAGTGGATAGTTTTATCTTGATGGTAGATAGATCGATAAACTGACCATGATAACAGGTGCATTTTTACCTGAAAGTAAAATAAATAATATACATGTCCAAATTTAGTTAAAAATATATATTTTATGTACTACTGAATTTATTTTATATTTTCATAAATGATGGCACGGTTTTTCTAATGTAATTTTGAAAAAAAAGCCACCAAAAGCAATTGATGTTCATCCAATTTAGGAGACAGAAATGGAGAAAGATTTAACTTAGCGATAGACTTATCAATCCATGAAGTGACCACATATGTCCAGAAGATTACATTATGATTTGTGTTTGGTATTTTAATTAATGTTTTTCTAAAACATATTCCTACAATATAAAGCCAAGTCATAAATGATTTAGATGCATATCAAAGATTACTAGATAAGCATGTTTTAATTCTGTCAAAATACTTTTATACGAATCATAGAAATATTATTATGATATTCGCCTACATACTAAGAGTGCATTTCTTTCTAACACAAACGATGCAAACGGCTAAGCGCGCATATGTTTTGATCATATGTTTTTTAACATACGTTTGCAAGGTTTGCATAAACTTTGACAAACTATGCACTCGCTAAAAATGCGTCTACAGTGTGTCGTTCATCGTTTGTTAGAATAAACGCTACATATAATCAGTGCATTTGTCAGTTTTATTTATTCATATATATTATATAACCTGGTGAGTGTGTTTTCAAACTGAAATGTTGATTAAAAATTGGGAACTCCTTGTTTCTGTATAGCAGCAATCAAAAACTTTTAGATCAATTATACTCGGTTTCTCTACCTTTTCATCTCATTTACTGATTTACCCTTGAAATGGAGGAACTCGTCACATCGTTTAGGTTTCGTTTCTGATTCTGACTACAATGTCTACATTCAATACAAATAATTCGCCTTAAAGTCCGTTTAGAATAATCAGCTGCGATGATGATATCCGTAAGGACTAACAGTTCATCAAAAACTTATTCGAATTCAGCATCATTAAATCATAAGACAATCAAACCTTCTTGTTTGGTTTCTAAAATTTAAAAAAATGAAATCTTTCGATAAAATTTTTGTTGTTGACGGGTATGAACCAATATACTTTGGTAGAACGTCGGTTGAGTACATTATCTTTTGCTTTCCTTTATTGTTGTTAAACAATTATCCTTTGTTTATTGTCTAAGGTTTGATCCTTAGTTTCACAACCTTTTCCAAGTGGAGTTTCGCGTGAAAAGTTAAAACCAATCATTAAAGGTTTAAGGCTTGTAAGAGATATTTTGTTATGTATTGTTATCAATGTTTTCCAAAAAGAATGTTGTAAAAATTTTAAAACTTGTCATGCATCTATTGAAATGTTTGCAATGTGTTTTCTTTCTTATGTTCTTATTTATTACAGTAACTTATGATTCAGCTGTTTTTCCTTAATGCTGTTTTATTGAATATATAGAAGCTTTGCATTATTTTATATTGTGACATCATAATTACTATTAACACATGATCTAACGAGTATACAACATCGGAAAAGGGACATAACTTTTAAAACGATTGATTATGTTTTTTAATGATATCTGCAAACCAGAATTATAATATTTTTTCATGATATGTTTCATTTAGAAGCTATAAGAATGCATCTATAAAAAATGAGGCACACAAAAGACCTTTAATAGTTGTGTCCCTTAACCTACTTAAATGATGTTTTGAATGTCAAATCCTTATATTTTATCGTTATCATCCAATCAAATACCAGCTACGTATATTTGTTTATGCTACTGTCCGCTCGAGTTCTATGAATCTTTTTTTTTAAATATATCAGGAAAATTATTTTGTTTACTTTTCGATTTATCTCTTTCTATACAGAATTCATTTTAAAATGTTCGTTCAAATCATAATATAAAAGTTGCCTTTGGTGTCGCATAGTGATAATATATTGACAAAGAGAAACAAATAGTTATTGAAGTAAGTAATTTACCATGATCTGTTTCTATTCACATTTTTAAAAATACGATTTTGAAATAAAAAGGTTTTAATCGTGGAACAATGAGTAATGTTGATTACAAATGAACGACTGTTCTGGTCATAACATGTAAAGAATTGTCTGTAAAATAAATATTGACTTTTACGACCTATCGGGAAATTTTGTTTTAATAGATAATAAAAAAAATACAAAAATTGGCTTAATTTGTATAACAGTAAGAAAAAGATGGATTATGCTATTTATTTACAATACATAAAATTGGGATTTTTGATAAATTATTTTAGAATACACATAGAACTCAAACGGACGAAAATGTCAAAGTAAAAGAACATGTTCATCAGAAAAAGGGTGCTTTATCTATCCACTGACTCAAAAATGGATAAAATATAAATAGAAGGTTCTTAAAATTAAAATAATTTTCACAAGTCGTCTGCTGATTATCAGCCATTACATAATGTCTAAATATAGTCAATACGCGTTTTTGAACGGTCGTTTATTTCGCAGTTCGAAGTCAACCTGCAATCATCGGCATTTCCCGGCTTAAACTTTTTTTCTTTTTAATAAACCTTGCAGTCATATTATAATTTCAAAAACTGCTTTTATTTTGACAGAAAGAAATAAAATAAAATAAATCATTAATTTACTTAATTAGCTTTTGAGTAACTCTGGTTACCAAAAAAAAATGTTCGCTTTCTTTTTTTAGAGAATGAACCGTTTAGTTATCGTGGACACCCTTCCATGACATTTGTATTTGGATGATAACAGTACATTGTATGTTTTACAGTTTATTCATCACTAGTATAACATTTGATTCTATGCTTAATATATAAAGTATATCTGAAATTAGTAGTGACTTTGTTCTACATTAGCCAAATACCACATCAAAGAATGCATGCAACTAATTTTCTGTGGGCATTTTTATTTGTAATCATATGACAACAATCGGCTTATAGGGGTCTGAGCTTTAAATCGGAATCAACTCATCAAAATATACCAGACTTAAAACGTGTAACGCCAAAAATGCAGCTCGTTTACATAAAAGAGGGGCAAAAGATACCAGAGGAACAATAAAACTAATAATTCGAAATTAAACTGACAACGTCATGGCTAATAATGAAAAAGACAAACAGACAAAAAATAATACACACGATACAACATAAAAGACTAAAGACTGACTAACACGAACCCCACCAAAAACTGGGGGAGATCTCATGTGCTCTGGAAGGGTAAGCAGATCCTGCTCAACATGTGGCACCCGTACATACGATTCACAAGCTGTGTTCAAATCAAACAGTTGGAATGTCAAATCAAATACGAAATTGGTGAGCATTTAAAGTTTTTTAAGTTTTTATTATATACGACTATGGCAATCTATGCTTAAGAGTAGAAACCATCAGAGTTTCCAGTACTTTAAAAACATATTTCATAAAGAGTAAATCGTTGGCTTAAATTGTCAATACTAATTTCCTGGTTACAATTTAACTTCAAATAAAACATTTGAATACAAAGAAAAAACTGTAAGCAGGTCAATTATAAACAAAGTTTCGGGTTCAATCAATGAATACAATTAGCTTCTATGGAGATTTGTTATCCTTTCACAAGAAAAAGAAAACTGAACTGTTGACATAGTCGTAAAAGCAATACAGTTGAGAGGACATTACAATCTGTGAAAGATGTTAACTCATGATAACATTATTTCAACTTCGTTCAAGACAGAAATATATATATATATTAGTTTTGCAACTTTAAAAAAGGTATAAAACAAAAGTACTGAGCTCCAACATAAATTCTATATGGAAAGTACCTTAACAATAATAATTATTGGCAAAATCAAAAGCTCAAAAACAACAAACGAATGGAAAACAACTGTCATAATTATTCCTGACTTGGTCCAGATTATTAACAAATACGGTAGAACCATTTAAAAGGATATTAAGCGTTACACATTCGTCATGTCAAGATTGAGAACAGAATAAAAGAACACAAACAAAAATTAAAAAGAACACGTTTAATAATTTCATGCGTCTGAAGCGCTTTTCTGGATTTACCTTTATCAGGAACGCTCAAAGCCAAACATTTATAAAATCCAAAAATGTATAAGTACCGAAACCGTTGAAGAGCTATATGTCAAAAATACCTAAAATAAATAGCCAAATTCATCTAAAATAGCATCAGATCAGAAGAGGAAAGAAAACAGATACAGATAATCATGATATTGAATTCGAAGATTATTCCTTGACAAATCATCTCTGCATCCTTCCACATTGAGGTAGATTTAAACCTTTATCAAGCAGTTGTTATCAAATAGTCCGTTCCTATGTATGTTGGCGTTTGTTTTTGTTGTTCCGTTGTTTTCCTCTTGTAATTGGCGTGTTTCACTCGGTTTTAGTTTGTGACCCTGATTGGTTTTTGCTTCATCGAGTTGTGACTATTGAACAGCGGTATACTACTGTTGCCTTTATTTCATATAAGTTTCATACAAACGAAAGAACGGAAAGAATGACGATAACGCTGGTGTGAAGACGAACAAACACAAACCAGTATATAACTCCTCCTTTCGGAGCGGGTATAACTCATTAAAGTGTCAAGGAGGAATAAGAATTAGTTACGGATCAAACGAAATATAAGCTATTTAAGAAACTCTTGACTTGTATAATACAAACAGATGAAAGTCTCCGTACCAGAGTTAATTACTATTAGACAGTCATTACACAAGAATTCCGTTTTTTCCCTATAACTAGGTACTGAACAAGTACTGCTGCATTTCATTGATAATTTAACACATAGATATCTGAAATATTAACGCTACTCATCAAAAGGAATTTCATCCCTTATCACTATATATATGTACAAATATGGACACAGATCAATGTGGAAAGTAATAGTACAAATGCAAGTCATACCGGTAGGACTTTGTGATTTTCATTCCGAAGTTTGCACTATATGCATGATAAATAGTAGCATTTGTGCATGCTCTGGTTGGATTTTTTTCTCATTGGATTCTGTGTTAAAATGTTTTCGTTGGTAACAGTCATTTTGGTTTTCAGATTGGCACCAAAAGGTCTTGATTAATAGATGATCAACATTGTATCATTTATCTCAGATTTTTTTTTTAGTTATCTGTCTGCATCATCAATATGGTTTTATGTTAAATGATGTTCCCAGTAGTGTCCATCTTAGTTTTGATAGATAAGTATAAAAAGCCAAAATTAGAATAGGATCAATCTTCATGGGTTTGTGCATCATCTGATTTTAATATGCGAGATTGTTTGTTATAAACTTTCTGTAGGTTTTCCCATGCTGTTCTATTATGATGCAACACCATGGTGGTCTTTTATATTTATTTGCTTTAACAAAAAGGAAACTAAGAAATTATAAGTATAGTAGAATATATTATCTGGGTCATTTTCAAAAAATGTCGAATTTTCAGTGCACCCATGCTAAAATTTTTATTTCTAATGGAAATTTCAGTTGTAATGGTTTAAATGAAAGCTTGTCGGATTTGTGATTCAGAACATTAATAATAAACACACCGTACATCTATTGTGATAAGATTAAACTGCATTTAAGTCAGATTTTGGGGGTATTTGTGTGCGTACAGTGTCATAAAAACACATTTCAAATGATTTTTTTGATTTTCTGATCGCCTTGATATCTGCAAAAGGGACTTTTTAAGAACGTTAATTATTACTCTAACGAAAAATCGTAGCTTCTTATCATTGTATGTAACAGATTATCTACAAACTAAATTCAGTCAGCGTACGGGAGGTTCATGTCTATCCTGTTACCGCTACTGAAATCAGTCGTTAAATTATTCTCCCTATGAATATTGAATCAGTCAGTGTTGATTTCAAAAGTGCAAGGTAATCTTTACATTTAAAACGCCTTGTTTCTTGAACGACAGTGTAGAGAAAAGAAATTTCAAGACAGTTAGTGCAAAAAATAGAGTGTACTTTTTTTCGTGTCTATGCTGTTACCAACAATTTTGATTAATTACTCCAATAGTATGCTTGTAAAAAGTGCAATAACGTGTTGGAAACCAAATTCACAATAGAAAACCATAATCACTTCACCAAGGGGAGTAGTTATTTCACAACAGCAATCAAAAACGAAGAAATTTGTCTATCCTGTTATGTCTATCCTGTTACTATGGTTGCTATGGTTACAGTAACAGGATAGACAATTGTAGACAAAAACGTCGTTAATTTTTTTATCTTAACATATAGGTGCAAAACGAATGAAATATTTCATTGTTTGAACTCATCTTAAGGTCATAACGTCTTAATCTTCCCAATTAAGCATTTGCAGGTGCAATACGGATATCGGTAACAGGATAGACAAAAAGGTAACAGGATAGACTTTTATATAGTGATATATCAGAAATGTACGTTCCTGTTACCAACGAAATAAAGAGAAAAGTAAACTAACTTATGAAGGATTTACTTGATGTTGGGTTTATTTGAAAGGGTGAAAAAATGCCGAACAATATAAATTGCTATCTTAGACTTGCATTACTGGTGGTAATTTTTGCAACCTTTGAAAACCAATTTTTAGAGGTATTTTTCAGTACAACCTAGAAAATTGGCAAATAATCTATTATTTTACATAATGAATATATATAGAAGTTTATTATCTTGAATACCATCTAATTGGCTATGTAAAACAAGCTTAACATTTTATCTAAACCTTTTCTTAATAACCCAAAATTTCTTTTGAAAATGGTAACAGGATAGACAAAATATTGTACCACCGATCAAAAAATGTTTCAAGATATTCTTGTATGAGATTACTAAGATTGCATCTTTTAATATGTTGCTCTTAAAGTACTGTTTGTTTTGATTTGCTTATATATGTAGAGGGTTGTTTGAATAATTAACTTTTAATAAATTTTTCACTTTCAAAATTCGACATTTTTTTTAAATGACCCATCTATAGTGCAAGACACTGTTTAAATATTGAATAGATATAGGAAGATGTGGTATGAGTGCCAATGAGACAACTCTCCACCCAAATAACAATTTATAAAAGTAACCATGTACGGCATTCAACATGGAGCCTTGGCTAACACCGAAAACAACAAGCTATAAAGGGCACCAAAATTACAAGTGTAAAACCATTCAAACGGGAAAACCAACTGTCTGATCTATATACAAAAAAAAATGAGAAACGAGAATTACGAATACATTACATAAACAAACGACAACTACTGTACATCAGATTCCTGACTTAGGACAGGTGCAAACATTTGCAGCGGGATTAAACGTTTT
This sequence comes from Mytilus galloprovincialis, assembly GCF_965363235.1. Lineage (NCBI taxonomy): Eukaryota > Metazoa > Mollusca > Bivalvia > Mytilida > Mytilidae > Mytilus > Mytilus galloprovincialis. The sequence goes on along the minus strand of NC_134847.1, from coordinate 12,742,498 downwards.
AATGGTACCAAACCTTCTCGCTTTTTCTGAAACAATAGTATAGTATAAGATTAAGATTGTTTCTGATAAAAACCATGTGTATGTATTTCTCAAAAGGTTCTATGTTAAACTCTGTTCCATGGTATTTTTCAAATCATTTATGGTTCTATATACGATGACTGTTTCTTGGTGTCAACTGTTTTTATTTGGATTGGCACCTCTGAATCCCACAATGCCAAGCTCTTTCTTGACAAATCTGTGCAATTTCAGGCACTTTTTGGGCCCCATCAGCCATTTATAGTTTATAATCAACTTCAAAATCTCAAACATTGTGAAGTTTCTTCCAATGAACATTAGGACTGTCAAAATGTGCCTCCAATTGGAAAATTCTGTTTTGCAGAAGATTTTAACATAACAAAATTTGACAGGACAGGTTTACCGGATTTGATGGTGTAAACAGCCAAAATCAGTTAAATGGAACCAATACCACATAAACGAGTCCAGCGCATATCGTTGATGCTTTAGATCAAATAACAAACTAGTTGGTCTAACAACGGTGTGTATTCTTATAAAATAAAAAAATTACAAAAAAGTCCTCAAATTATGTGATATTCTGATGACAGACTAAAAAGTTATGATATTTTGAAGTTTGAAGGCCAACTCAAAACGCTGTGTCCAAAAGCGGTTGCAAAAAAGGACATTGCATTTTACGAAGCAAAGTATGATCGATAACGGTACAATTTGCGCGCTGTTTACCTTTCTACAGTTACAGAATCAAATAAAAATAGCAAGGTACGTGTATAAATTAAAATTCCATCAAAAATAGTTTTTTATCGAATGTCCAGTCATTTTATGTGAACTACGTTACGGACATGTAGAATTCATGTCTACCATCAAATATTGCCGAGAACATTTGTCTTAAAAGAACGAAATAATAGCCATATACCCTTTTAAAAACAGGTGTATCATTTAATTTGTAATATAGATATGTGTCTATATATAAACAAACTTATTTGAACATTTTTTTCTTTATTTATTTAAGAATGTGAACTACGTTACGTCAATATTTCATAATAAGGTATTCACAAGACATAAAACTAACACAGTATTTAAACAATACCATAATCCTTATAAAAAATATGTATGGTTGACATTGTTCAAGGCAATTATTCATGTAAAAAATCGTGTTCCATCATAAAATGTGAAATACGTGATGTGAACTTCGTTACCATGGCAAAACTAAATCTTTCTTTTAACCTTGTGTTTGGTGCAAAAATCTTTCCTTTATTCATAACTCAAAACCGGAAACTGTAGCAGACGAATTTTGTGCTTCGGGAAAATGCAAAAACACACTATTAAACAAAAGTGTATGAACTTTCTGAGGTAGGTAAATATTAAAAATGACATAAATAAGTCATAATTTTGACATGAAAGATTCAAACACTATTATAGGGGATAAAAAATATGTCGAACTTACATGCATTAAAAATCAAAGCACTGAAAGTTCTGTAAGGTGATGGTTCATATTCATTTATCGAGAAAACGTAATTCACACTTCTTGTAACGTAATTCACATAAAATAAGTAAGGATATTCAGCGATTTTATTTATGAGATAATGTTATTGTAATGAAACAGGAGTATCGAAATAAAAGAAACAACGGTTTTGCTATTCCCATGCATTGAAAACACAATTGTTTACACACAATGATTAATAAAATAGGGTGCATATGCAAGTCCAATACCGCGACATGTAGAAGGAGGAGAGTCATTACAAGCACAACCGCCAATAGTGTTTGAGCAGAGCTACCAAAAGGACACGTTTGCGGCGAGTGTATATGACAATGTTTGGTACATTTGTAAGGTGCTTGATTTTGATAACAATGATAATGAATATCTATTAGCATTTATGACCAAGAGCAATCCTGTATCCCACACCATGAAGTGGCCAACAAGACCTGAAGAACTGTGGGTTACAGAGACAGACATCGTTTGTCAGGTCAAAAACCCGGCTCCAGTAGGCAGAAAACCTGTCAGGATGTACAAATTATTACCGGATGATGTAAAAAAAAAATAGAAAGTCTACTATAAAAACAAACATTCCATGTGCTTTATTCATTAAATTGTGGTAACGTAATTCACAAAAAGTGAATGTTGATGATTATCTGTTCATTTATGAATGCTAAATTAAGTGTAATATCGACCATTTATCAAATTTATCCTTAAATACATTGAGATATTTGGCGTTTTTGCTGAATTTGTTACTATTTTGTCTAAATGAATTTGAGTGAATTACGTTACCACTGACTCATGAATATTGTTTCTGTGCATTTGTCGTATAATATAGATAATATATATGTTAAATGGTTTAAATTTTCAAATTCTATCTTATACGTTATGAATTTCATATTTTGATTGTTGATATAAAGTTTGTTTCTTGAATTTTGTTGATTAAATCAAATTAGAATACTATTTGTTTATTCATATATGATACTGTAAAACCAGAACACATTCCAGACACCCACCATTCATTATATATTCATAAAACAAAGAATCAAACTTCATAATATATTGCTATACATATATATATATATACTTCATTTATGTCAAACATTGCATTTTAAAAACATTTTAGTATTCGTGTGAATTACGTTACCTGATTGATGCTTTTCCAAGTTTCATACAAACGAAAGAACGGAAAGAATGACGATAACGCGGATGGAAAGACGAATAAACATAAACCAGTATATAACTCCTTCTTTCGAAGCGGGGTATAACTCATTAAAGTGTCAATGAGGAATAGCAATTAGTTACGGATTAAAAGAAAAATAAGCTATTTAGGAAACTCTTGACTTGTATAATACAAACAGATGAAAGTCTCTGTACCAGAGTTAATTACTACTAGAGAGTCATTACACAAGAATTCCGTTTTTTCCCTATAACTAGGTACTGAACAAGTACTGCTGCATTTCATTGATAATTTAACACATAGATATCTGAAATATTAACGCTAATCATCAAGAGGAATTTCATCCCTTATCATTATATGTACAATTAAGTATGGACACAGATCAATGTGGAAAGTAATACTGAGTACAAATGCAAGTAGGACTTTGTGATTTTCATTCCGAAGTTTGCACTATATGCATCATAAATAGTAGCATTTGTGCATGCTTTGTTTGTTGGAATATTTATATCATTTGATTCTGTGTAAAAATGTTTTCGTTGGTAATAGTGATTTTTGGTTTACAGATTGGCATCAAAAGGTCTCAATTAGTATATGATCAACCTTGTATGATTTATCAGATTTTGTTTTTACGTTATCTGTCTGAATTATCAATATGGTTTTATGTTAAATGATGTTCCCAATAGTGTCCATCTCAGTTTTAATAAATAAGTATAAAAAGCCAAAATTAAAATAGATTCAATCTTCGTGGGTTTGTCCATCATCTGATTTTAATATGCGATACTGTTTGTTATAATTTTATGTATGTTTTTCCCAATGCGGTTCTATTATGATGCAACATTGTGATCTTTAATATGTATTTGCTTTAACAAAAAGGAAACTATAAGAATAGTAGCATATATTATCTATAGTGCAAGACACTGAGTTAATATTGGAGCTTGTTTCTGAGAAAAACCACGTGTATGTAGTTCTCAAACGGTTCTATGAAACTAAACGTTGTTCCATGGTATTTCTAAAATGGTTCTATACACGATAAACTATGTTTCTTGCTCTTTTTATTTGGATTGGCACTTCTAAATCCCACAATGCCAAGTGCTTCCCTGACAAATCTGTGCAATTGCAGGCACAATTTTGGCTCCATCAGCCTTTTAAAGTTCCTCATCAAATTCAAAACCTCAAACAATGTGAAGTTTCTTCCAATGAACATTATAGGACTGTCAAAATTTGCCTCCAATTGGAAAATTATGTTGTGCAGAAGATTATAACATAACAAAATGTGTGAGGTTTACTGGATGATGGAGTCAAATCAATGACAACACCGCACACAACAGCCGAGTATTGTGACATTTAAGTGTAATCTTTGTAATAAGGAACGGTACAATTAGACTGTCCCACAATTAGGTTGGCCTTTTGTGTACCTAAGACAGGTGAATGAAGTCAAATTAGGAGCGCTGCACGAGATGAAACATGATAGGTTGTAATGGTACAATATATTTTTTTATTTATGCAGTGTGTACATATACAATATAAATTTTAAAACCTATTGAAATATTTTCTAGAGAATTATTCGAAAAGACTTCTAACATTTCATAGTTTTGTGTAAAATTACAGTGGCCATGGACAATGATGGATAACATAAACAAGATCCGTTGGAAGTTGGTCACGAATTTTTGATACTATTTGGCTTCAATTTTTAAAACAGAATAATGAAGTTCTAACACCACACATAACTGTTTTATCCAAGTTTTAATTATAAAAAGTGGTATCTATATTTAGAAAATGTTAGTATTGTCGCCTATGGCAGAATAAATAGTACCGTTTTCCCTGTACATGAAGAGAGGAGAAGAGGACTGGTGGGTAAAAGAAAGATAACTCCACTACTTCAGTTGTTATTGCTAACATCTAAATTTAGTGGGAATTTATATGCATAGATGATAAAAGGTTATCTCTAGCAAAACAGAATTTGCACTTAACCATGTCCCTAATTTGATATCATAGTATAAATAAAAGACCTAATGTCCATCCATCTAAAAAAAAATGCTGGCATATATTTATGTGCTTTCTTAAACTTAAAAGTTTACTCAGACAATTAATGCAATTTAGAATGGATATGGAAAATGTGTCAAAAAGACAACAGCCCGACCAAATAACAGTCGAAGGCTACCAATAGGTCTTCAATGCAGCAAGCAAATCCTGCATCCGGAGTGCTTCTCATGGCCCCTAAGCAAAAAATGATACTTGTTCAGTGATAATGGACGACTTACTAATAGTACGGCGGCTTTGTGAAAAATTGTGCACATCCTGCTACAAGCATCAAATTTGGCATAGACCTTCCTCAACTATTACTCCTTGATTTCAGATAGGGAGGCATTTGAAAAAAATGTCTCACTTCCAGTAAAATACAAAATGGCGGACATCATACTTAAATCAGCCCAATATCGAAGGCTAGTATGTGAATAGGTGTTATTATCATGCTACTATCATGCTACTATCATAATATTTAGTACAAACCTTTGTTTTTTACTACTTTTGGATATATTCTATAGATAGATGTCTTTAAAAATCCTACATCCGGTAAAATCCAACATGGCTATTTTTTTAGGGAGGGTAATTGAAGTGTGTTTTAACGTAATGCTACTATCATTACATTATGCAGGAACCTTTCCTTAGTGCTACTCATGAACACAATGTATAAGACGAATATCTTTAACACCCTTACTTCCGGTAATATAAAAAAAATGGCGGACATAGAAATATCGATTTATTATTTAAATATTCAACTTTTTTCAGCATGTAAAGAAAATGTTGTTTTTTGTGCTGCTCATTAAACTTTTGGCTTTAAGTTATCCCCAAAACCACTTATTCTATTCTGTTGTAAATGTTTAAATACAAAGTTGACACTTCCGGTAAAAAATATGGCGTAAATTTCAAAGGTAAGTCCTCAATCCATATCTTCGATGTAGTGTTTTTTCGATAGATTGATTAAAACAAAATAAAATCACTAAATTACTAAAACATTTTTGAAATTACTACTATTTGGTATTGTTTCTTACATCCATAATGTACAACCTCCTGATAAGTCTTAAAGATGAAGAGGCCTCACAAAGAGTTGTTCAAAAAGGTTCCCATGGATCATATTTGTTCATTCGCCATTCATAAGCGTCTGGACTAGTTAGCATATGAACCAATTCCAAAATTATTACTCATTCACACCCGCTATGGTACTTTGCACGCTTTACATGCTGTAAAAGACTAGACCGAGTAGTGGGAATAGCCCCAATTAGTCTTACCGCTTCTAAAAAACACATGTTTTCTTGCTTTGTTAACCCCATCTGATAAGTTTTTTCGATGTTACAACAAAACAACATATCGCTTTATCAATGACATTATCAAATCCATATCTGGTGATGTTGACTGGTCAATTATCATTTTAAATGTTAAAGTCACATCTTCATCCGAGTCACCAACACAGTTCCCTTTTCAGCAAAGTGTAAACTCTCAATGCCTAGTGCATTTGAAAGGTCGTGGATAGATATGTATCTAAAGCTTTTCCCACTTTCAAATGCAAACTAAAGTTTGTCTGTCCCTTTGTCACGGAATAGCGAAACAGTAATGACATCAGTATCGACTGTTCGAGTTATGACTCAGTTAAGTTTGTGATCCACTGCATCAGACACATTCATTTTGATTCTACTGTCAGTCTCTTCATGTAAACATGGTGCTAAACTTGAAACATCAAGTGGCGGATAACACTGAACATCCTGAGCATTTGTTGTTACAACTACCATTTCCTCAAAATTTTATTGAGCAAGCTGCTGTGAATGAAAATTAAAAAGTTCTTTCTTATTGTCGTCATCTCTCACAAAAATTTGCCAATTTTGAGGAATTTGTTTTGACCCTGGATTCGTCTGTGTATTCCCTTTCCCCTAACGGTAGCTCTTGCGTCTCGTGGCAGCCTACAAACTACCAGTATATGTACGCATCCGAGACTACATCCACTGTTGTTACAGTTTCAGGGTGTTTCCTTTCGAGTTTGCTGATTGAGTATTATGTCTTTACTTTAATAAAATACCTTTAATAAAATACCTTGACACTTTAACAAGAGTGAATGTAGTCTTGAATGAGTATGGTAGTTGTAGCAACAAATGCTCAGGATGTTCAGTGTTATCAACCACGTGATGTATTTCAAGTTTAGCACTAAGTTCACATTACGAGGCTGACACAAGAATCATGGTGCATGTGTCTAATGCAGTGAAACACGAATTTGATTAGAACAGTCTTCCCAAAGACAATCCATAGTTCGTCTACCCCTATGTCACGGATTACCGAAACAGTACTTATGATGCTGACATAGGGGTAGACGAACTATGGATTGTCTTTGGGAAGGCAAAACACTTTGGATTAATATCTATCAATGGCCTGTCAAATGCACTTGGCAATGCGTGATCACAAACACGTATTGTGATCCATGCCTTTACCGGTTGTGATACGGTTCTCTGTTGGCTTGAAAATGGAAAAATACTGCGTGGGAGACATTGATAGCATTTGAAGATGTGACTTTAACATAAAGAATGATGATTGATCAGCCTAAATCAACGGGGTTTTACTGTAGGATCGCACAAACTAACATGGTTAACGAAGCAAGAAAATAACTATTTGCACAAAGGGGGAGGCTAATTGAGGTTGTTTCCTCAACTTGGTCTAGTCTTTTTCAGCATGTAAAACGTTCAATAAACTCAAGCAGGTGTTTAGGGGACGAGCTTTGAATTGGCTCTTATGATAGCCAGTCCAGGCGCTAATGAATGGCGAAGGGACAAAGAAGGTCCCTTTTAAAAAAAAAACTCTTTCTGAGGCCTCATCCTTTTGTTAGACGTTTGTACATTGTGGATGTAAAAAGGGATGCCACAGTCGTTGTTATGGGGAAAATCGGGTCCCCCCGGGGATAACTTAAAGCCAAAAGTTTAATGAGCAGCACAAAAAACAACATTTTCTTTACATGTTGAAAAAAGTTGAATATTTAAATAATAAATCTATATTTCTATGTCCGCCATTTTTTTATATTACCGGAAGTAAGGTTTTTAAAGATATACGTCTTACACATTGTGTCTATGAGAAGCACTAAAGAAAGGTTCCTGCATAATGTAATGATAGTAGCAATACGTTAAATCACACTTCAATAACCCTCCCTAAAAAATAAGCTTATTTTAGTACAATGTCAGCCAAGTTGGATTTTACCGGAAGTAGGGGTTATAAAGACATCTAACCTATATAATATATCCAAAAGTAGTAAAAAACAAAGATGGTACTGAATGTTATGATAGTAGCATGATAATAACACCTATTCACATACTAGCCTTCGATATTGGGCTGATTTGAGTATGATGTTCGCCATTTTGAATGTTACCGGAAGTGGAACATTTTTTTCAAATGCCTCCCTATCTGAAATCAAAGAGTAATAGTTGAGGAATGTCTATGCCAAATTTGATGCTTGTAGCAGGATGTGCACAATTCGTCTGATATATGCTTGTAGCCGCCGGACTATAAACTCCGTTACATATTAAAGGAACTAAAATAAAAAAAATCATACAAGACTAACGGCCAGACTTTGGACAGGCGCAAAAATGCGGCGGGGTTAAACATGTTTTGGAGACCTCACCCCTTATACCTCTAGCCAATGTAGAAAAGACAAACAGACAACAATACGCACAATAAAACTCAGTCCTCAGTCAAAATACTTCTTTCAGGTCAATATATCCTTGTATCATCATCATGCAAAGGCTATATCTGTATAATATAACTGCATAGCAATAGCAATACAGATATATAGTTATGGTATTTTTTTATTTATTTTTTTTATAACAAAAACAATGATAAGAACAGTAATCAAACATCTTATCAAAGTGTTAATTGATAACTTTGTAGAACAAGTTTTTTTAAACGATTAATAAGCTTACATGAAACATGCCTAAATCTACAGTCTCTGAAAAAAAAATCGACGCAAAAATTCGGATGGTTTATCCCATATTCAATAAGTGTTCTAAAACCAAACCTATAAAAGAATCTATAAAAGGTTTAATTTTTTTGCGGTTAACACCATTTAATAGTGAAATCTATAAGGTCACCACATGCAGACAATAGAACCTGACTTCCACGAATATCAATCAACCAATCAAACAAACAAACTAGTATACAGACACTGCCATAAGTTGTGACTAAGGGAATTTCATCTTGCAAAATTTGGAAAATTAACAATCAAAGGGAACGAAAAAAAAATTCCTGTCTGTACTTAATTTTAGAATAAATTTAGTGAAATATCTAAATCTAAGAAAGGGCAGTTATTGCTATTTATATCATATGAAAATAAGATGTGGCATGATTTCCATTGAGACAAATCGCCACTGTATATATAGAGAAACGAAATAAACAATTCCCAATTTCAATTCTCAACTTCAACTGACTATTTATCATCGTACATCCTTCAACAATAAGCCAAACTGCATAACACGCTACTTAAAGGCCGCGAAAGGACTTATTATGACGGTATGTTGAGAATTTTAATTTTGTTATGATTTAACTGGGGAAAAAATGGAAAGATGTGTGTTGTTGAATTTGACTATTGAATGCAATTTAAACGGATCTTTACTAATGTTGACCGTAAGCTATATTCATAACTTCAAAACATACTAGCTATTAATTAAACGCAATTGATTCCCATAGGAATACCTACAGGCGCGGATCCAGAAGGGGGGGGGTCCGGGGGTTGGAACCCCCCCTTTTTTTGGGACGATCAATGCATTTGAATGGGGACATGTAATTGGAACCCCTCCCCTTTTGTCCTGGGTTGGGAACCCCGCTTTTTAAAATGGCTGGATCCGCCCCTGACCTACAACCTGTCGCCAAACTGTATAACTGAAACGTACACATATATGTTATCACATATGTAATCACTTTTGAGTAGACAATTTAATCTAGTCTTCTGATTAAGCTTTCAGTCACTATATCTGACAAATTCGCATTTTCCTTTACTAAAGAGAGCTTTTATATATTAGTTGCACCAAATCCAATTTTTCTAATGTTCATTTGATAAAGTAGGAAAATTTTGGTTTAGAAGATTGAGTGGTTCATGCATGCGTAAAAAGTCGAAAAGTCAAACCTGTCAAGTGAATTTGAAAAATCATCAACAGCATGAAATTAATCTAAAATAACGCATTTGTTGCTTCTCCAGAAATAATTATAAATTTTATTTTCACATATAAATTATGCTTTTTAAAGAAGTTAACTATAATTAATTAATTTAGTATACTTTAAACTATTTGATGGTATTAAGCGGCCTACTTGAAAGTGTGAGGAAATAAATTTTACTTTAATTTTGGTAAAACGGACAATCCATAATTTGAGAATATTTTACATTAAAGCGACTTTAAATTAAAGTTGTAAAGAATTGATTAAATTCATTTGGCAAATATACTTAATAAAGTTAGTTACGTTATAACGGTCACTATAGATAAATGTTGTTAAAGGTCAATATTACATGTGAAACCTCAAGCTAAGTCAAACACTTTACAAGTTTGTTATGCAACTTTTCTTCGGTCAAATCGAATACACAGATAAATCAATTGATATATGTATTGAATCTTATCCAGTTACGAATTATTAAATAATACATCAAACAAAATATGTGATGTCCATGTATATTAAATAGCGGTCAGTTGGGTGTTTCCAACAACAAAAATGTGAGGAGAAAAGAAGGAAATTTATTAAGAAATTATTATAAGCTTTTAGCAAAAGTATTAAACAAATAACTTAAATGGGCCTCAGTTTATTGCTAACGAAAGTACTATATAAACCTGTTTCGCCCAACACTAGGCACTTCGGTGTTGCGGCAGATTAAAATATAGAAACTTCATTTCTATTATTCACAGGTTAGTTGAACTATTTTTCGTTAAGTTTTAAGCAGTAAACTGAGTACTCGATAAAGATAAATTATTTTTATATTATTATTTATTCAAAAGCAAAGTTAATTCAAATTATTAAATTACTTGGTTTGAATGTTTATGCAAAGTTGTGTCAATATCAGATAAACAATTAATACAATATTTAATTAAATAAACTAGAACATAAATTATCTTTCTATTATCAAGTTTAAATGGACAACTTATTTACATAATTTAGGATGTTAACCTCATAAGGTCAACCGCTTATTTATATACATATTATGGAAACTTCTTCAATTATTCTTTATCTATATTTGTTATGTTTGTATATATATTATTATGTATTGTTAATTGTAATACATGACTTCGGTGTTGCGGCATATTAAAATATAGAAACTTCATTTCTATTATTCACAGCCAAAACGTCCCACCCAAAGCCAAACTACGGCAGAGTTACAGGTCCGTCTTAATAACTACGAGACAGTAAAATAAGTCCTGATAATTTTGGTGGAGGCCCGAAAGTCCCGAAATTTTAAGCAAAAGAAACAATCAAGATGTCCACTCCTGTCAACTACAAAAACAGAGATACGATGAACGACTATCTTCTAAGGAGTAAGAGAACTGATTTGTCAAAAATGCCAGTAACACCGGTGGCATCAACGATACCGACATCCATTAACAACCCTAGTCCGTTATCGGCGGCAAAAACAACAATTGAAAATGAAGCTTCAGGGGGGACTACACCTGCCAAAGGCACGTCCCTGACTGATAAGAACCGTACCTTGACGGAAAGGTTATTTCAGCCGTTGGCACAGCCGCCAAGCCAGTCCACGCCTGACCAAGCGCTTATGCGGCAGCAACAAGAGGACCCGGAGAAGCAGCAGTTGCAGTTGCAAGTTCAAAACTTGGAACGACAGCTTCAACTGCAAAAGCAGCTTAACCAGTTGCAACCGGTACAACCACAGGCGTCCCAGCCTGAAACAAGGGGATCAAAACACATGGGAAACGTGTCCCTGCAGAAGTTCGAAGGAGGAGACCAAAATCCAATCAAATTTTGGAGTCTCTTTATTCAATACTGCACATTGTACAGGTTCACGGAGAGCGAAATAGTTGGCATGTTTCCGCTGCATGTGTCAAACACTGTGCAAGACTGGTTCTATTCGCTGGAGGAAGGCGTTCGCAGAAACCTGCAGCGTCTGAAGGAGGCGTTTTTGGAACGATTCCAGAGACGGAACCTCGAATACAGCCTCCAGCATATAAAACAACACCAATCTGAATCAGTCAATGACTACATAAACAGAATTCTGGCGCAAACTTCCGACAGCAACGTGCCAGAAGCTATCCTGGTGAGCATGCTAGTTGGAGGATTGAGGCCAGATCTAGCAGCAATAGTTATGCCTCAGGTACCAAAAACTCATCAACAGTTTTTGGCTGCAGCCTCGATTGCGGAGAAGACGGTCCAGATGACGACGGCAAAACCTATCGAAAATCTAACTTTGCAGGTAGCCAACATAGCCAGTATGGAGGACAGACTGTCGGCCATGTTGACGGACAAACTCAGCAGCAGCGTCGCCGAAATGTCAGCCATACAGGCCCACAACAACAACCAGTCTAATGGACCGTACCAAAGGCAAAATTACCAACAACGACCAAAAACTACTTTCCAGCAACGGAACTACCAACGTCCACAGAGCTCATCTTGTCAAGGATGTGGTAGGTACTGTTTGAATAGACAATCATGCCCTGCACAAAATTCAATTTGTCGGTTTTGTAAAGTTAAGGGTCATTTTGAACAAGTGTGTAGAAAAGCTAAGAGGTACAATCAATATCCACAAAATCAATACTCGCCACATCAAAATCAACAAAATAATTATGCTCAAAATCAGTATCCTCAAAATCAAAATCCTCATAGATAGGAATTCGCGCCTGTCCAAGGTTTTCCCAAGGATAGGCACAATGGAAAGTCGGTTAAAATCAACTTAACGACAATATTACATAAAAACACAACTCGCGTTTTAGTAAATAGTATACCAACAAAAGCTTTGGTTGACACCGGTGCAGACATATCATGCATATCACAATCATTTTTAAATAAGATTTTCATGAGTAAACCAAATTTAAAGAAAACACATGTATATTCAGTTTTAGGTATAGGACAACAAAAATTAAGGGTGCTAGGAAAAGTATTTTTGACTATTAAGATAAAAGACAAATGTTTTGATTTTGATTTTCATGTCATTGACACTTTACCACATTCACTCATCATAGGTGTAGACTTTTTAGAGACAAACAATGTAACTATTAATTTATCTAGAAAATCTATGGAAATATCAGATAAATGTGCTAAAATTTGTTCACTTGAGACTAATTCAGGTTTAGCTCGATGTTTTAAATCTTGTGCATTGCCTGCCAATTCCGAGATAGTTCTACCAGTGCATGTGTCAAGAAGAATCCAAGGTGAGCAAGTTCTATTAGAACCCAATCCAAATCTTGAAAAGAAGCAGCTAATGGGTGCACGATGCATAGTTACAGTCAACAAAGGTAAGTCAGTATTTAGAATCATTAATCCAACAAATAAAACCGTACACTTACCAAGACGCTATGTACTTGCAAATGCAATTAACGTAGATGCACAATATATGCAGACTTTAGATAATGCCAATGTTAAAAGCATAAACACAATAGAGACAAAGCCGAAAAACACAAACAGAGACAATTTAGAATTCGATTTATCGAAAGCAGAGTTGACGTCACAACAAAAATCGCAACTTCGGACGTTCCTTAATGAAAACAAGAATGTTTTTGCTACGAACTTGAAAGAATTAGGCCAAGCTACATCGTTTAAGCATAAGATCGAAACACACGATTCACATCCGGTGAAAATGCCATTTTATCGACAACCACCACACTTACAAAGAGAAATAGATAGACAAGTCCAAGAAATGTTAGATAACAACATTATTGTGCCTTCAACATCTGACTGGTTTTCTCCAGTACTCCTAGTGCGCAAGCGCGATGGGTCATATCGATTCGCAATCGATTATCGTAAGGTCAATAAGCAAACAAAATCGATTTACTTTTCATTACCCAGGCTTGAGTGTGTCTTTGATGCGATAGGCGCTGCCAAAGCAACCATGTTCTCAGTACTCGATTTAGCTTCCGGGTATTGGCAAATTCCAATGGATCCAGAAACGAGACACAAAGCAGCTTTCATAACACAATCAGGAATTTATGAATGGCTAAGACTACCATTTGGTTTATCAAATTCTCCTGCGTCTTTTTCAATGGTTATGGCGCAAGTTTTAAGGGGAATCAACTGGAAATTTGTCCTATGTTATGTCGACGATATCCTAGTTTTCAGCGAAAATTTTGAAACTCATCTAGATCATTTACAGCAACTTTTCAACTGTCTCTCAAAAGCCAATTTAACATTAAAACCATCCAAATGTAGTTTTGCAGTTACAGAGGTTAAATATCTCGGTCATGTCATCTCCAAAGAAGGTGTCAAAGTGGACCCAGAGAAAACTTCTGCAGTTGCAACATTTCCTGAACCGAAAACGCAAAAAGACGTACGTAGTTTCTTAGGTATGTGCAATTACTATAGAAAATTCGTTCAATCATACTCAAAAATCACTACACCTTTAACGGAATTATTGAAAAAGGATGTTCAATTTCGTTGGACACCGCAATGTCAAATCGCATTTAACGATCTAAAGACAAGACTTACATCATCACCAATTCTCGCATATGCCGACATGAACAAACCTTTTGAAATCATATGCGATGCATCAGATTATGCAATAGGACATATGTTGGTACAAAAAGACGACCAAAATAGATCAAGAGTAATAGCATACGGAGGAAGATCGTTAGGTGCAGCAGAGAGAAAATACCACACAACCGAAAAAGAATGTTTAGCTATTGTCAACGCAATCAAAAACCATGACACCTATCTGTCAAACAATCGATTTATAATACATACCGATCATCAAGCCCTTTGTTGGCTCCAAAACACAAAACATAAATCGGGAAGACTCTTAAGATGGGCAATGGCGTTACAACATTATACATTTGATATTAAGCATATTAAGGGAAAAGACAACACATGTGCTGATGCATTAAGCAGGCGAACATACCCAGAAACACATCCAGATCAAGATCAGATGGAAGATGGTCCAAAATCAGCAGACATTTTCACACTTGATAACACAAAAGAAGAAATAACAGAGGTACATTTCTATTATGACCACGATCCAGATACAGTCATAGCAGCCGTACAAGACGATAACTCGACAGTGCAAGTCGAACAGCAGGATGATATAGGTACGTTACAACGCACATGTCCTGACTTTGAAGACATATTTGCATACTTGAATGATGGAACTCTCCCAGAAAATAACAAATTAGCACGTAAAGTCAACATAGAATCTCAACAATATAGTATATTGAATGGCATTCTATATCATTGGTACCAACGACGAACAAAGAAACCAGAAGAACAAGCAAGACAACATCAACAATTAGCACTTCCAAAAGTACTAAGGGATGATGCATTACTAGCTTATCATGATAGTCAAAGCGGTGGCGCACATTTAGCAACAAAAAGAGTTTACGAAGCACTTAAACTAAAGTACTATTGGCCAAAAATGCACCAACAAGTAGATGATTATGTTAGATCATGTGACCGATGTCAAAGGATAAAAACTAGAAATCAAAATCATAAAGCACCACTAACACCTATGCCTATAGCCGACTCATTTGAAAGATGGCACATAGACATTTTAGAGCTCACACAAACAAAAGACGGAGATAGGTACGTGTTACTTGTCGTTGATAGTTTTACCAGATGGTGTGAAGCTTTCGCGCTAAAAACACAAGACGCCAACGCCATAGCAAAAGTTTTATATGCAGAAATATTTTGTAGATTTGGTTGTCCAAAAATTTTGCTAAGTGATAGGGGAGCCGCTTTCATGTCGAAACTTGTCAGCGCGCTTAGTGAAATTTTTCATGTTAAACGTCACTACACTTCTTCATATCACCCACAAACAAACTCAACAGTCGAAAGACAAAATTCTACATTAGCCCAATGTTTAAGAGCATATTGTAGCAAAGATCATAACAATTGGCCAAAATTACTACCAGGAATTATGATGGCTTTTAGAATGTCACCAGCAACAGAATCAACTGAATACTCACCATATTATCTACTGTTTGGTAAAGAGATGAATTTGCCATTCGATGTAGATGTACAACCAAAAGATAACATGGGCAAAGAGGCAAAAGAACATATTCAGGAGGTAATCGAAAAATTAAAAATAGCAAAAGAAATAGCTACAGACAATGTTAATCGTCGCCAAGAAAAGAATAAACAGCATTATGACAAAAAGGCAAAGGAACCAGATTTTAGGGTTGGACAAAAAGTTTTAATTCGAGTTTACAAAATCCCCCCAGGACTTTCTCGTAAGTTACAAGACAAATCAGACGGACCTTATTTGATAACACAATTGGGACCAAATCACACATATCGTTTAATGAATTGCAACACACGCAAAGTAATGAAATCGTTGATCAATGCTCAACATTTACGTATTTATCACGACCCACGTATATTTAGACGTCAAGATGACATAATCGTCACACCACAGAACAATGATGAAAAAAACGATGATCATCAACCAAATGCAGATAACGCACAAACGGTTAACAATGAAGTTGACAAAGAAATAGTAGACGAAACAACGTATGAAGTTGAATGTCTACTTGGAAAGAAAACAATGAATGGAGTTGTTCATTACAAATGCAAATGGAAAGACGGATCAACTCCAACCTGGGAACCAATCGATAACATAGCGGAAAATCTTCTCGAAGATTATCATATTAAGTTTACTCAACAAGGTAAACGACGCAAACGAAAAGGTAATCAGAATTATCGTTATTTCAATCAATCCCAGGATTAAAACAAATCTTACGAAGGTAAGTGTCATAATTGCCTCTAAAGCCTTGATGGCAGACTAATGCAGGTAAGTGCAGAACAGTATAGAACATTTACGATTAACATGTGCACTTGGTTGGATTCGATTGGTTCATAAGCGATGTCGTGAATTTTATTTGGCATATATTTTTTTTTTCTCAAAGTTCATTTTTCAAAATTCAGTGTCTGTCAATTATTTAAGTGTCTGATCAACACTTATGTGACTAGCACTATTTTTTTTTTCTTTTTATAGGAAATGTAACCAGTCGATTTAGCCTAATGTTAATGTTTATCGTTATGGTCATACTACCACTCAGCATCGTCGGAGGACACATGACAGTGCAGGCAATCAATGCAGAAGAAGATATACACCGACTAAATTATGGTGTACTTTTTCAAAAACAACCATCATTATATTTATCACGTGAATATTGGCTTCACACTTTTGAAGTAGAATTACCTAGTAATATTTCAATTCAAAGCATACCTTCATGCACTGCTGCTGTATCAACTTGTTATTTATTTAACTCAATCATTTTTCATGTTAATGTATTAAAGGAAAACACAATGACATTTACTCATCGAACACTTATGGAAATTTTTGACATGGTTCCAGAAACAAATTTGAACCCACAAAAACGTAAATCTCGTGCTTTATTGCCTTTCATTGGTTCATTAAGTAAAAGTTTCTTTGGAACAGCAACCATGGACGATGTCAACCTTTTGGCTAACCACATAAATAAATTGATAAAAAGAGATAGACAAATGAGTCATGCTTTGGAACAACATGGTTCACACATTTCTTCTTTTATGAAAGTAGTAAGTCATAGATTTGACAAGTTAAAGGAAGGCATGAATCTAAATCATATATTGGCCAATCAAATCTTGTCTTCAAATAAACAATTTGAAATATTGATGGCAAATCTGTCCATGGTAGCATTCGAACAAATCAGTAAAGCTAACGAAATTCAAGTTCAATTAGTAAATACTCTTTCTTCTATTCAGTCTCTCATAAATGGTAAAATCACACCTCATTTAATTCCAGAACATGTTTTGAAAAAGACAATAAACGGTATCCTTGATATCTTGCAGAGAGATTATCCTAAATTTCATTTACTTCAAAACAAACCATCTATGTACTATCAGAATGCAAAATTTTTTTTTACAAGGCATCATTCAAGGTTATATATCACAATGAAATTTCCAATTTCATCATTTTCATCAGCTTTAACATTGTACCAGATTTTGTCGTTTCCTCATCCTATCAGTCAAAAGAATACAACAAAAGCTTCTCAAATACTTGATTTACCAACTTATGTTGCAATAACGGCTAATCATCGTCATTATACAACTTTTAATTACGAAACCTTGTACAATTGTGAATTTGATAGGTACATCACATGTGATGTTTCGTTACCCATTCAAACTATTAAAACGTCAAGTTGTATTTTTGCATTGCTACATGATAACAAATCAGTAATTTTTGACCAATGTAATTTCAGATTGTTACCAGAATTGACAAAACCAAATATTTTTGAATTATCACCAGCATCAATTTTATTGACAAATGCTAAAGAGGTAACTTTGAAATGCCCCAATAAAACATCAACATTACCAGGATGTCAATTTTGCATTCAAAATATTCCTTGTAGTTGTACTCTACAAACTTCTACAATAACATATCATCCTCGTTTGGTAAATTGTCAGGAAAAGTTACCAGAAAGTACAAGATTATATCCAATAAACTTAGCATTATTACATGCATTTTTTGGTTTTGATAAGGTAAAATCTTATTTTGGCAATACATATTTCAAAACTGCAATAAATATATCGATTCCAAATTTTAAATTTTACAATCATAAGTTCAATTCAATTTTAGCGTCAGATATTAAAGACCACTTAAATTTGAAGAAAATTGCTAAATCAGCTAAAAAGGATGAAACTATTTTTCAAAATTTAGCAGAACCTTTACTCGATGGTCAAATAACACTTGATTCGAATTGGCCAGACACTAACGGTTATTTAGCAATAGCATCAATAACTATAGGAGGAATTTCTTTTATAGGTTTTGTTTATATGTTTTTACAATTCAGGTCGTTGAGAACTTCACTTTTGATTTTACAACAAGTTTATAATGTACATTCAAAGTCAACAGTACCATCTTTTCTTTTTGAAGCAGTCACACAAACAACTACACAATCATTTTTAGACTCAGCTATTTTAAAAGAATTTACTTGGGTACATGGATCTTTAATAGTAGGAGTTTTAATTTTAATACTTTTAATTTGTGTTTTAGTTTGCCTATTCAAACATAAATCTCATAACACAACTATAATGTTAGAAATTACTTCAGGAGGATCATGTGCTACAATTCCAGTTACATCATTTCCATTGTGTCCTTCTTATTGGGATATTCAACCCCCGGTCACTATTCAAAACGTTCAGATTTGTAATTTCCCATTTGGAAAACTTTCAGTTGAGTGGCCAGGATTCAAAGTTATAAATAAATTGACAAAACAAAGCTTAACAGTTAAAACATGTTTCAAAGTTGGTTTGTTTAATTATTTCAAAATAAGGCGAATAATCAACCAACCATATTGTGCTTACATATTGATTGTACATCAAGGATTAGCTACACCTTTACAAGAAAATCAAGAACCTTTAATTCCCAAAATTCCACAGTATCAAGAATTTCAAAACAATCTGTATCCAAATTTAGAACCTTATTTATAGGCAGTCAAGCAAGGCATGACGTTTAAAAATAAACAGTATCTATTCATGTCTAATGTATATAGTTGTGTGTGTTTAATTAATTTGTTTATATATGTCTAATATCTACTAGTTTTATTTTGATAGCTTGTGTTTAACTACCGTTATCGTTGCCAAAAGGATGTTACATAACATTTTACGATATTTCATTATCGGATTCCAGATAATCCTATGTGCGGACATTTAATATTCATTTCAGTCGTGACTTCGAACCAGTGTGGACATTTAATATGTGAACAATAAATATAGTGAAACTTGGACAATAATTTTACCGAAAGTGAACAATATCTCATGTATATATACTTATTTTATATCATGCATTTTATTACAGAAGTGTTGTTGTGAGCTTTGAGGACAAAGCAAATTTTTAAGAAGAGGGTAATTGTGAGGAAATAAATTTTACTTTAATTTTGGTAAAACGGACAATCCATAATTTGAGAATATTTTACATTAAAGCGACTTTAAATTAAAGTTGTAAAGAATTGATTAAATTCATTTGGCAAATATACTTAATAAAGTTAGTTACGTTATAACGGTCACTATAGATAAATGTTGTTAAAGGTCAATATTACATGTGAAACCTCAAGCTAAGTCAAACACTTTACAAGTTTGTTATGCAACTTTTCTTCGGTCAAATCGAATACACAGATAAATCAATTGATATATGTATTGAATCTTATCCAGTTACGAATTATTAAATAATACATCAAACAAAATATGTGATGTCCATGTATATTAAATAGCGGTCAGTTGGGTGTTTCCAACAACAAAAATGTGAGGAGAAAAGAAGGAAATTTATTAAGAAATTATTATAAGCTTTAAGCAAAAGTATTAAACAAATAACTTAAATGGGCCTCAGTTTATTGCTAACGAAAGTACTATATAAACCTGTTTCGCCCAACACTAGGCACTTCGGTGTTGCGGCAGATTAAAATATAGAAACTTCATTTCTATTATTCACAGGTTAGTTGAACTATTTTTCGTTAAGTTTTAAGCAGTAAACTGAGTACTCGATAAAGATAAATTATTTTTATATTATTATTTATTCAAAAGCAAAGTTAATTCAAATTATTAAATTACTTGGTTTGAATGTTTATGCAAAGTTGTGTCAATATCAGATAAACAATTAATACAATATTTAATTAAATAAACTAGAACATAAATTATCTTTCTATTATCAAGTTTAAATGGACAACTTATTTACATAATTTAGGATGTTAACCTCATAAGGTCAACCGCTTATTTATATACATATTATGGAAACTTCTTCAATTATTCTTTATCTATATTTGTTATGTTTGTATATATATTATTATGTATTGTTAATTGTAATACATGACTTCGGTGTTGCGGCATATTAAAATATAGAAACTTCATTTCTATTATTCACAGCCAAAACGTCCCACCCAAAGCCAAACTACGGCAGAGTTACAGGTCCGTCTTAATAACTACGAGACAGTAAAATAAGTCCTGATAAAAGCACCGGAAGATTAGGCCGAGATTCAACGATATCTAACGGATGCTTTAGGTATCACATATACAGTACTGACTTTCATATAGTCAAAGGATTTTTGTGGAGAGCATGGACCTAAATGTATAGAAGAATATATATAACTTCTTTAGTTCTCACTTTAAATAATAACTTCTGTGGAGTATTTACGGCAACCCCAACTTTTTGTTAGACAACTAATGTTTTATATGTTTGAAATATCGTTGGAATCCCCCATCTTTTTATGACTGGCATGAGATATAATCCCCATTTAATTGTTTTTAGCTAGGTCTGCATTTGCGGTTCGAACACAATCCGCCGATTGCGAGTACCTGAAGATGTATTTGTTAACATATTCTAGAAATGGGCATATAAGGGGAGCGGATTTAGGGAGACCGGGGCCCCAATCCCCGCTATGGAGCTTCATGTATGATACAGAAACGTTCTATCTCCCCCTTTTTCAAAATTTTCGGAGATCTTTCAAGAATCTTTAAATATTGTATGCCACGGCATGATTGTTCTTGTTGTTTCAGTGGCGGATCCATAAATTTTCTTAACGATGGTCCCATTGACTGCCCTAAGAGAGGTCCCGCTCCAGTTATACCCTTTTTGAACAGGGTAGACACAGTAAATTTCTTTTGGAAAAACGAGTATGTCTCCTCTGAAAAAAAGGAGGTAGAAGATGAATATCATTTTGCTTTAACATGTCAATTTTTAGAAATATGTAGCCTTGCAGAAACGTTTTTAGGAAAGTAGACAGTACAGTTCCATATTTTACCAAAACGTCTTATGAGGAAAAATTTACATTTAATGAGTATGACATATATATAACTAAAATTACTGTCAAGGGAGTTAATGATTTATATGTTTTAAGAAACAGCCTAGCCGATACTGAAGCAAAACTAGTTTATGTAACAAAAGTTATGACTATATCTTATATTTTTCTTATAGTATTTATTATGTTATATTTTATAACAATTGCATTATGAATATTATACTTGTATTTTCAAATTTGCAAAATTATAACCTTCTCCAAAACATCTATAAATATAGTCTTATAGATTTGTCTTGGTAACAAACCAACAAAGCTATTTGATTTGCTTTAGTGATTCCCTTTATAATCAACCATATTTTTCCACAAGCACTCCCCCTCCCCCACCCCTAGATCCGCCTATGGTTTGGAGTGGCTAGCATTTTATAAATTGACTGTGCATGTGTTTTCCTAAATTTTGGTACGATGTACATCCAGTTTTCAAATTTATGAGGTATATGGAAGCAGTTTAGATGCTGTTTTTGTTAAAAAAAAAATATATCACGTTTCGTTTGTCCTATATTGTATATAGGCCCCGCCACACTTTGGTTATAGTTCAAGTAACAAGATAAATGACGCTAGTTATGTTTTAGAAGTAATGTCACAGGAAAAGGAGTGCGAAAAAGCACTAATTCTGTTTTGAGAGGGTGGTAAAGGAGGTACTGAACACAGAAACACTTGAAATAAAAATCGCAAAAACCCAGCACGAAAAATAAAAATCGGGAAAACGAAGCACGAGAAATAAAATCTAAAATATTAAGGAAATAAGCACCAGAAGTTATTACTCAGCCGTTCTTGGAGATCATGTAGTCATTATTAATGGACATGAAGACCATGAAGCGTCTGCTACTTGAATCTGATTTGAAAAAAAATTAAAATTATTCATAGTAATTTGACGAACTTTATAACATAGCATACATATATAATAAAAAGTAGAATAGTTACAATGAATATACAACAATTTCTATTAGATTACACAAGTTTCAGAAGGTATTAAAACACACTGCCTTTGAATTAGTTATTATCAAGTTACTTTTAAATCAAATGCGGAACAATGAAGCACGACGGCCACGAGAAATTAAGAGCACCGACACGAAACACGGAAAATAAATAAGGGGGAACACGAAGCACGTGCATCGAACCAAACACTAGAAAACTTGAAATAAAACATCAAAACACGAAAACACGTGAAATAAAACGGCTGAAAACGTTGCACGAAAATAACCCTTTACCACCCTATTTTGACCTTACAATATATCGATTAAAAGTTAACAAACCTTTTTTTATTATTTTTTTTATTAACAATCATATATATTTTCACATCTTCTTATTTTTATATCATACATAAATCAAGGATTTGTATAGTTACTATGCAAATCCTTGAGAAAATCAGGAACCGACGTATATGTTAGATCAGAGACATATAATACACAGTCTCTGGTTAGATATACTGTTCCCAGATAAAATGAATTAGAAATAAGGTATACAATTTCTTGTTATTATTCATGTGCTGTACACATGCACTTACTATAACATCACCCAATTCAAACGAATGGAAAGTTTCCGTAAATTTAGTTAAACGCAATTATTTTTTTCAAACTTATTTACCCCTTTTCGAGCCCCCCCCCCTGACATTACTACATGACCCCTCCCACTTTAATAGAACTATTGTTATTGTATAATCTGATTGGTTGACACACATTCATGAGCTGTTCGTGTAAGTCTGCATAAATAATGTGTGTATAATAGTTTTATTTACACATTTATAATAACACGAGAAGATAAAGCAGTGAGTTGGAATTAAACAAAGAGTGACAGGATCTCTGATTCTTGTAAAAGGTTTGTAAATCCATATTTTGAATGATAGATTTTGATATTACAACAGATAATTGATCATAATTAATAAATCAATAAATATTAAATGCATTTCGGTTAATTGTAACTAAGTTTATAACAGTATACTGTGCTTTTGGTAATGATAGCTGCGCAACCGAACGTAGCTCAGGTCCGTATGATATTTTTTTTTGACAATTTGTTGACTATGGTCCGCACAGAAAGACACACGCATAGTCCAAATAATTATGACGAGGCGTCAAAGAAAAAAAATATAATAGCCTTTCAAGACGTCATAAATTAATTATTTGGACTAACCTGGTCCGCACAAATCGGAAAACAAATTGGACTTAGAGCGCACAGGGAAACCCTTTTATTAGAGTAATGGTACCGCTGGTATAATATTGATTGCTTATTGCCCTTTTTGCGTATTCATGATAACATACTTTTCATTTTCTTTGTGTTATATTCCGTTGTTCATAAACCCAATTTATATAAAAGGCATGTCTATACAAAATGTGTGTGTATTTTATCTTGTGAATTTATCTGATATGAACAATAGAGGAACAATAGACATAGACCATAAAGGTTTAAAACTGAGTGGACAGTCAATGATAGTATCATATGT
Source organism: Mytilus galloprovincialis (assembly GCF_965363235.1). Lineage (NCBI taxonomy): Eukaryota > Metazoa > Mollusca > Bivalvia > Mytilida > Mytilidae > Mytilus > Mytilus galloprovincialis. The sequence continues at coordinate 12,718,400 of NC_134847.1, read as the reverse complement.
AATTCAGATTTATTAATTTTTTTCAATCATATGCACTGATGAAATAAAAAAATCCCATCAAATTCCTTAATATATGCATTTAACTTTTAACATGTTTAAGCCTGGCCTTTACATACATGTATCTTTGAAAATAAACAAAAACTAAACTTTTCCAACAGCACAGGTTTGTCTGCACTCAAGAGTATTAGTATTTTTCAAAGTGTAAACACGCCCATCTTTGTTCATTGTTACCTATATTATATATCATGTACAACTGGATGAACTGGTCTAAACATCAACCCAACAATGTTAGATCTGTAAATTTGCTTTCTATCATGTATATGCACAAGACGAACAGAACCTTCAATATATTTCTGGAAATGTCTTATAATAAAATATCTATACTATAGAATGAAACCTGGTATCTGTTTCTTAAAATGAGGGGGAAATAATCTGTCAAAAGAGGTTCCTGTGGTCATTGTGGTAGCTAAAGTTGCTCACAAATATAAAAAAAGAAAAGAGATGGGTTAGGATTGCCATTGAGACCAATGAATTATATGATTAATATCCACCAGTATTCATACATTTGAAACATTTTCAGTTTTTGTGTTGTTTAAATGAATTGATTTAAAGCTCAATCATGTCTATAGGACTTACATTTTTGGTTATCTAAATTTCCTCTATACACTCGAAAAAAAAGCTTTTGAACTTTGAACTCTTTGAAGGGTTTTAAAGAATTTGTCATGATCACATGAAGAGAAAACAAAATTTGGTTAGGACCATCCAGAACTGGTTTTAATGAGTTTTGTTACACCATTATATCATTGATCTAAAGTTTTACTTTGCTAATTTACTTCCTACATACATGTATATATATGATATATCATTCACAGAAAAAGGTATATTAATTTATTTTTTTTAAATATTGTCCTGTCACATGATTGCATTTTTTGTTCTCTTTTCCTTGTTTTTAGGATGATTATAAAATAAAAAGGGAAGTAAAATACATAAAAGAAACATTGAATATAAAACATGATTTGTGGTAAAGCTAGCTATATTTGAAACTAAAGGAATGATGATGGAATAATGTTGAAATACTGAGTTTACAGGCAATTTTAAAAAGCATTGATCATTGCATGAAAATTGTTATTAGAAACCAAAGTATTTTTTTTTTATGTTTTCTCCCAACAAAGAGAGGAAAAAAATGATGTAACCTCAATGGTACAAACAGACCCTACAGGGTCAGGGGAAATCAATAATTATTTTTGCATGGCATAAATTCAGCAGCGTGAAATTAAGTGACCTACTCAAGGGTATTACCATGCTAACCTGTCAAAATCAAGCTGATTTCCAACTGTATATTGATGTTCTACAGACTCGGTGTGTGTTTTGTTCTGGTTGATTTGGGAGACTTGTAGGGGAACCATGCATGCTTCAGTAAATTCTCTATATCAACCAAATTTTTTACCCCAAAAAGGGGGGGGGGGGGGGCAGTCACCCTGGACCCCCTTTCCCCTATAAAATTTGCCTCTAATTTTAAATGGTACTCCAGGGTCTCTTTGTGTAGACGAAATTCATGTCTGGTGTACAAAATCATAAGCCTGATATCTTTGATTAGTGTTTTTTTTTGTAGACATAGTAAATTAAAGTTCATTTTAAGATAACATACAGTAACTGTTGATTTAATTGATTTGAAGTCAGTTTGTTTGATTAATCTTCCTCTCATATGTTCTTCCCCTTAATAAATCAATTTGTTTGTACATTTTTTGTCATGGTTTCAATTAAAGTGGTAGTTGGGGAACAGATTTCATTTTGCTTATCACGATTACCTAATCTTTTTTTACTAAAGTAGCGATAAAACTTAGATGCAGTGCAATTCATTTAGAATTTTGAGGATCTTCTCTACTCAAGAGAATTGTACCGATTCATACTGAATTAAGTCATTTCCCCCAGGCATTTGCTCATGGTTTGTTCATGATAGGGTTGTTGGAATTTTGGTGGAGTCACTTTTATCAATCTAGATCTAGAGTTATGCCCTCCATTCTCTAACTTAAGTTTGCCTCAACCAAATATTATGAAACTTATACATAATACTAATTATCACAAAAATCAAGTACAAATATGGGTGACTTCTCTTTTACCATTCTTCAGCTATGTCCCTTTATAACTTTATATGATACATGTATGTAAGCGGGGGGGGGGGGGGGGGGGGGCTTCATCTGTGACCCACTGACACATTCCCCATTTATTTATATCATCATTTAACCGACAATCTTCTTACATTTAAATGACAATTCCTTTTACCCTTAAAATAATTGACTCTGATGTTATCATGATTATAGATTTCTAATAATTCAAATAGAAAATCCAATATTTTAAAGTGTTCATTTGTGAACACATGCTGGGTCAATTATACAGAACAATGGTACTATGAAGTGTTGATTATTGATTTAGCCATATGTCAACTATAATATAGACAATGCAAATGATATGTCTGTATTCCTGAGCTCAGTTTCCTATTATTACTGTTTAATCTTTATGGAAATGAATGGGGATCTAATGAAATAGGAAATGTCATATCGAATCAGCCTCCACTTCAGCGGTTAAATTATCCAAGTTTTTATATGCATTTATTTTTTGTATGGGAATTTACCATATATGTATTATATGTCACTGTCCCAAGTCATGAGTCTGTGATTTAATGATTGCCCTTGGTTGTTGTCTGTCAAATTTGTTATTCAATTATTGTTTTGTTATAAATTAGGTCATTACTTTATTTTGGTTTGACTTGTTTTATATCAAATTTTGACATAAAATCAATAATTTTAAGAAGCTTAAATAAAATTGAGAATGGAAGCTTAGTCTAATGCATTGCTTACCAAGATTGTATCTTGTAGATCCATTGTGTATTTAATTGTGAAATTTTGAAGCTTAGTTTTTAAAGCTATATAGAAAATAACATATACTATACTTCATGTACTTATTGAACTTGTTGGACAGTTGTGAAAACTAAGTGATACTTTTCATTTTTACGGAAAATTTGTTGTTTGCAGCATGACAATGCTTAGGTTTAAGTTTTATTTTTTTTTTAATTTTTATTTTCAGAATGAAGTTTCAGGTCGTTTTGGTTGCAGTAGTGCTGGTTGCTGTTGTTGCAGGCAAGAAAGGTAAGAAAGTTTTCAGTGTATAAACATGTTCTGCCTTTTACCTTTTGGTATACTAATTTTTGAAAATTTTCAAAACTAAACTTTAAAAGAAAATGAGACAACTCTCAACAAGAAACCAAATGACACAGAAATTTAAACAGCTATATGTCTTCAACAATGAGCAAAGCCCAGCATACCTCATAGCTAGAATAATAGGCTCTGAAATCACAAATGAAAAAACAATTTTAACATGACTAATGACCTTAAATTACTGTTAAAAAAATGAACATAAAACAATATGTAACACGTACAGCAACAAACGACAACCACTGAATTACAAGCTCCTGACTTAGGACAGGCACATACATACAGAATGTGGTTAAACATGTTAATTAGGGATCCCAAACCTCCCCTAACATGGGACAGTGGTGTGACAGCTAGTACTACAAATGAAAGTTCTTTTTTCAACAACAAAAAAAGCAGGGAAAACTTCTATAACTAGAAGAAAGTATACTGAAAAAATATGGAAAAAATAATATTGATTTTCAAAAGATTAACATATTTCACATGTATGATGCATGTATCAGAGGTTCAGAATTATGATGAATGATAATTAATAAAAGTTAATCATGTTTAATTTAAAAAAAAAAAAAGGAACGCATCCAAAATGGACTGGCAGATAACATAGAATTCTTATGAGCTGCACCCCGGGTAACGCCTCAAAAAGGTTGAAATAGTTTTCTCTGTGGAATAGTATTAAACATTTAACTATAACTCCTTCGAATTTGACTAACAATCTACATACATATGTATTTATAGGATGTAAGTACGACAAGGGACAGTGGGGACCATGTGATCAATTAACCAATGAAATGAAGAGAACTATGACACTCAGAGAGGCCAAGGAGGGCTGTGAGGCTACCATGGAACAAACAAGGGAATGTAAACAGAAAAGAGCAAGTAAGTAAATGTTAATTTGACAGTCCCTATAGCATGTATAGACTAAAAAATCTGGCAAAATTGGATTTGTCGTCTACTAAAATGACATACATGTATAACCACTATCATGAATATTTCTTGAATTTATACAGCAACCAAACTACAAAAAACTAAAGACATCTTAAGGTAAAAAAAGAACTTAGGACATGAAGGAGGTATAATTGCCCCTTCAAGAGACAACTATCAACAACAGTTCAAAGAATGAGCATGAAAACAACTAATCTATTTGTTTATTTATTGTAGATTGTAAATACACTAAAGGTAGCTGGGGGGAATGTGATACTACAACAAACATGAGGTCAAGGAGCATGACCTTACGCAGAGGTGACCCAGAGTGTGCTCAAACATCAACACAGACTATCTCATGCGAGAAGTATGATCAGATCTACAAAATGAAGGATGAAAAGAAGAAAGCAAGAGAACTGATGAAAGCTGAAAAAAGGCTCATTAAAGACATGCAGAAGAAACTGAAAGAATTACACAAAAGTAAGTTCATTGTATATAAAACTGAGAATGGAAACCGGGAATGTCATGAATGTGTCAAAGAGACAACAACACAATGAAAGAGCAGAAAACATGTACATGTATTGCATGGAGAGTTGTCTCATTGGCACTCATACCACATCTTCATATATCTATGCACATGCACCCTATTGCAATACACATCAATAATCATCATTGATCAATTTAAACTTTTTTGCAATGATTATGTCATGTATAGAAACTTAGAATAGGTAAATTTCCCCTTAAATGCATCTATTTTTAGCTTGTTTTTACTTCTTTTACTTGCTCTTATTTTACAAGCCAGTACCAGAAAGTTTTATCATAGAGAAGGTTATACCTGTTGAAAAATTATATACTCCATAGTCAAAAGTCAGTAATATGAAAATAGTCGATTATAACCTGTTTATGGATCCCATAGAAATATTGTGTACCATGCAGAACAAATTTAATAAAATCAAACCATGAAAATCAGAAAGAAAAGGAAAACAAAGAATACAAACACTTTTATGTATAAAAAAGAAGATGTGGTATGATTGCCAATGAGACAACTCTCCACAAGAGATCAAATGGCACAGAAATTAACAACTATATGTCACCATACAGCCTTCAACAATGAGCAAAGCACATACTGCATAGTCAGCTATAAAAGGCCCCGAAAAGACAATGTAAAACAATTCAAACAGGAAAACTTACAGCCTAATTTATGTACAAAAGATGAACGAAAAACAAATATGTAACACATAAACAAACGTCAACCACTGATTTACAGGCTCATGACTTGGGACAGGCACATACATACATATTTTGCAGGTGTTAAACACCAAATAATCAATCAAATTGTTCTATTTTTATCTTTATTATTTTTACTGCTTCAGTGGGATGTACATATACTGAAGAGGTCAGCGAATGTAACCAGGAAACACAGAAAGTGCGTAAAACCTTCACATTCTCAGGTGATACCAATACCTGTGTAATGGATCCCGTAGAAATCTCATGTACCATGCAGGACAAATTTAATAAAATCAAACAAAGGAAAGAGCAATTAAAATCAGAAAGGAAAAACAAAAAAGACAGAAAAAACAAAAAAGACAAAAAAAGGAATCATAAAAGAGGAGGAAGACAAGGTTAGATGAACAAATGTATTTTGGGGATAGTTGACAAAATCGTGAATTTTCTTAGCAAAAAAAATCTGTATATAAATTATTGGATATTCTTTTCCAATTTTCTTTCAAATTGTCAGCACACAACACGATCTAGTATTTAAGATCATATGAAAGCTTCTTAAATTATAAGCAATGACAACAATACTTAATTGGTACCTGAATTGAAGCAATCTGTAGAAGGATGTTTTTATTTTCCTAAGAAAATTCACAATTTTGAGTGGTTGTAAATTGATATACTCACTTTTTCTGAAATACACTTTAAAAAGAGTGAGTGTTTCAGTTTTGTTAGTTGTTTCTAGTTGCATCATTTTTATTTTTAGTAGATGTTTTTTTCTATTCTTGTTACATTGTACATAGCGTAGCAATTTTTAATTAACATTATACGAAGGGTTTTTCAGTAATATAACAATTTGCAAAATTGCAAACACACATCTGTTTTTTTAAAATGACTTTATTTTCTAGAGTTTTTGAACATTTATTGAAATATTTTGTAATTTGTACATTAATTTGATAAAATGAACAACTGAAAAATCCTAAGATAAAATATTTTGATAGAAAAAGTTCTGGTAAATGAAAATAAATTAAAATTTTCTGAATTTAAATTTTTTTTTACAAGTATGTGTTAATGTCATTTTTTTGGTACATTTATTTATACATTAATGTTATACAATCTATACTTAATTTTAAAAATCTTTTTTATCAATTTTTTATATTAAAAATCACGAAAATATGTAATCCACCGATTTTTCTTTGTATTCCTCACTTTTGAGGCATTTCCATCAATTACCATAGAAACACACCTTGTTCTTTTATGCATAAAATGACATCAGATTTAAAAATGACTCCCTGGGACAAATAAGATCATAAAGTCTCCATAATTGTCATACTGCCATTAATTTTAACAGTATTAGGTTGTATTTCATCTAGTCAAAATTGCTCTGATGTGTCTGACCTTTTGTAAAAACTGGCAGGGCCCATCATGGTGCAGCAAATGTATACTTCTCCTGAAAGAAGGTGTTTAACAACTTTTACTATCCATAAGGTCTTACAGGGTTGGAGAAAATATATTTAAACTATTTTATGAAGTTTAAAATGTGTTCCATTAAAATAAGGGTTGAAGTTATATCATACGTTTTAATTAAAAGGAAAATTTCATGGCAGTAAAAATTTAATATTAATTGACTGGTTTAACAATTGATTACCATTGTGTTATGCATGGCTATGGCTAATGCATGACTTAGTCGGAGACTAGATCAAATAAATAAAGATCATATTGAGCTTAAATCAAGTCCTGCTGTTTTTTTAAACATGCGTTATTTTGATTTTGATGATTAATTTAGGTAGTTATTTTTAAGAAGAAATATGCACACACTTTTCCTCCCAAGTGTGTAATAAAATGTGTCAAAATTTTTATCATCGTTCAGATCTTCGTAAAACTTTTAAGAATACTACCTTCATTGAGCCTCAGTTACTTTATTGACTGGTTCCTTGTTCTGAATTTATTTTCTATGTTTACATCTATTAAAAAAAAATTACCAGTCAAATTTGAAAAAAAATTGTTTCATTGCAAGACTCATTACAAATACCTTAAGGCTAATGAAAAAGGACTTACAATGTTATGAATTTTTGTAAAACACCTCAGCCTTCAGAAGGAACGGTATTGCATGGGAAATTTTAAGGCCCTTGAAGCATTGAAAAATCTAAATCTTAAAACAATCTGAGATACAAGATGGCTGCTTTAATATCTGGTAGACTTCACTTTAAGCCTTTTTTTATTTTTTAACTTGGAAATCAAACAATCATATAGTGTATAATTACATCTTTTCATCAACACATACATGTCAGTTTTTATAACTTGTATAATTGCTGTTGTTATATATCGTTATATCATATTTGTTACATGTAAACATTGTATGAATTGTTTATTAAATCAGTCAATAAAGTAACTCATTTTTATTATAGTTTTGTTATGCATCAGCCATAAAAAATAATTATATAAGTTCCAGGTTTTCCATATCTGACTGTCAATTTGTCCTCTTTAGGTAACCTTAGGACTGTTTCATATAAACATACACGGGACCCAGGGAAGGCAACATAAATTTGCCACTATGGGTGGATGCGAAATATTGTGTTGAACAGGATAAAAATTATATAGGACTCTACATTGCTTCTATGGGTGATCACTCAGTTTTCAAAGTGCCTTCCCTAGGTACAATGTATGTTTTAATGGAACAGCCCTTATTTCAATTTTTGCATTACTATCCTCAAATGTTAATTCAGAAAACAGCTTCAGACATCACATACCATATTGATAAAGTATGATTTTCATTTGCAAAGCTAAAAATATTAAAACATTTTCTTAGGGAAAATTGTTTGGTATTCATACTAGCAAAAGTAAATAAAATACCTGCCTTTCAGATAATAATGAAAATCTAGGAACTATTTGTTATGGCTTTTACTGTTAGAATAGAATAGATTATTTTGTTTATTAATACTTACGGGTACACACAAAGTGATTCTACGAAAAACCACTCTTGCTATAGTGTTGAGTGAATAATCACTGTGAAACAGGGTGATTGAAGCCAAGTAAATAGAAAAACAAACAGTTGAAATATGTAATTTACAGAGAGAAGTCTGAAAATCACCTACAATTTTTAAAATCATCAGCAGGAGTGAATTTTAAGTGAAATACCCTGTAGAACTTAGATAGGATACAGCAATCCAATGTGTTCACTAACTCCATGTCAGGAGAAAGATTCTGCACAATTACTGGTTCCCAACAATCTACAGTTGTGAGGTCTATTTGCTTAAAAGATGTCATTCAACAATCGTTTTTTTTTTCTATGTAATATGATCACAGTGACACAATGCAAGGAACTAAGAGTAAAGTGTCCAAATTTGAAAGGTGCCTTAGGTTGTCAAAATAGCATACTAATTATTTTCAAATCTTATAAATCAATAAGGAAGACAAATAAAGGCAACAAACAAAAAATGAGTTGAGGGAATGACATGAACAGATGAACTAAACTAGAAATGGGGATACATCAGCTGCTGTGTGAATCCTCATTCAGTCAAAACATTATTTGAAAAAATGCCTAGTATTAAACTCCAAGGTTAGTTTGAAAATAGGGGAGGTCCACAAAATGTGACCATCAAATACTCCATTGTATATCAACCAAAGGGGCCTTGGTGGCCGAGTGGTCTAAGAAGTTACTACTGTAATCACTAGCCAGTCAAAACTGAAGTTGGGAGTTTGAAACCCATAAGTGTAGGTGCACTCGACTCCAATCTTAATTGACTAGGATTGTCAGTTTTCCTATGGTAGGTCGGTGGTTTTCTCTTGGAACTCTGGCACTCCTGGCCGCCATGAAATAGCTTAAATGCAGTGCTTTAAGTGGCGTTAAAACACCAAAAAATCCATCAATATATCAACCAAAAGGACAAATGTAAACCATCTGTCATCTCCTCACTTTGTAAAATTGGGAATAGGACACTGTCATGACTAATGGTAAAATTACATACCGGTATATGTATAAATGGACTTCTGGTATTCAGCTGGTATTTGAAGATCAAATATTGTGAAAAATTGTCTTTAAAACTTTTAGTTGTTGCAAGAAAAAAAAATTCCAGAAGGAAATTTTGAAAAAAATAGATTGTTTCTCAAACAAAAACAAAAAAACTCATATTTGTAAAATTAAAATATGTATATCTTCTTCATGTATGAACTTGAAACAAATAGTTTGTTCTTGTTTAAAGTTAATTTGACATCAGTAAAGTGGTTTTAAGTGGAAATCTGTCTGCCAACAACAAAGTTTTTTCAAGAATAATTAAGTTTTCTGAAGAATTTACATACATTCTAGACAAATGTTTTCCTACTATAAGGATTTCCGTCTAATGATATTTAAGCATAAACAGTATACCGACTGATTTGTTTCAATTTCAAGTTGTATCGGTATGCAAAATTTTAACAAAAACCTAAAACATTAACAATTTTACTATTTCTTGACCTTACAGAAGAAGATCAAGATGTTTTATTTCAATTAAATGGGCTCACAATATAATAAGGCGACAACAAAAAGAAACAAAAAATAGTCTACATACAAAGATCAGAAAAAGCAGTTTGAACAATGAAATGTTGCAACACGGAAACATTTTTCAGGAAATAAGATGAAAAAATATAATAACGATGCCCTAAAGGTATTGAACCTCTGGCAATTTACTGTATTTTCCAAAAATTGTGCACGGTTTTTTATTTACAAAGCAGCATTTTTATGCAGCATTTCTGAAATCAAGATACATATATTATAGCAGTATTTCCATTATTTACCAATGGTTATAATAAATGCAAACAAAAATGTCATATACAATGATGTACTAGATATTAAAAGATGAGATAGTTGTCCCAGTCATGCACGTTACGTAACTTATTCTGTGTCATATTTTTTCTAATTTAGTACATCGGCAATAGTGTTGGTGCATTAAGTGCAGTATTTGATCCAAATTATAAGTGCAAATTTTAAAGTTACCATGTATGATCTTTTATTTGTCCTACTTTATGTCAGACTGTTGATTTAATCACTTTGTGACTGGTAGGACTTTCCAAATGCTAATTCTAAAAATAGTTTTTTTGTGGTAGACATATAAAAGGGCAAATAAAATCATGATGTAATTTGGTTCTGGTCTTTTAAAATACTTGAATGCAAATATAAAGAATAATGGACAAGATATGTGAAGAATATAGAGAATACCGATCCAAGAGAAAAATTTATCTACAAAGTTCAAAGAACTAAAAAATTAAGGACTCCAACTCGACCCTCATCAAAAACCAAACATTAAAATACTTCCCCTGTGTGTTATCTTTCAGTCCACAATCAAGTTTATAAATGAGACATTATAATGATGCCACAAATTTAACTGTGTAAGAAAAAACTTAACTATGAAATCCTAAAAGGCCATTGTTTTTATCTATACAAAAGAAATATACTAAAACTCCCATTTTATTTTAGATATCTATATTCTATACTATACCTTGTGTAATACTTGATCATGAATAGGAATAAAATCAATTTAATCACAATTGTATTTTGGTTGCTGATAATTCACCATTTTAAATTATGCAGATGAATTGCTATGCAATATGGGTTTTGCTCATTGTTCAAGGCCCTACAGTGACCTATAGTTGCTAACCTTCTATGTCATCTGATCTAGGGTGGAAAGTTGTCTCATTGGCAATCATACCACATGCTCTTATTTTTGTAGCCACCAAATATACATGTAGTTCATATAATCATGAATGATGATAAATGAGTGCCAAAATTACAGTCACATTTGGTATTTGTATAAGAAATGTTTAGTGGTTTATAGAATAGTTCAGTGTTAAATTATTGTAACCTGGATTTTAAAAAACACACACAACTATAAATCAATTTTTATCTTGCTGAGTGCTGTACATTCAGAAATGATTGTGTGTATATATTATTACGATTTTTGAAGAATGAACAAAAGCAATTTCAGGACAATCTGAATACATAATTGATGAACAAAAGCAATTTCAGGACAATCTGAATACAGAATCAATTATGTCGGAATGTGAGTTTGTATTACTGTGGCACTAACCCAGTTGCATCATTCCCATTAGTAAAAACCTCACTATAATTTCTGAATTTATAGTATTATAATGTTGAGCACTGCCAGGAGCCTGCATATACAATTTAGGGGGACTTGCCGGCCAAGTGGTCTAAAAAGTTTCTACTGTAATCATCAGCCAGTCAACACTGTGATTGTGAGTTCCATTCCCACTCATCCAAGTAAACTTGACTCCAATCTTTATTGACTGAGGATTGTCTGAGTTTTCCTTACAAAGGTCATGGTTTTCTCTAGGCACTCCGGCTTCCTCCACTAATAAAAACTGACCATCAGAAAATAGCTTAAAAGTGATGTTTTATAGTAACAATTGAAACACAGAAAAACAATTCAAATCATACTATACATTTTATCTGACATTATAGATGTTTTTGAGTGCAAATATGTACATTCAGGATGTTTGAACAAAAACACAAAGCAGTTGACTCAGGTATCCAAAATATCTACACTACAAGCCATGTGTGCTGTTGTCATCAGCTGGTTTGTACCAGTTTATAAATTTACTATAATAAAAGTTAAATTGATTTAAGTTTAAATAAAATTTTCCAACTCTGATGATCTTACCTAACAACAAAAACATCAGGCAAATCCATCGAAATTTTTAGTTAAGTGGTTGGCACAATGTTCAACTAATCATTTCTATTGGTTTTACAATTTTGTATGGTCATCGGTGGATCCAGGGGAGGGGTATTCAGGGGTTTTGAACCCCCTCATTTTGGACGATCAATGCATTTGAATGGGGACAAATAGTTGGAACCCCCCTTTTTGAAATGGAAGAGTCCGCTCCTGAAGGCTGTGGATCTTGTATTTAAAAGAAAAACTCCTGATTACAATAAATATTCATTGTATTTATATAAAATTATTTAATATAGAACCAATTTATCCCAATCAAATTTATACATACAGAAAAATATTGAATGCAAAAGTTTTTATTGTAAATACAGGACCTCCAATATTTTACTTGGGGGGTCTATATAAGATTCCAATTGAGTCATTTGAGTTTGAGATCACAGAGGAATTGGGGGGTCATTCACTGACATAACGTTTTCTTCTCTGATTTTAAGTCTAGTGCCAAATTTTAACTGGGATCACAAGATTTCTAATCTTGGAGGTCTATAAAAGATTTCAAGGCCCCTGAATTTGAGTTCTGAGAGGTAAAAGGTCATTCACCGACAAAAGTTTTCTCTAAATTGAAGTCTAGTAACTGTTAAGTGGCATGAAGGAAATACACAGAAGGCCAAGCGTGTATCAATATACTATGGAAAAGTACAGAATGTGATGTAAACAATATAACCAACATTATCATGGAAACTTTTAATTTAACTGTTTTCATATCTAGTTTTAAATGCGTAGACAATTTAAGCATTTTTGCAGATGAAGATTATGATCTTTTACATATGCATGTTGTGGGAATATTATTTCAATATTGTTCACATAATAATATTATGATGACCTTCACACTTATATTATGTCATTATCCTAAATTACGTAGATATCATTCATGGGTAATGTTTTCATTTGATCAGTTTAAGTGCATAATGGGTTCTTAACCTATGAACACCATGAAACTTTTACATTATGAGAATGAACAGTGGCGGATCCAGAACTTTTTGTAAAAGGGGGGGGCTCCAGTCACACGTCAGTGATACCCTATATAATCAACCTAAATCTTCCCACAAAAAGGGTGGGCGCGCCACCCAGGGCCCCCTGAATCTGCCTATGATGAAATGGAAAAAGGGGGAATTCCAAGCCACACACCCCCCCCCCCCAAAAAAAAAGAACACATCTTGTACTTGCCAATTCTATATTTATTAATATAGTCTGAGCTTTACCGCTACTCTACAGCTGCAGATGTCATGTTATTTAGTCTTGATGTATAATATTAAGTTTTCTCAACGGCAATCATACTCTATTTTCTTAATTTTTATATAAAGACACAGACATATATATAACCCAGTAAACATCCAATGAAATGATGACATGATTTATATTTGCAAAAAAGTGAATGATACAAAGAAATAGTCCTACTGCAAAATAATCAGTCTAGTCAGTGTTCAGTAGACCAATACACATATTAAATGTACATTTGTTTGGAAATTTTATGCTGTATTCACATCTTCATTAATAAATTGGTGAATATATCCAATTTCCTACCAATAGATGATACTGGCATTGACTGTCTTATTTTGATTACCCTGTGGCTGTTTAGATACTGTCATTCATACATTCTTTAATAGATGTTCTTATAACATGTATAATGAGAAATTACAGATAAGAATCAAGAACTTAATACATGTATTTTAATAACATGTATGACAACTAGGTTTTGAATGACATGGGTCCCATGTGGGAGTGAACATCAATAGGACAATAATCCAAGAGGGCCCTCATGGGGTTTTTGATTATGTGATTACTTGGCCGTTTTTTTAATGATTATTTGATTATTAAGCCAAATATTTCATGATTATTTGATTACCTAGGACTGTATTTTTAGTTTATGATTATTTGATTACTAAAGATAAGCAAATATTTAATGATTATGTGATTATATTGGCAAAAAAATGGTGATTATGTGATTATTAGGACCCCCCCCCCATGAGGGGCCTCATCCAACAGGACAATGCAATAATTGATACTGGTACTGGTATTAAAAGTCAACAATAATTTTGTTCACAAGGGAAACATGTGAAAATGATTTATTATAATTACATAATATCTGCCTATCAAAAAATGGTACCAAATTCACAATTCAAAATGGGACAGTAACCCAACAGGAAAACCAAATGAATACTGATAAAAATCTTAACACAATATTAAACAACAGTACTGTGCAAAACATGTGAAAAATTGTCTTGTCCTCGTCACCAAATTAAGTTGGTGTAGTAAATAGGACAGTGACCACAACACAACAACAAACACAAATGAGTTCTAGAGGTCATTACACAATCTTCGACAATAGGAAACAAGGGAAACATGTGAAAAAGTTGTATCTGCCTTGGCACCAAATTCAACAAGGGACTTTATAACACTAAATGTGATTACTAATAGCTTATATAGCTGACAAGGTTTATTATATATGACAGACTATGACATTTACATGTGGTGGACTTTGTTATACAAGTTTTATGAGTAGTGGACACATACTCCCTTTATATTTCTCATGACCTTTTGAATGGCAAAAAGTAAATAGGGGAACAGGAAAAAAATATGAAGACCTTAGTTAAAAAATCATGTAATGATATGATTCATGATGAATTTGCCATTATACACAGACAACAAAAACAAATTAAGATCATTTGTAAAAAGATATAAACAATTAATCATTATAAACAAATATATATATAGATGGCCAAATCTAATAATTTATTTCTCAAGTCTTTTATGATGTTCACCCTGATTACTGTTGTTTATTTGGGGAACTTTTTTTTTTAATTTCATAAATAGACTGTAAATCATAAATCAGGGGAGAACAATATGATGTATAAATTTCATGAATACTAGTTTTCTGTCTGAGTACATGTTGTTGTTTTGCACTGAAATAACCCTACATTCTTCTTTGGTGATATTTACATGCAGATAATTAATATAATTCTTGCTTAAAGTTAGCTAGATCATGAGAACCTGAATTTCATTTCCTTTTAAATAGCAATCTGTCAAAATTTTTATGTATTCCTATGTATGATTTTGCCATGACATACGTAAATAACATGGAAGATTTTCATTTGTAATTCTTTTGATTGAATGTCTAAACTGTTCTTAAACATGAATGTATAGTGGTCAGAATTTGTACAAAACTTAAAAAAATTAAAAAAAGGAAGATTTTTTTTAAATACTGAAATGTGTACTTCCTTACAAAAGTTTTGAAAATAATTATTTATGATTTCTATTTTTAGGGAAATAGCTGTTAGGAAACAAATAAAATTCTTTGCATGAAAAAAAATTATATGGCTATTATATATAGGAAAAACTACTCTAAATTTCAATATAAGTGTAGGTATAACAATTTCTCAGTAATAAACATATGTCTTTAAAACATTTTATATAGTTCTATAATTAATACATTAAAAAACTGCAAGTTTAGAAAATTGTTCAGTATTAAAGATTCCATATAAATTGGACCTCAAATTAGTTTTTTTAAAAAGATTAAAAAAAGAATTGTTTTTTGTATATGTAAGTATAGGGGAATTTCAGATGACCTACAGACTTAAGTTGCATATTGATGTTAGATTAGTCATTACTGTTGACATCATTTACTGCCCTTTTGATGGAATTGTACTTGACTTTTTTATGCAAATATTTAATTATATTGATTGATATCGACAGTAATAATCCTATGATGTCAGAGGCAGATTAAGAGGGACCTAGGGAGTCCAGCCCTCCCCCCCCCTTTTTTGTGGACAATTTTTAGTTGATAATATAAGGAATCACTGAAGTCTGACAGAAGCAGGCCCCTCTTATGCAGTCTAGTTAAATTTTAAATTTCATACTTTGTAAATTTAGTCATTTGACATGGGTAATTAAGTTTTGTAAATGAACATGATCATGTAAAAGACACTGTCATTATACCATTAATAAATTCACTAAATCTTTTAAATTATGACACATGTCAAGAAATAATAAAATTACAAGGTTCAAAGAGTAATAAGTTTGAACCAGTTATAACTGGTTCAATATCTGGTTTAGTCTGGCCCATGATGTTTTACACAAATTATTTTAACATACCTCTGGGGTTTGGTCTCAAGTGTGTGATCACCTGTCAATCATTTTCCTTTAAAGGGGTGCCAGTTAGGTTATTGTGATGTATAATATATATAATTTATGTTTAAAGAGAGTTGTAAATTTCCACAAAACATTCAGGGAACATTAATCCAAAGTTCAACCATGATATATGAAACTTAAGGAGGGTTTACATTACTTAAACTTATTTTTCAATGGAAGGATTTTTTTCACTTATTATACAAAAAAGAAGATGCGGTATGATTGCCAATGAGACAACTATCCACAAAAGACCAAAATGATACAAACATTAACAACTATAGGTCACCGTACGGCCTTCAACAATGAGCAAAGCCCATACCGCATAGTCAGCTATAAAAGGCCCCGATAAGATAATGTAAAACAATTCAAACGAGAAAACTAACGAGAAAACTAACGGCCTTATGTATGTAAAAGAATGTACGTCATGTAGAAATAGATAGATTAAAGATTAAGATTTAAACATTTGAACCAATTCTCAGAAATATATGAACATCACCATGAAAGTCATATTGTATACTGTATCAGTTGCTGATCACTTATTTTTAAAAGAGTTATGTCCCTTGGAAAAATAATTGAAATGGAGAATATGCATTATTAGCACTCTTTTCTGTGTACAATTCTTGCCAGGTTTTTATGAAATTTATATTATAGATTTATATCATCAAGTTCTCAGACAAATTTAAAAATTGGTGCAGATCAATAATAAAAAATTAAAAGAGTTATGTCCCTTGAAAATATTGATTTATATGGAAAATTGCAGTTTTGTTAATTGCTATTATATTTAATGTGTGCTAGTAATCGACCTTATGCAAGTGCATATATGCATGTACATGTATGCATAAGCCTTTGATTAATTACAGAACATTAACATACGAAATGAAAAATGAATTTTTGTCTGCTTTGTTGAGGGATCTTTTACATAACAATTAAATTTTTAAAGTTTCAGACCTTCCATAGACATTGTATCAACCCAAAATTTCTTTACAGCGCTGTCTTGATTTTATTTGCCTATTATTCTATTATTCTATTTGTCCCAGCTCATGTGCACAATTCTTGCCAGAATTTTAGGAAACATGAATCATAGGTTTACATCAGCCAAATATAGTCTATGACACTTTAAAGAAAATAAGTGCTCTTCAAATATTTTTAACAGTTATGCCCCTTGGAAAAATCAATTACAACAGAAATGGTATTGTATTTGCTCAAATGCCCTTACAATTTTCTAAGATATTAATAAATTGTATTAAAGAACCAAAACAGTAATTCTTTTAGTTATTGCCCTAATGGATAGATAAAGTAATTGTGCAAGACAGGGGACCTTGGAACTCTGTTCTTTTATGAAGATTGTAACCTACATCTCATCCTAACCAAATTTAATATTGAAGAAGTAATAAAGATAGAATTAAGTGAATCTAGGCTACTGAAGAATCATTGGTTTGTAACATACTAGATTATTGATGAAGTTAAGTAGAAAAATGTTGTAATAGCTTAAGAAATCTTTTAAATTATCTCTTTTGCTCTACTGAAAAATAACTTGGTATTAGATGTATTTCCAATATGCAATAATGCCAGTTAAATATGTCAATATACTGAAATGCAATATTCTTCTTACAGCCTGAGGGATTAGCTTGTACTTGAATAGGGTTGTGTGTAGAGGAGGGTAGAAATGAATTTATATTGAAATTGCAGATTTTCAACTTTTTGGGACGGGGCCATTCGTGTTGCTTTGAGCCTTTGACACATGTATATAGTTTTGACAGACTTTAAAAATGGTAGCCAACAAATAGTATATATGATGTGGAGAATGAGTATATAATCTTTATACTTTAATTAGCCCTTGAAAGTAACTAAGGAAAAAAGTGGAAAAGGGGGAGGGCAGTATATGATGCTTGAAGATAAAGGTAAATTTCTTAATTATGGCCCTGCAACAAAGTTGTTGATGCCATATAGTGTTACCCTTGTCTGTCATTCCGTCATTCCGTAATTCTGTCATTCCGTAATTTCTTCATTCTGTCATTCCGCAACAAACCATTATACAGAGTTTTTTTCTAAATGCCTTCAGATATTGGGCTGATTTTTGGTATGTGAGTTAACTATGATGAGTTACAGATCAAGTTTAAGTTTCATGCAGCTCTACTAATTTTTACCGAAATTACGGGCTTTGGACTTTCATGAATTGTTGAAAATCACAGTTATAAGGACTTTTTTTCTTAACACTTTCAGATATTGGGATGTGATTTTTGGTATGTGAGTTATACTCATGATGAGTTACAGATCAAGTTAAAGTTTCATACAGCACTGCAAATTTTTGCCAAAATTAAAGGGTTTACAACTTTTGAAATTTGTTGAAAATCACAGTTATACGGATATTTTTCTATACACCTCCAGATTTTGAGCTGATGTGAGACTATAATCATATTTGTGTCCACATGTGTCATTGAAATTGCTGATTTTTCAACTTTTTGAGATGGGGCCATTTGTGTCGCTTTTTGACACATCTAGTTTTTCTTATGATTATTGAAACTTATTTTTAAGTTTTGCTGATAGTAATTTTGTCATCAAGTTAAAATTGAGATATTGAGCACTGCAAAGCTCTTTTTAGCTCACCTGGCCTTAAAGGCCAAGTGAGCTTTTCTCATCACTTGGCGTCCGTCGTTCGTCATCGTCGTCCAACCAACCAAGGTGGCCGCCATGGCTAAAAATAGAACATAGGGGTAAAATGTAGATTTTGGCTTATAACTCTGAAACCAAAGCATGTAGAGCTAATCTGATACGGGTTAAATTAATTTTGTTAATTAAGTCAAGATCTATCTGCCCTGAAATTTTCAGACGAATCGGACAACCGGTTGTTGGGTTGCTGCCCCTGAATTGGCATTTTAAAGGAAATTTTGCCGTTTTTATTTCCCATTTATGGGCATTATGTTTTCTGGTCTGTGCGTCCTTCCGTCTGTCCGTTCGTCCATTCGTCTGTCCATCCGTTTGTCCCACTTCAGGTTAAAGTTTTTGGTCAAGGTAGTTTTTGATGAAGTTGAAGTCCAATCAATTTGAAACTTAGTAAACATGTTCCCTATGATATGATCTTTCTCATTTTAATGCCAAATTAGAGATTTTATCCCATTTTCATGGTCCACTTAACATAGAAAATGATAGTGCAGATGGGGCATCCGTGTACTTGGGACACATTCTTGTTGGTTATTATATTGAATATTATTATAGATAGAGATAAACTGTAAACAGCAATAATGTTCAGCAAAGTAAGATCTACAAATCAGTTAACATGACCAAAATCGTCAGTTGACCCCTTAGGCAGTTATTGCCCTTTACAGTAAATTTTAAACAATTTTCATAGATTTTGTAAATTTTTGTAAATTTTATCAAAATATTTTCCTCTGTAACTAATGGGCCTAGTTCATTATAGATAGAGATAATAGTAAGTAGCAAGAATGTTTAGTAAAGTAAGATCTACACACATCACCATCACCAAAACACAATTTTGTCATTTAAATCCATCTGTGTCATTTGTTTTAATATGCACATAGATCAAGGTAGGCTCTATTAAGAGCCTCTATAGTTGTCATTTATTATTATTTGTCAAATATTACCTCCTCCAAACAGTTGTAATCCAGTGGTTTATATATAGATATTTAATATCCACATCTTGATATGGTTACTGAAAAAGGATATGCTATCAATTATAAAGATAAGGGGAACTTTTCACGTTTTTGACCTGATATTTGAAGAAATCATGATAAACTTAGGATATCTAATTACTTTTGATAACATCATGATGATATAATTATACTTTATCAAATTTAAAAAAAAAACTAGTTTCATGCAGAAAATGTTTGAAAGAAAAATGTGCGGTTAATTTTAAAATTGTGTCCTTAATAAATAAAGTCACTACAGTTTCAGGATTGTGGATCATGAGGTGAAATGAAATTTTGGTCACCAAGGGGAGATAATTTGAATTTCTACATTTTTAATATTAAAGCTAATTATTATAATTACTGTTGGCCTTTTTAGCTAAAAAGTAAAAATGGATAATGTAACAAAATCATTATTCTTGTAACAATAGTGTGCGATTTTGCAATCTAAATCAAATGAGATTTGAAGTTTAAAAATCAAAACTATTTGATATAATTTGAAAATTAGTTTGGCAGTAAAATATCATTATATTGAGGAGAAATTTACTACCAAGCAAAGTCAATTGATGTCATGTAGTGTATGTTGCACAGGTATGATCACGCGACATAATATATATATATATATATATATATATATATATATATATATATATATCAGGAAATTCAAATATTATGATAATTAAGTAATTTGATTAATTTTCCTTTATCATTCAGTCTCCTCATGAAACAATTCCCAGCTTTTGGAGTTGATGCTCTACAATTTGTTAAAATGGTGCTGTATTATACTACTAGGTATAACCAAGTTTTGGAACAAATAAAACAGCTTAACTGAAACTCGTCTGCTTTGTTTTCTGGCTCAGGGAATGGTTTTAAAGAAGTTTTTGGTGATAGCATTTAGTAGCAGATACTACCAGTAGGCTACATTTCTTTTGAAAATTACTTATCCACCTCATCTGAATGTATGGGCCAATCAATTTTACTTGCATCACAACCCCTTTAATTGAATTTCTTGATGGACATTTGGTTAAAATTCATTGTAGATAAGAATGTCATCTATAACATGTATAATACAAAAACAATATTCATGTTCAGTTAATTCTACTTGATGATGGTATCATCTAAGATTTATATATGGGGAAAAACAAATTAAAATTTATACATCATCAATAAGAATCACTCTGTATCAATATTGATATGGAATTGACAAGAACAAATAGTGGGATTAGAAAAGGATTATAGTACACAGAGGTGCCATCTGGGGATTTCTAGAATCTGGTGGTTCTTTAAGGTCTGTGTGTTTTAATTTGCTAATTATATCAATGCAGCAAACTAATGACAAATCTTCCTATATCTATTGACAATAGATTAAGGGCGGATCCAGCCATTTTTAAAAGTGTGTTTCCAACCCAGGATAAAGGGGGGTTCCAACTATTTATGTCCCCATTCAAAGGCATTGGTCGTTAAAAAGGGGGGTCCAACCCCTGGACCCCCCCCCCTTTTTGGTCAGTTTAGATCCACCACTGAGATTGAATGGTCAATTCATCAGCCACTGATAGACTGGTCCCACTTGATTTAGAATCTAATATCAGTATAAGTAACACTGATCTGCTCACAATTTGATACATACACTTTACAAACAGTAAACCAGTGTACTGAGGCATAGCCAAAACTTATCAAGATAAGGTATAATTGAAATTCACAATTATTTGTTTGCCCCTTTTTTATCAAGGTTTGCCCTCATTGTTAAAGATGAATTGAGAAAGGAAATGGGGAATATGTCAAAGAAACAATGAACCCTACCAAAGTGCAGACAACAGCTGAAGGCCGATATTGGGTCATCAACCCAGGGAGAAAATCCCACGTCTGAAGATGGTCCTCAGCTGGAAACTGAACTTTATGCTGTGAGCATTTCTGACCCAGGAACAATGCACTTAATTCAAATGATTTAAAACTTAAGGAAATATTATTTACAAATAACACAATAAAAACAAAAGTGACCTTGTTGCTCAGGTCACCTTGCATGTCATCCAATCCATGAACCCAAACAATTAATACAATATATAAGCTATAAGTCTTCATTGATAAATAATCTTACCAATTAGAAAAAAAGACTGATAAATATTGGCCTCAAGACTGCAAATTCAATAGCCATGCATAATAAAAGAATTCGGTTCCAACCAAATTTCCATCAGTTTTTATGTATTCTAAAATATTCCAACCTTTAAATTCACAAATGTAATTTGAAAAAGAAAAAAAATTATACCCTGTATTAGATACAGATTTCTGCAAATTATCTTTTATTCAAATATTTTCTTTGGAAAGTTCTATTGCTTTAGACATTATAAGAATATGTATAAATGAATATCTCTAGGACATGATTGGTAAATTATTGACAAAAACCTGACTGCCGGCCTCTGGAATTGATTTATATTACAGGACTCAATTTCTGATGGGATGTCTAAGGTTTCTCTGTAATAACCATCATAAATCAGAAACTATTGACCTCAATCTTGTTCCACACTGCATGTACATTCCCTTTATATAGATATAAGAAGATGTTAGTATGAGTGCCAATGAGACAGCTCTCCATCCAAGTCACAATTATTAAAAGTAAACCCTATAATAATTGTCAAAGTTAAGGTCTTCAACACGAGGCCAGTAAAATTGGCTCACACTGAACAGCAAGCTATTAGGGCCCCTTAAAAATCACTAGTTTAAATCCATTCAAACAGGAAAACCAACGTTGTAATCTGTATAAAAAACGAGAAAAAAGACACACTTATAAACTACATCAATAAGTGACTGAACATCAGAATCCTGACTTGAAGTGCAAACAATTTTATATAAGTACAACTAACTGCCTTATACAAGAAGCTGCTGTAAAAAGGAGAAATTGTTTAGAAAGGCATCAAAACTTCATGTTATTACTGTAAATTAAGCACTGAATTTGTGCATTTGTTAGGGTTGAATCCACATAAAGGGTCTACTGGATCATGAACAAGGGATATTAAACAATGTTTTAATTATCAATGCAGTACCTATCCATGCAAGATTTTTAGAAATGGACTAAGAGGTCCATAGACAATTAGAGGGTAAGACAATCATTCCTCAGAAAATCATGAGGGGCCTTGTTTTCTTATCCCTCAATCTGTTACCTTGGTTCTGCCCTATAAATCACTCTGCCTTAAGGATCTGCCCTTATATACTGCTTCCAGACTAAATAATAAGGCCTGAGTGAAAAGTCCTGAATTACAGATCTATTTAAAAGTTCCTTTACAATATGAACAATCATTTCTAAAAACAGGACCCTTAGTCTAAAACTTTGTGAATATTAAGTTAGCTAAAGACTTCCTAATTAAGATCTACTCAGATCATATATTAGATACACCATCTATGGAAAAACTCATGCATGGTGGCTTGTACTACCAGATGAGGATCCAAGAATTTGAAAAAAGGGTGCTTCGCACAGTGTAACTTATTTACATCAAGATATTATATTAATGCCTAATGATAGATTTGAATTAACCATGAGAAGAGGAGCAATTTGACCTTATAATGTTCAGGATAAATGTGATAAATGCAGGATATCCAATTATTATGAATTTAATGTCATCCATAGGTGGATCCAGGGGAAAATTGGGTTGATTATATAGGGAATCACTGAAGCATGACTGGAGAGCCCCCCCCCCCCCCCCCCCCCTTTAGGTCAATGAGCGGGCTCCCCTTTTTGAAATAATTTTTGAAAAGTTCTTGATACCCCACTGACATCTCAATTAAATAATTTACTAAAATCAATCTTGTATTTATTATCCAATACTAAAATTATAGAACCCCATTATGTTACATAAAAATAAATATAAAATCATTTACTGAATTGCCTAAGATATATAATGGCTAAAGAATTTTATCATTGATGTAGAAGTTGTATTGTCTTATTTTTTTCACTTCTGCATCTGTGTGGTGAGACTCCACATTGATATAACACAAGCTCTGATTCATACAACTTAATTAACTGTAAAGAGTTCTTCATTCACATCTAATGACTTGAGGAGAAAAATATAAAACCCCAATACACTGATAATGTATTGTACAAATGAGAGAGATATTACTTCTGAAGGAGAAAGCATTTATTGCTACTAACATGACCAAGGCTAGACCATTTACATTAATAGTTAATTACCATTAGGTTATAGAATAGAAGAAATTACATTTACAAGGCCAGACCAAATGTTTATGCAATAAAATGCAATCTTGTTAAAAATTGAATTTCCAGTTGTCAATTTTTTATACTTGGTGACTTATGTTGTCAGGGCAGACAGCAAACATACAACTGAGCCAAAAATATTAGTGGATATTTAATTTTAATTAGATTAAATGACTTGATGCTATACAAATATTGTGTAGGATATATATTGCATCTGAAGAAGAAAGCAATCTTAAGAGGGTGGTAATGGTGGTACCTTCATGAAGAATAACAGTAAAAATTCTTGCCAAATGACGTTAACGGTAATTTTTGGTGCCAGACGATAAATATGCACTTTCTTTTAAATAAATAATTGAATAATTTTGAAGAATCAAGTTAAATTATGTCACAAAATAAAAGTAACGATAATTATTTAAGACCTCTGACGAATCTCAATATTAAAGCATATTTTGATGAATCATGGTAAAATATTTTAATCAATTTGACGCTAACTGTTGAGTAGCCGAAAATGCCCCTTTGATGCCTGATAGTAAAGGGCATTACTACCCTCTTTTAATAGGGTTACTGAGACCTTATAAATTGTTAATAAGAAGAGTACTTATATGCAGAGACATCATATTGTATTATAATTTCTGTTATATATGTCAATAGAAGAAATTACGTTTCTAGACCAAAATGTAAATGTGGTATTATGCAGAGGTTTAAGACTTATATTCCTTGTGTGGGCAACAAAGGCTTTGAGTAGTCTAGACTTTTTTAATAATTAATTTTTAGAATCAGAAGAGTACTTAAACCATGCTAAGTGTTTCTACAGAAGAAATCAACTACTTAGGCCAGACCAATAAGAAAATGCAGTATTAAATTATACAAATGGGCTATGGATATTCCATCCAAAGAGTAGACTTGGCTATATATATAGTCCAATAATTAAATATTTTGTCTAGAGAAGAATATAATAAACACCACAAAAACTTATCTAGGACCACCCCCCTGTTGAGAGTTCTGGATGTGACCACTGCAGTATCATAATCTAATATAGTTATCAAATGCAGTGGCGGATCCAGAACTTTTCCTTATGGGGGGGCACGCTCCAGTCATGCTTCAATGATTCCCTATGTAATCAACCAAATTTCCCCCCCCCCACCCTGGATCCGCCTATGAAATGCATACATGATCATCTACAAACTTGGCAAAATACAATGCATGCTTGTGTGATAGTTAAATGTCAGGTACTTGTTGTCCCAGCTTTTTTGTGACCTTAAATTATACTGCCATTGAAGTTTTGTTCAAAAACAACTAGGGCCAATTGATTTTTGTAGATGAAATGTGTATTGTTTTTATTTTGTATAATTGGTTTTTCTGATGTGTGTTTTGTAATGTCAATATAAGTCGATGAATACTTTATGATATCTGTAATCAGCTTTTCATGGACCCGTTGCTGCATCAGAGTAAACAAAAACTCAGAATACTTGAAATTCTTATACTAATAGGAATATACATAAATTGATGAATATTTATTGTATTCTGGGGAAAATTTTCTCATGGGAGATCAAAGATAAATATTCCAGATGAAAAATCAATACAAGATAACCATATCTCTTGTAGAGTTACTAAAGTGCATACTTCATACCTAGTAATCATATATACTTGCTTATGTAATATTGATGCTAAATGGCAGTTGGTAAAAAGAGGAGTGTCTTGAAATTTGGAGCCACATTTTCAAAAATATATGTATGGTTTATTGGATCACATACTGTTAATGGCTGTCACAATCTGGGATTATAATATTTGAGCGTGACAGTCATTGAGAGTAAATCATCATCTAACTCTTCTAAAAATTGCAGCAAAACACATTTTAATTATACATTACAGGGAGGGGGCAGAAGGGTAATGCAATACATTGATGAGACAGCAACTCCCCCTCTTTTATTACTGTAAATTCAGATATTATTGCGAGATTTTAATTAATGTGAATAATGCGACTGGATGAGTGTCACAATAAGATGAACTCGTATTCTGATATCGGATATATGTACCGGTATCTGCTCCGGTATCTGCTTTTAATAAATAAATAATTTCTGAATTTACAGTATGTTAAAAATACACTTTATAAACGAAAGAAATTCTGGTACCAGTGGTATCTAGTTTTTACAAGTATATTTATCAACTATACCACCACTTAAAGGGTAACTTATGTTAATGGTTCTTCAAAATATGACACAATAGAAAACAATTGTTGATTGCACCCAGAGTACTACAAAGCTTTCATAAAATATGTCAAGATGTTGACCCCAAACAAAAACTTACTTGAAATACTTGAAAATTACTAAGGAATGAATTAAGTGATGGTGTTTTAAGTGTATTTTTACATTGCTATGATATTAGATCTGATTTGTTTAAGTAACTTAAAGTCCTTCACTCTATCTGATACAACGCAGCTTTGCATAAAGTTTCCACCACATATTAATATATGCTATCGTGCGCCCTCCCAACTCAGGAGCTTTTATCCTTTGTTAGTTTTGTATGGTAATTTTAAATTTTAGTTCGTTTTTATGTTTTGAATTTTAGTATTTCATCCATTTTCACTGAACTAGTACACATTTTGATTTAGGGATTTAGGGGCGAGATGATGACCACCTCTGGGTGCAGGATTTTCATGCTGCGTTAAAAACCCATTGGTGGCCTTTTGGCTGACATTTAGTACTCTGGTCGGGTTGTTGTCTCTTTGCC
Source organism: Mytilus galloprovincialis (assembly GCF_965363235.1). Lineage (NCBI taxonomy): Eukaryota > Metazoa > Mollusca > Bivalvia > Mytilida > Mytilidae > Mytilus > Mytilus galloprovincialis. Next base: position 12,691,630 of record NC_134847.1, on the reverse strand, counting down.
ATTTGATTCCCCCTTTCCATTCTAAATTTTATGTCTATATATCTATTTAAAATTTTAGTTTGGATTAAATCCAGTCTCAACATCAGCTCCATATATTTATAAATACCTGGATTAAATCCAGTCTCAACATCCGCTCCATATATTTATAAATACCTAACGAAATAATAATTTAAAGAACAATTGAAAGCTGATTTCCCAAGGCAGTTGTATAAATCATTTGGCAATTTGACAATGAACAGAATGGTAATACTTTATTTTGACAAATAATAACATAAAAAAACAGACTTGAGAATTCTATGTCTATTTTATTATGGAATAAGTTGCAAAAGATATGATTGATGAGAATTGGTCATTTTTTTTCTGAAATTGGATTTTTCAATTGGTGGTGCATGTAGTATTTTTCAATTTCAATAAGTCAGGAACCCAAAGATTTCAAAGGCTTTATAGTGTTGGCAAACTGTTTGATACAGTTTACTACAGGATCATATATATATATGGAACTATTAAAATTGTTATCTTTAAAATTGTCTCTCTTTTTTTCATTATACAAATAGTGTTTGGTTCTCAAACCAGTGACAGATCCAGGGGGAGGGTTCTGGGGGTTGAAACCCCCTTTTTTTTGGACGATCAATGCATTTGAATGGGGACGTACATATAGTTGGAACCCCTCCTTTGTCCTGGGTTGGGACCCCCCTTTTTTTAAAATAGCTGGATCCACCCCTGCAAACTGTATGTTAGTGATAATGACACTTTTTTAAATTTGTGCATACATTAAAGTCAGCTTTTCTGGATTTTAATACCTTCATTAAGATTGCGAGAGAATGCCTATAAACCCAAACATTTGAAAACCAGTAATGTTTACATGTTTTAGAAGACAATATTACCAGATTTATGATAAAGGATAGAATGTTTGAAAAAGATGTTAAATGATATTTGCTTTTATCTGATTTTCATTGGAGTTCATCGATCATCATTAAAAAAAAAAAATAAAAAAATTTAAAAACACATTTTAGAATTTTGTTTTGGGAATCTGTGATGATGATGCTTTCAATTGAAAAGTCAGCTGTGCAGTGATTTTTTTCCAAAATCAAAATCAAAATAGTACAGTTTTTAGCAAAATTATCTGTATGATTATTATGAAATTTAAAGAGCATAATTATGCAGCCAGATTATGTTTGAAGTTGATTTTATACAAACTGGACCCCCCCTTTTTTTATTTAAAGTCTGCGCTATATGTGATTTATTGTATACTCCTTTTTGTTTAACTGTGTGACTCAAGATCTATTATATTTTGAAAACATTTGCAATACCAATGTTAAATTTTCCTGGCTTTTTTTCTTTTTTAGATAAATGTAAATATGAAGTTGGTCCGTGGAGTGAATGTGATATCACCACGGATACCATAAAGATGACTATGACCTTGAAATCAGGAGAAATGAAAGAATGTCCTTCAACAAAAATATTAACCAAGAAGTGTAAAAAACGTTAGTAAACTATCATGTAAGCATGTCCATTTGTGGGTAAAATTAAAGTTTCTATAACATTTCTATTAGCAACTGAAGATCGTAGAAATGATTAAAGCATAATTAACAGCATAACAAAGTCTTGAAGACATAAAATTTGTTTCTTAAGTAAAGAGGTGACAGTCAGTATAACAAGTTGAATTTTGCTGACAATAAGGTTCAAAACATGGGGACTAAAGGGAAATAACTCTTATTCAATTTGCTTTAAACTAAAAACTATGAATTGAAAAAAAATATTTACTATTATAAACTTTTCATTTTTTGGAAAGATTAGAACTTGTTCTAAATCTTTACTTAGGCACCAGCCTCCCTAACAACAGGACAGGTTAGCTACTGTTACTTGATGTATTCACACTGAAATATAGTTCCCTATGGTTCTGATGTATGTGCACATAATACACATATAAACTGAAAAAAACTGGGTATATTATTGGAGCAGTTCATTCCAGAATTATGTCATTAAGGTGTGTTGATGTGCAGGCTTTTAAAAAACATTTTGATTAGGTAACTGGGTATTGATTCAACTAGTATGATTGACAACTGTCATTATCACTAAACAATCAGAGACAAGGTGAACCTTTAATTACAATGCCCCACCTCCTAAACTGCCAATCAAATTGACCACATTACCTATCAACCTCAGTCTTACATAATTATACAGACCACTCAATATAATTCTTAATACACAAGTATTTGACCTCATAATTAAATACACAAATGTGTATATTAGATGTTTGATATTTATAAGGATGATAGATTTATTTATTGCCAATTACTTTTGATCTACATTACATAAAGTGATTCTGTAAATTATATCTGAAAGATAAATGATTAATGGATTAACAAGATCTTAAAAAAAATGAAATATGAATAAATAAAAGGTATTCAAGTAAGGCCTATATTTTACTTGATGAATTTCCAATAATCATCTGTAATTAATCAACAATTAAATTAGTACACTTTTTTTATCAGGAATTGGCTTGAAACAGTTTAAAACTTTTAAAACTTTTAATTATAACAAACCATTGTTTATTAGTTTATTTCCCATCAATCATTATGTCCATTTTAGTCATTTGAATTTTTATTAGAAGTGAATATATATTTTTGCAATCAAGAAAGAATCCACATTTCAATAAGATAAGTTTTTTAATTGGTTTACGTTGAAAAAGTACATTTTCAAAGCCCTGTGTTGAAAAATACTTTAAAAATTGATCAAAAGGCACTCTAAAACTTTTAATCTTCAATGCCCTATAACCTCTGTTTCAACTTACAAAATGCCCCATAACAACATTTTTCAATTTTTTTTGTTGACACTTTAAAGTTTAAAGCTGTTGGTCCAGATTTATGTCTTGCAAGGATAGTTGGTAACATTTACTAGAAGAATTTTTGCTTTTTTCTGTTTTTTTGAAACATGTTCAGAACTGGCAACATAATTTCGAAAAGATATAAACTGCAGTTTAAATAAAATTGTGCAAATTAAGAGACCCATATTATTTAATTTGAGCTCATTTTATCCTCATACTGGAAAAGCAAGTTTCCTTCTAAAGACCTGCTGTAAATGCAATTTTCAGCAATAGTGCTTTATAAATGTTCATTTTTCCCCACCATACCTTAATATGAAATTATTCAAAATACTCTTCTAATCTTTCCATGAGTGATTTCCATCACTTTGATTTTTTTAACAATTTCTAAGGTAAGTTAAATTGAAATTGGCAAAAGTGAAATGTAAACCAACAGAGGGGAGGGGGGATTAAAATAATGCAGTTGAAGCCTGACATTGGGTATTTTAAATGAAATGATTTTTATATGTTTTGTTACAGCTTGTAAATACACAACAGGAAAGTATGGACCGTGTGTAAATGGAATTACAGAGAGGGTTGATAAATTAAAGAAAAAAAGCAGCGATATTTGTGAACCAGTACGAACATTGACCAAAAAATGTCGTGGACGGAATAAAATAAAGAAAATAAAAGGTAAAAAGAATATAAATTTATCAAAGGAAGGATTGTAAATTTTAGATTCACTCACTGCATTAATTTGTTCACAGTTACAAGAGTTTTATTCTGATAAAACTGGTAAAAATGTTACTCTTTTTTTATATATGTCTTATTTTCTTCTGTGGGAACCATTAAACAGGGTCAAGACTTTTCTCTGTGTCCACACTTATTTCTACTTAGAGAATTATAGATAAATGAGGTTTTTTGTTTACTTCCATAAATTTTGGGAATTATTTCTAAATAATGAATACACATATATACCAATAAATTTCAAATGAAATTATTTTATGCATAATTTTGAAAAAAGTTTTTCTAAAATAAACCAATTATATATAAAAATATAAACTAGAGAATGTTAAAACTTTAGTTATCATGGGAATTGTGTCAATAACATACTGTGTTTTTATCTGATTGAAGTGTTACAAAACTTCCAATTTTAGATTTGTACCTGAAATAAAAACAGAACCTTCATAAAAATGTAGATGATGGAAGATTTTTGATGAGAAATCACCATTTGATCTGATAATATTCTGGTATACGATAGTTTTTCAAATCAATGTTATCATATTATGTCATGACCTATAAGGAAATAATTCATCGGAAACTAAACGATGTGGATTGATGGATGATGTTTTGTGACAGCTTGATCTAATATTGCTATATTTCATTCAAAACTCTTCAGAATATCTTTTTTGATTGATATAAACATAATTAATTTTAAGAGATTTGTTTTATGAGGCAATCGCAGGGTTGTTATTTTTTATGGAGATTTGGATATGGGGGTTGTTCATTTCATGTTATAAATAGGTAGGCCAGCTGAGGGATTTTCTCCCTGTGTTGAAGACCCATTGATGGCCTTTGGGTGTTGGCCGTTGGCTGCTCTTATGTCGGGTTGTTGTCTAGACCCCATTTCCATTTCCATTTTTTTATTTCCCTATTCTTGATATTTTTTGTTCATTCAATATTTTCTATTCTTTATTAATCTGAGAACTGCCTTATTTTCTTTTTTCTTTATTTGATTGACCTAGCTAGCTGTTTTTCACTATTCGTTTTTTCTTTGTGCCATTTTCTGTAGATTATAGACCCAATGTATTAACTATTCTGTAAACCCCATTCAGAACCTTTTTTTTTCTTTTGTTTCCTTTCATCTATTTCTAATGCACAGTTTTTGGCTTTGTTTACTGATCAAGCAGTAGGCAATTAATGATTGAGTTTAGTTTAGGCCTACATAGTGAATGAATTAAAAAAAAAAACAGGCAATTGAAAGATAGTCCCATAAGATATACTTTAGGTGATAAATATAGATGGCATATATGAATCATGTTCATTTTTATATAATAACTTATCAGATTCAAGTATTTTTCAAAGATGCAATTATAAAAATAACTGTTAAAAATACATCTGATATAATTGTCAAATTTAAATAAACTATAATAATGATAGATAATAATGTAACAGTTCAGTTCTTTTTTTTTTAATAAATACTAGGGTATGTTGGTTTTTTTTAATCAATATTCAAAGTAAATAAAAACAGTTGGGAGCTAGATGTCTCAGTTGCATCATTAAGACATATATCAAATCATGTGGGTTTTCAAACATCTTGTAAGGGGAGATAATTAACGTTTGATATTTGAAACATTTGACCAAGTCAAATAATTAAAAGTTATCCCTGTGACAAGGACGCGGTGTGTCAGTGTAAGATCACCCCGATGGCCGGAGGCCAGACCCGGTGATCTAACAATGACACACCAAGTCCGAATGGGATATAACTATTTTACATCCCAGCTGTTTTAGATTAGACGGAAAACCATTTACAATTCATAAAATCTAGTTTAGAATTCCACATAACCATTATAATATACTTTATATATAATTACTATATGATGTATACCCTTAATGACCCTCAAACACGATGAGTATAGATATTAAATAATGTCAACTCGCCCCACTTGCCAACCGGCCCACACTATATCGCCACTTTATAAAAAAAATCGCCCCACTCTTGTTTACTGACTCGCCCTACTTTTGAAAAAGTGTAAAATCAAATTGAACAATCAGTCTGAAAACTCAATTATTCATGTTATTAACGAAGAAGGTTTAAACCCCACTGAATAAAGATTTGACGACTCGCCCCACTTATAAAAAGATCTTGCTTCCTTTAAGTATGTCAAATTACTATCAATTCGTACCCAGTCGTTCTGGTGTAGTGGTATGTACCGCAGTCTTCATGCTGAGTGGCAGCCCTGGCAACCCAGGCTTGTAAAATTGCTCTCAGGCCTGTAAAATTCATATCTACAGGCCAACAGAATCTAACTAAAAAATGTCAAAAATTGAACTCCGGGCCTGTATATTTTTAACAGTTCATCGTGAAGACTGTACCCTGACTTGATATGCTAAAAGTCTTGAGTTCGAATCCAAGCATATACACTGGATTTTTTCTACGTGAATTTTGATAGATAGTCTTTTCCGTATAATTAATTATAAGTTTTATAGTGGATTTGACATTCCCGCCAAAATGTTACAGAACAAAGGAAAGCATGCATAACACAGAAACTCAAACTGGGGTGATCTGGTAGGGGTGATCCGGCTCAGATCACCCCTGTTAGAACAAAGGAGCTGGGATGTAATTTCAAGGAAAGGGTAAAAGATTGGGACATTTATATTTATTGGGGTATCATTTTATTGGAGTTCAATAAAGCTGGCATATGAGAGGATGAATTGTTTTTTTCCTGTTATTCTGATCTTTTCTTGAAGTTTTATTACCTCATTATTTTCTACTCTTTATTTTTTTACCTAGTTTTCTCCATTCTTTATTTTTTTTTTTGGCCTTTTTTCTGCACATTTTGCCTATTATTCTGTTATCACATATTTTATTCCAAATGTGGTCTTGTACATTTAGTTAACACAGCATATTTAAAAATTTGGTGGAGTATGCAAAAAGTAGTTTTTATTTTTCAGAAGAATTCTAAATTCATAAAAACATTGACAATAACTGAACTAAATGATTGTCCGTCACTATTAATGACTTTCCTTAACCTCTACTTGACGAATAATCTATTTATATTTTTTCTTTGTATGTAAAGACCTAAAGGCACTTCACCTTTTACGTACTCTAAAATCATCTTGACAAAACCAGAACTATCTTGAACAATGCAGAAATAATAGAAAATTAATCATTTACTATTTGGTAATTAAGTACAATTAAGTACGTCCTTCATAGAATAATAATTTTATGAATAATTATTACAAGAATTATTAATAAATTCATAAAATGAAAATCAAAACTTGTCTAGAAATATGATTATTATTGACTTAAAATTCACAACTAATAGAGTCATTTATTGTCTTCGGTTAGCATTTTTTATCATTATATCAAAAACTGACAGATTATATAATAAATGGATGGTTTTAAACCTCAATTTTATTGTCAAAAGATCATATCTGATCGACTTAAACAATGATAAGTATGTAACAGGAACAAAAGAATGACAAATCTCTTTGTATGAAAAGTATTGTGGAAGTAATAAAAATGTTTTCAATAATTGAATCATATAATTTTATTTCACATGCCAATTATATCATGGATGTATTGCCATCTCTTGGTTTCAGTCATAGTCATCTATGTATATTCAAGAAAATCTTCTTCTGAGAAACCAATCAACTAAACTTGAACTGAAAGATCCAAGTTATGAACGTTTGTTACGCCCCTCTGCGGTGGAGGGGGCATTTAGTTAAACCCTTGTCTGTCAGTTTTCCTTTTTCTAATCTTAGTTTGCTTCAGCTAAATGTTATTAATCATTTTAATTATACACAATGTTTAATATCACCAAACATAGTTCAAGTTCAAATAAGGGTAGCTTCACTGTCATCATCCTTCAGTTATGTCCCTTCTTAAATGGAAAAATGCTACAGTTGTCATTTCACACTATATTTTTAGTTTGCCTCAACTCTAAATGTTATAAAACTAATACTTGAAGCTAAATATCACCAAACACAGATCAAGTTCCAGTATCATAAGGGTTTTGTCACTTTCACTGTTCTTGAGTTATGTCCCTTTATAAATATAGAATTTGCTAAATTTGTCATGCCTGCAGTCTTTAATTGTAGTCACTTGTCTTAACTCCAAAAGTTATGTAACTACATTTAATGCTTATTACAACCTTACACACATCAAGTTACAATATAGCTGTTGTTAATACGCTGTTCTCGATTTATAATATGGAAAAAATTGCTAAATTTGCTGGTTCCGCAATTGAACTTTAGTTTGCTCGGATAAAATGCTTAAAATACAGCGAAGTTGAGCGAACCACAGATCAAGCTTGGGTTTAGGTTGTGTAACTGACATCATTCTCAAGTTATGTTCCTTCAGAAAGGAAGAATAGCTGCATTTTTGGTTTATTTACAAGCGGGGGCATCTGTGTCCCATAAAACAACATTTTTATTTTATTTTGCTTTGGTTCCTGTCTGCAATCAATATGTATGTGACCTAAACATAGATTATAGGGTTAAATGTATTAATTATTTACCCCTTAAAGATACAGAAAATCAAATAGCAACAACAAGATTCATCTTCTATCCATTACCATGCGTGTAGCTATGTTTACGTCAAAACGCCCAGGCGTACACTTGAATTTGGTAAAAAAAAATATTTTCATCTAAATAGAAATAAAAGAATTGGTTAACAGTACATCAAACTTCTAAGTCTTTCTTCAATTGCTTGTAATTGCAAATAACAGTGACGTAAATTAGTATTAAATATTTGTTCATTTTCTGACGTAAATTCTATAGTACTCTGACTTTCCTTCTTTTTTTTTTTTTAGAAATTCATTATAAGCTAAGATTCGATATGTGGTTTGAAATTTTTGTCGCGAAAGCGAGACATTTCGATCCTAAATTTCATCGGCGGTGCCAATATAATTTATAAATATATACTCTACATTTAGGTTCATTAATGTGGTCAAATTTTTTAAGATATCAATAACTTTGTCAAACATTCGTACAATTTTACGGTAGCTGGACAAAAACTGTTAATGGTCAAACGAGTATCCAGAGCATAGTGACGAAATTATATATGATGAGTTTTCCTGTATTTTATGGATTTTTCAGTTTTATACTGACAAGCGGACTGATCTTTGAGCAATTTAATTCAGATCATCTGGCCACCGTTTAATAACATATTGCACAGAGTGGCAAGCTTTCAAATGCTTTCTTTCATTGAAATAGATACGACTTCGACAGAGAGGACATGGTACATATTGTCCATATATCACATGTATTAACAACACTATGTACACAAATAAAAAAAAATATTAGAAGACAAAACCAGTAAAACATATTAAACAAAACTATCTGTCATAGTGATATATGAGGGTCTGGATTGGGGGAAAACAGGGAGTTTGGGGGTGGGTTGTCATATTTTTTTTATGTTCTGTCATTCTTTTGGTCATTCTTAACTCTTCGGCGAGAAATTTATGCTTATTCTTAAAGTTATGTGTCCCTTTTGAATTTGCCACTGCACTATACAAATGAAATCATTTATCAATTTTGATTAATATCTGATTGAAACCAACCACAAAATAATATAAATATTTCTATCTATTTGTGATAAATTGGATATAAGGGATACAATATCAGTAGATCAGCTGACATAGGGTGACATGTTGTTATTGTACGATTCTTTTTTTTCTTATTTTTTTAAATCCACACCTTCTTTCGAGGGCTTAGTTATTGGAATTATTTAAATGGACCAGTTTTGATGAAACTATAACATAATGTTAACCACCATGTGTAGTTGTGCACCTGACTTTGGAATTACAAAATGTCTGTCATTGCCGTGGAAAGTGACAGCCAAAATAAGAAAAATATAAATACATTTCAAATTATCTGAAACTTCTTTGATATTAAGAGACCCATGTACACTTTAACATGATACATTTTTATTTCAGATGGGGGAGGGAAATTTTCATACAAGATTCCAGACAGAACATAATTGTTAAATTAATTCTACAGACATTAAATATTATATGATGGCATATTATTTTGGGGAGCACAATATGCAGCAGTTAAGTTTGACTTTGAAATTTTTGAAATGGCGACCTTTGCCATGGAAACTAAAAAAAAATATTTAAAAAATCAAGGTTTGTCACGCTTGTTTCGAGCAACATTGATGTGACTTTTGTAAGACGAAACATGCGTCTGGCGCAAGTACACAATTTCAAACCTGGTACCTGGTTAATTTACATGATAAGTTTATAAACCTCCATATTTTGTCATGAAATTGTGCAAAAATTAATATTCCACACCAAGAAAAAATAACTAATGAAAATATTTGATTCTCGATAACTTTTAAACTTCCGGATTCTTCTCCAACGCTAATCCACTACCAGCAGGTTATTTGGCCTGGACCCGCTTGTGCATTCAGGCCCCTCACCGAGGTTTTGGCGTACACGTAAAATTGACCTAGCTACGCCACTGATTACCACCAAAATAATTAGATAACTTGTAGAAGTAATTGCCCTTGAACCAAGATTTTTGGCAGTTCTTCATGTTTTTTGCAAACTATCTCAAAAATGCCATACCAGATACAGGTTACGTAAGTAGAAACAGCCTAAATGACAAAGAAGAACTACATGTAGCATCTACTAAAATGCTAATAAGATTGAAACCAATAAAGGAGTTATTGCCCTTAAATGAAAGATAGTTGACTAATTTTTAGCTCACCTGGCCAATATAGGAGTTATTGCCCTTGAATGTCAGCTTATCACTAACTTTCAAGTTTTCCCCTTTTATTTTTGAAAACTATCAAGATGAATAGAAACTGTAAAGAGCAAAGATTTTATGCAATCATAGATCTGCAAAAACGTTTGTTAGACGCAAAATATTGGATGACACATTACAGGAGTTATTGCCCTTAATACTGATTATATCAAAAGAGAGGTAAAATTATATTTAAACAGCAAAAATTATCATTAGTACAACTTTTGTTTTTTACATTTGAGCTCAATAATTCATAGACTTAATTGTTACAGAGCCTTGGTTTTAATTTTGGGAAAAAGGAATTATAATGACCTCTGTTTATATTGCAGGAGAATGTATTTATGACAAAGGATCTTGGGAAAACTGTGATCCTGTCACGAATAAAAGAGCAAAGGTCAAATCATTGAAATCTGGAAACCCTAAAAAATGTAAAGCTGAGAAAAAAGTTTATAGATCTTGTGTAAGAGCTAATGGACAAGGTATGATATATTTAGTTTGCTTTGTTACATCTTTATTATTAAGTAAATAATAAAAAAACATACAATGACAATTTAATGAATATTACTGCAAGCCTCATTTTATAAATTTATGTGATTTCTGCATTTAGACGTCGCATAGCACCATCCATTTTGATTGAATTTGTATACTCTTTCATACTTTTTGTGCTCCATTATGGGCATTATGTTTTCTAGTCTGTGGGTCTGTCTGTCTGTTCATTCGTTTGTCTGTTCTTCTGTCCATTTGTCCATCTGTCCTGCTTCAGGTTAAATTTTTTGGTCCAAGTAGTTTTTGATGAAGTTGAAGTCCAATCAACTTAAAACTTAGTACACATGTTTCTTATGATATGATCTTTCTAATTTTAATGCCAAATTAGAGATTTATCCCATTTTCACGGTCCACTGAACATTGAAAATGATAATGCAGATGGGGCAATCATGTACTTAGGACACATTCTTGTTTTCATTACTTTTCCATTCTTTAGTTTATTCAAGATAAAGACAAATATAGAAAAAAAGGAGATGGTGTATGATTGCCACTGAAACAACTCTTCACAAGACACCAAATCTTTAAGTGTTTGTAAAACTTTGTATATATATGAGCTGCTAAGTGTTAAACTTTATCTTCTATAAAAGCAGATGAAAGATTTCAAATTTTATTTTTTAGGGTACATCAAATGTATAGGACTTGGAGTTATAAAATTATTATGGTTCTTTTTTATGTCTTTCAGATCGTTGCTTTTTTGGTGTTTGGGGAGACTGGTCAGATTGTCAGAATGGCGTACAGAAGAAACAAAGACAAGTAGTACAAGGTGGAGTTGATTGTCAGAAGCGAGCAGTAAAGACACGACCATGTTCATGATTAAACACTATAAAATCATAATCATGTTCATGATTAAACACAATAAAATCATAATCATTTTCATGAATAAACACTTTATAAACATTGTCAGGTTCATGATTAAATTCCATATAACAATAATCCGTTATAACACAGTAAAATAAGTCGCATTATCATGATTTTTTTTCACATTTAAAAAACATAATTAACATAACCATGCATATTCATGTGTAACTTTTTTTGATGATTATGATCAAAAGCTTTTAAAATCTAGACTGAGATTCTGTCATTTCTCAAGGAAGTCATTGAGCCAAAAATTAGGGGGAGGGGCTTTTTCCAGGAGCAAAACTGCTGCCTCTCGGCCCTGACCATTTATTCATGGATTATCAAGTTGACTTTGAACTTTTCAATGGTTTACATGATAAAGAAGTGTCAATTTTGAGTTAAGCATTTTCAATATTCTATCAAATTACAGATATCCAAGACATAACTCTGTGTCCTCTGTGTCAACGGTTTATTGAAAATTAAAACCAGTTATGTAAAATCTGTCAAGATAACTAAATCTGTACATGTTTTTTAACCGCAAAGCACTGTCATGACCATGATTAAGAGAATATATTTATATTCGAGTATGTGTTTTATTGATTTTGTTAGACAATCAATGTTTTGTATATACATTAATGACTATTATATGGTTTTGGGCTGATATTTTGTAAATAATATTTATTTATTCATGATTCAGTATTTTCCTTCACCTTTAATTTCTAAATACTTAAAAAAGTATTTTTATGATAGTTCAATTTTGAAAGCTTTTATTTTCCACTGCAAACAAGGACTTGTGCAATATCGTTTGCTTAACCAGGTATTTCTTGGAATTTTACTCTGCAGTATATGTGATAAAATTAAGGAAATGGATTATATTAAGCACTACAAAATTAAACTATGTGACAAAATGACATATATATATTTATCAATATTAGAATAAAAGGAAAATGATAAAAAGACAAAGATTTTGTTATGCTACCACCTTAATTTTACTTCTAGGGGATTTTATTTTATATATTTAAGTTTCAAAAAATTGATTTGCTTCAAAGATAAATTTTCATATTGAAATGTGTGCACTAAAATTTTCTATTTGATATATTTTATATGATCAATATTCAAAGTTTCTATTATTTTATAAACTATATGTATTAATGTTATTTTTCTATATATTATTTACATTCAATTGGTGGTTGTTGGAATTAATATAAACAATATTGACTTGCCTGTTCTCTTTTTGTGTATTCAGTGGTATATTTTAACCTACAATTGTACAGTCAAAGGGAAATAACTCAATTCATTATGCTGCAAAGTATTCCCATATACTATACACTGTTTAATTTGAAATTTGCTGTGCAAATATATGTACAACTTATTGCTATTTAGGCAATTTAGAGAAACAGTCACTTTATAGACAACTTCCTGTTGGGTCAACTCACTTCACTGTGATGCTTGAAAGGGTCATCAGTCCAGACAAAAGTGTTGCCTGTCCTGGAGGTAGAACATCCATGAAATTAAGGGATACCACCAATACATTAAAATCAAAGTGCAATATTTGTTTTACATAGAAAACTGTAATAACTAATCAATGGCCTTGCTCTTTCTGACATTTTTTTCGGGTAAAGCCCTAATGAGCTGAGGGAAATGAGTAATTACTTTAGAAAGTGAACATTTTGAAATTCAATTGATGGTTGACCCGGCTCCAAATATTTTTTACATAAATTCAAAGTAATATAACAATGCTTTGTTTGAAATGTTTTAATTGTTTTTGTTTTTGTTTAAAGTGTTTTAACATAGTTTAAATGTGGCAAGTTTAATACCACAAATCATTCGTTAAACAGGGACCCAGCTTTAACTGGTTTGTGACATCATGATAAAAGTGTGTAATTTCAGAACTTATGCTGATTGGAATAAATAGCAATTTAAGGTGTATTTAAATCAATTTTTCACTATTCTTAAATATCTTTGCTCACAAGCTTTAGGACTTTATTATTACTGATTACTGTAAAAGGCAATAAAAAATATAGACATACGATTATTGTTTATGTTCTGATATTATTGCTGATGATTTCAACACCCCATTATTTTGGAATATTTACTTATTGAACTATACTATTGAAGCAGGGCTTTAAGTTGTAGTACTTAATCCAATATGTATGCAAAAGTTGTTAGGTATTTTAGCAATCAATACAAAATTCTTGTAGATGTATTTACATGTGTATCTTATTCTGTATGTAATAATGTTTTAATAAGTGTATATTTCTTTAGTCATCTTACCAAATACATTTTGTTTCATATAGAAATAAAATAAATAAATTAATTATGTATTGTTTATTTTACAAAGCCAAATCAGAATTGATTCAAGATTTTTCCATTTTTATACCCTTGTCTAAATTTTGTCGGGACATAATATGTAATACAAATGTCCAGCATCAGTCCATCTGTCAGTCTGTCTGTCTGGCGTCTACATGTCGCACCAAAACTTGAGAACCACTTATCCAAATTTCGTCAAACTTAAATAGTTGTTTCTTATGATAGTCAAACCATCTGTATACTTTATGGTTAAAATAACATTTAAACTTTTTGAGTTACAGGACTTTATAACTAAAACAAAGGTGTGTTTTTTTCACATGTTGCAATGTATTTCAAAAACGATTTATGATTATTGCTTAAAACTTTACACACTTCTTAGTTATATTAATCGAAACTGACATCTATATTGCAAAAAATGTTCATACACCAAATACAGTTGACTATTGCAAACAGTATTAGAAAGTCAGATCAAATACAAAAATGTAACAACTGAACCATAACAATGAGGTCAAGGTCAGATGACTACAGCCAGTTTGACATGTATATGTTACAGGGAATTTTTGAAATCAGTGATTTTGTAAAATCACTGGAATTTCAGGGAATTTGTAAAATCACTGAACTGATTAGTGATTTTATAAAATCTTTATTTTAATATTAATTGAGCGGTTTTCATGCACAAAACAACTGACATACTGTAGAACAATGGCTCAGGCACAAATGTCTTGAAATCAAGAGCAAACATACACACAAAAGTTACTTCAAATAATTGAGGTAAAATTAAAGTGCAACATATGGAACCAGGGAAAATATGATAAACATTTTGGAATATTTTGTCAATGAGCCACAGAAAGAAGACACAACAAGCTCTTATCACTACCGTGTTTGAAAGAAAGTTACTGTTTATTATAGTTTTTCTGTATAATTACTGTAGAAAATAAAACCAATTACATCAATTTTTTTAAATCAAATATAAAAACTGAACATAAGGTTGATTGCTGTCATTACAGAAGAAAAAAATAATATGTAAGATATAAGAAATTGAGTGGGTTAGGGTATGAGATCCAGTGGCAAATATTACATGCATATCAGATCAAGAGCATCTTATTGCTGCATGAAAATTGATATAAAAAAAACAAATAAGTGTTGTATTATTAATTTGCTGCCTACAAAATAACATTTATATTCACAAAATAATAATAAAAAAAGACAACAGAAAATTTTGGTAATAATACTTTGTTTTTTACTTGCATGTTTATGAATAGGTTAATCTCACCAAGCAAAAATAAACAAAGTTTTTCCTACTTCGGTCATTTATCAGACACATGTATTATATCACAAAGTGATGGTATAACTTTGAATAAGTTTCTAAAATTTCTCAACTCTTTTAATCCAAATAAAGTAAATATTTTGTTGATAAATGAAGGTATGAAGTTCTTCAATGTGAAGATTTGAAAAAATTGTTAAAAACAATATTCATCAGATGAAGATGTTTTAAAATATTATGTATGTCTTGAAGACATGTATAGCATAGTTAAGAAAATTCACATATCAATAGCTTATAGTGGTAGGGATGTCACCCAAACTTGTCTTGCAAAAATAAGCAAATTCAGAGTGGTCTAAATACCCGTTTAAATGCCTTTTAGTCATTATCATTATACACAAGTTCTAGCTCATAGTGTTTATTAAACAAATATATTTCTAAATCATTAGTGATCATTCATTTGGTCTATCTTTATATTAAGAAAAACACATTTCTAATAGCATGTTATACTTTGTTGTAATCAGGGATTTTACAAAATCCCTAGCTCTATTTTCAGTGATTTTGTAAAATCCCTAACAATTTCAGGGATTTTACAAAACCACTGAAACTGTTAGTGATTTTACACAATCACTGATTAGTCCAGTGATTTTACAAAATCCCTGATTTTACAAATTCCCTGTAACATATACACCTTACAATCATTTCATACACCAAATATAGTAGATCTATAGCATGCAGTATTAGATCAGAAAAACAGACTAAAACACAAAAACTGAACTTTAACCACTGAACCATAAAAAGGAGGTATCTGAGATATGGGACTTGACCATGAGAGCTAAACCTTGTTCACTGATCCTTGAAATAAGGTCGAAGACTGTCTGAAGGCATGATGACCTTACAAGGTACGCACATACCAAATATCAATATCTTATTACTCATATAAATAAGCGAGATATTATAAAAAACAAAAATCTTAACTTTTTTCAAGTAGTCACTGAACCATGAAAATGAGTCGAGGACATATGACAGATGGACACTTCACTAACATAAGGCGTCTGTATGCAAGTATCATCGAAGTGTCCAGGTTTGAAACCTTCTGAAATATTAAGCTTTTTAAAAAAGTTAGCTAACGCCCCCAACATCAGATCACCATCCTAATGTCGAGCTTTCTTCGACAGACGTCGCAGGCTCAACAAGAAACGGCTATCTCGATTTATGAAGGTAGAGTACAAACACTAACAATAAATCAATCAATATGTATAAATGTTTATATCTCAAATTAACCCTAAATTTTTAATAATTTATGAAATAATTGCCACTGGATGTCAGGCTACAATCAATCCATCAAAATAACTTATGTTTGGTAGTTTTGCATGACATCATTAAGTTCATAAGCAAAGAAACTGGTCAAAATATTTCCTAAATTTTATCATTGGCACAAGGACATAATTCGAAGTATAAATGCTTACTGTATCCATCTTATTACTGTGTCCACACTCTTTGTTTTAACATTTCCTCAATTGCAACGCGATTTCGCGGGCGTCTTCTAGTTTATATAAAAGCTGAGACTAGTCTCAGATAAAAGTAAGGAGATGTGGTCATTTTTGGTCTTGTTCTTACCCGTCCGGAAATATACACTTGCCAAAGAGTGGCGTCGATTTGTTTGTGCGAAGTAAGTAAGTTAGTAAGTAAAACTTTTTTTTGATTCGGCATATTGACATACATTACAAACATAAGCTCTTATGAGCTTTTCACCGAATATAAAAACATATGCAATAACAAATAAAACAAAGCATTATTATGACAGCAGCATGCAAATAAATAATAAAAAGTAGCACCACATAAAGAATGTATAAATTCGTAGATATGTCCTGTCAGAAGTTGAATTTACTCCGTTTTTGATGTACAAAGAGGGAGAGAGAGTCATGGTCTCTGCACGTAAAAACTCCTAGCAACAACTCTTTGACTGGTCCGGCATGATTTCATGGATGGAGCCACTGTAGCAAGGTTAATTTCAATCCCTATCCAACACAACCTCATTTTTCAGTGACAGTCAAAATGACTAGCCCGTTATTCCTGTAGATTCATTTTACAGGACCTGCATGACCTGCATGTGTACTTTTTGTTATTTTGTTCTTGTCCGGAAAATTCATGAAATATTAGCCACTGGATGTTAAGCAAACGACAATCAATCAACTTGTCTTCCTCTATAAGAACAACAAATGTGTGTCTGGCAATGCCAATATATATAAATATATATATTGCTCATTTAATTAAAAAAAACAATTTTTTTTTTATCCACAGGCACTTGTCTAATATAAAAATTTCCATATTAAGGTATATAGGGGTAACAATTCTGAGACAAGTGCCTGTGATTTTATCTACGGGAAATCATATCTATTTCCTTTTATTTTTCATACATTTATTAATAGATGTATTTCTGTTGTAGCAAGAACGTATGTTAGTTATAAATTCTTGGTTGTCATCATTTCTTAATCTATCATCAAATTTAACAAGAGGATGTTTCCGTATTAAAACTTATCTAACTTTGTCAAGAGTAAAAAAAATCCAAGTTTGTATTTATAAATGATAAATAGACTCTTCATGCCACGTCTCTGGATGTCATTCAGAATATAATATTCGATCTAAAACAAGGTCAGAGTCAATGGTAAAAAATATGTTAAAGAAATCTAAAGTCAACAAATTGATGATGATGGCCTTTAATGTCCAGTTACAAATTAAATGCATATTTGGGACGAAAACATTATAATGCGATATGCAAAATTAACCCTACTTTGTGCTAGTTCACAAAGTAAATTGGGTATGCAGGGAGATATGTTCTCTATATTAAACCGTGACACATTATTCTGAATCAGAGTCAATCAGTCTTTCTAAAACTATTTAAATTCTGTATGCTTAGTGAAGAATTAGCAAAAAGTAAAATCATAAAAATACTGAACTCCAGCAATTTTTTTCTAATTTTAAAGTCGTTTGTTGCCCAGCTAGACTTTAACCCCCAACTCGGCCTGCACCGAAGGCGAACAAACCTCCCATGAGAACACTGAGGCGGTTAAATCACAACAAATAGTTTTTAACAACAGACACAATTGCAAGTGTCTATATAAAATATAATGTCGTATGTCAAACTAGATAATAATCATAAAGAGAGAGAGACAAAAAAAAAAAACCATCAAACTTCCATGTATATATTTTTTTAAAACTTCCTAGTAAAAGTGTCACAGTTTTAGCCGTGAAAGGAATTTCTATGGAAAATTGCATTGTAGATGTTTACAGAAAGGCAACCTGTAAGCACTTAGTGAGCTACCATTTGATTTTTATGGGAGGGTGGTGTGGGGTGTTGCTCGGATGAAATTTGAAAATAATAAGCAGGACAGGAGTTTTGAGTTTTAAAAAAAAGCAGGATGATACACTTTACAAAAAAAGAAGCAGAAGAATGACAATGTATGTAAAAAAAGTCAGGACAAGCTAATAATAAAGGCAGGGCCGAATAAAGTGAAAAATAAAAAGGCAGGACAGAAATTACAACTAAAATAAAATGCAGGACACCATTTTTCTTCCGAGCCCCCTCCCAAATATTTTGAAATGGTAGGACTATTATTAAAAACCTTCAAGAAAATCAAAGGTCAACAACAACAACAATACCCGATGAGAAGTCATACTATCAAGTAATTCCTGTTGTAAAAAACTTTGGCTTGACAAACTTTGTGATGAATGAACTGACATATAATAACCGTACGGTGACCTATAGTTGTTAATTTCTGTGCCTTCATTTTGATCTCTTGTGGAGAGTTCACGGCAATCATACCACATCTTCTTTTTTTTATACTTATTAGTATTACAGAAAAAGTTACTATTTGTCCTTAATATGAGATCAAGATGCTATTTCTCATTCACTTTATCAGAATTAAATGATGAATCTATTTCTAACAATAAAAAGACTAAAATTGAGAATGGAAATGGGGGATGTGTCAAAGAGACAGCAACCCGACCAAAGCAATAAAAACTTTTGATAAAAACCTTTTGTAATAATCTGAGCCTATATCTATAAAATGATGTTTATATACACACTTTTTCAGAGACAGTGTGTAAGTC
Source organism: Mytilus galloprovincialis (assembly GCF_965363235.1). NCBI lineage: Eukaryota > Metazoa > Mollusca > Bivalvia > Mytilida > Mytilidae > Mytilus > Mytilus galloprovincialis. Next base: position 12,672,287 of record NC_134847.1, on the reverse strand, counting down.
GAACAATTTTTGAATTTACCGGTATTTCAGTGATACAAGAATTATTGATAGCATCATACCACAAGCACTTGTCTCAGATTTTTTTTTATAAGGTGTACATATAAAGGGAAAAAAACTGAGACAAGTGCATGTGCATCATACTCTTTTTCTAACCAATTTTAAATTTTGATAAATTAATGATTATAATTAGTTATCATTCCTTGTTTATCAAAAAACGAAGACATTAGAAAAAAGCATATAATCAAAAGAAAAAATTTCCAAGAAATGTCTTGACAATGAAAAACGAAGTATATATGAAAACAGATTTAAAGACCATAAATTTTCAGTATATATATTCAGTATTCCATCATGTGAAGATATCAAATATTAGGGTTTCGTATTGCCTAAGGACTGACTGCAAGGAATCATATGAGAGGCAGGGCTGTTTTCATGAAGCAACTGCGTAAGATTGTGCCTAAATTGTAAAGATTCCAAGAAAAAACTGCTGTCAAGTGAGCATGAAAATGTGTGAGTCTCACACAAATTGCTGTGTGACAGCACTCGTATCTCATACAATAATATCAATTTCACGGTGATTAAGTAATCCAGGACACAATTAAAAGGTAAAAGGTAAAAAACAAAAACAAAAACATTATAGAATAATAATATAAAATAATTTTTTTTGGTAAGTTCTGGGAACAGTATATCTAACATATGTTCCTGGTATTTTAAAGTTGTATAAAGGTTATAAAATTATCAGTTTCCCGCCAAATAAACTTTTTACAACTTATAGTCTCCCTTTAAAGGCGTTCTTTGGTGTAATTGTAAACAATGTCACATGCAAGTTGACACAGATACATCAATCAAAAGTAACATAAAAACACGTTATTAATATAAAAAAAACATGGTTATTTTAAGAACACGTTAAGTAAACACAAAAACCCCACTTTAGAATGTATAGATCTGATTGATTTTAAGCTAAATGAGACGTAACATTCGGGAAGTTGGAGAAATCGAGATACAGTGTGTGACTGTATTAAAGATAACAACACCTTACTGTACATGTACATATCAAGACAACAGGATATCACGATGGATTTAGGAAGTTGAAATGATACATTAGCCATGGCGAGGGTGTTGAATGATCTCCCAAGATGGATCACAGTGGTATGTGCATTTATCAATGTTTATGATCTAGTTTTACTTTCATTAGATCTATCAAGTGAAGAAAATAATTATACAAGATTATATATACATGTATTATAATAATAATATAAATATAAGCCTTAATACCTTTGACCAATTATATAATTAGTAAAAAAGTAAAAGCAAAATATAAATGTTGATCTTTACGTTTTACTAAGTATAGACAGAGACATGTATATATATGTCTCTGGTATAGAAAGGCCCTGTTCATTTTTTTTATATACAATGTATTCTACATGGATACATGTACATTGTACCAGAGACATATTATATGTATGTCTCTGATTGTACAAATGTATATATAAAATATTGATATAATTTAAGTTTTAACACATGTACATTGTAGGTCAAGAGTCACTCTTGAAAAAAATGCTTGACAAGGATTTGTATAGTAATCAAATCCTTGCTGTTGATTATTTTTGTCAGGGGTAATGATCAAGGGTTTGAGAAACAAGGGTGTTTTATTGTTTGCAATTTGTAAAAAAATATTGCCAATATACATGACAACGTATTAATATTTGTTTGGACCCTACAAGCATTTAGCCCCAAAATATGTTTTTTCTTTACGCCCTCTAAGCAACAATTTAACCAAATTTGCCACAAACATATTTAGTTTAGTTTGACATATTTAGTTTGGTTGAATGACAATACATGTAGATTTATATATTAAGATTTGAGAAATTGGATTTGAAATTTTGACAAATGTGGAGTTGCATTTAATCATACCAATTCTGAGAAAAGTCTTGATGGAAACAAATTCTAAGAAACTAAATAAGAGACAATATATAAATAACAGACTTAACCCCAATTGCAAAATTGTCTAAAGAAAGGTTTTTGGTAACATTTGATTTCACCATTGTTTACAGACTAGAGAATAATGCCATTCTTGGGATAAAAAAAAAAGAATATAGAAAAAGTACTTGTCACTAAAAGAGTTAAGAAAAAAAGAGAAATAACCTAAGACAAAATTAAAGAATTAAAAAAAGAAATTTCAAAGGACCCTCAAACCTAACCCAGCCACTTTCTTAAATTATCAGAATTTTTAAAAGATCTATGATTGAAATCATCAAAAAAGCTTGAACACTATATGTACATGTATGTATGTTGTAGTTTTTGTTTTTTGCTTTAATAAGTGCTGAATACCAAACTGTAACATGAAGACTTTGACTTTGAGATGAAAAACAAGTGCAAGCCATTTTATTCCCACTTAATTGCTTAAGACTTAACATTCTGTTTAGTATACTTGTACAATGCATGTATGATTCCTGGCCTTTTCTTTCATGTCTGTATGGAATTTCAAAAACACACTATACAAAAAAAAAATTTTTTGTGTCAACATAAATCACATTTAATATGACTGACATAGCAACTACATTTAAATGTAAAAGAAAATGTTGATTGAAGTGATTCAAGAGGAAGTTTTTTTTTGGAAAACAATTTAGTATATATCTGCTTGTGCTGCATCCTGCTGATAATCTGTTTATTGTTTTTAATATATATAATTAATTGTATGTAGTGATAGGTAATTTCCTGTGATATTAACATAAAAATATTGCAGTAGAAAAGTAGCGAGCTTTCAAATTTCAAAAAAAATAATTATAAAATTTAGAATAAATAATTTTTTTACTAAATTAAAATTGACTTCAAGTTAATTTTTGAAAAAAAAAAAAAAATTTTAGAAAATAAAGAAGATAGATGTAAAAGGTAAAACATGTCAAAATTTGAAGTTGAAAATTCATTTTTTCTTACAATTTAATGTGAAATTATTATTCTTATTAGAAAAAGTTGATTTTAATAAATGAAAATATATACAATTTATATAAAACTGATAAAGATAAAATGATGTTCATTTGTATATCATAAACCATATATTGAATAGCTACAATCAAGTAATATAAACAAACTTGATATAGGAAGATGTGGTGTGAGTGCCAATGAGACAACTCTCCATCGATCCAAATAACAATTTAGAAAGTAATTAAACCATAATGTGACCATTGATTCCTTTAAACAGAAAATTAAAGAACTGCATGAGGACTGGGGACTTTGAGTTGACCTGCATTGGAATATATTGCCTATTAATGTCCTTTTGTTTTTGTTTTTGTGTCTGTCATGTATTATGGCTTTATGTCAAAACTTCTGATTTTAACTCGAAAGTATAACTCTGAATAAATATATAGTTCCTACGTCATGTACCTAAATTAAAATTTGAATATCTTTCTCTTTGGGATTTCAAGTTAAAAAGTAAGTTATATATATATTTGTTTAAACCGTTGATAAGAGTTGTGATAGTATTTTATCAGTATGTTATCTTAAGGAAGTAATTGAATAACTGTTTTTGCATGTAAATGATGCAAGAATTTTATTTCCCATATTTCCAACATTTTATTCAAATTATATATGCAAGACTCAGATCAATGTCTGGTCTCTAATCAAAGTGTGTTTTTTAAATTGACATTCAAATCTGATGAAATAATGAAAAGAGATTCCAAATTGACAGCCTAAGTTAAGCCCTTCTTATCTAGGCCTCTTTATTTTGGTTCTCAAATATTTGCTTCTCTGATTTTGATCCTTGTCCAGAACTACAATGTAGCCACAATAACACCACAACTTCATCAAATGAAAACAACTGTCATATTCCTGATTTGATTCAGGCATTTTCCAATGTAAATGGTCGGTTGATCCTATATATATAACTCAAAAGGTTGTTAAAAAATATGAGATTTGAAATCTTGCAGGGTCCACATCATGATTCTTTTCAACAATTGTCAGTATTTTGTTTTATGATGCCCCTGCTGTAGCAGAGGGGCATTAAGTTTTACCCTTGTCCATCTATACATACGTACCCGGTACCTACATATGTACATCCCAAAGTTGGTTTCCGTTCTTTAACTTAATATTAGTTTGCCTAAACTAAATGTTATAAAACTTATACACAATGCTTATTACCACAAAATACAGATTGAGTTTGAATTTTGGTGGTGTAACTTTAATCATTCTAGAGTTATGCCCCTTTATTAAAGGAAAATTTGCTGATTTTTTAATTTTTCGTTCTCTAACTTTGCCATTATTTCTACTGAAAGAATCTGTATAAAGATTAAACGAAGTGTCATGAATAGTTGTGACTGTGTTGAAAACCCATTGGTGGCTTTCTGATGCCAGGGTCATTGTCTCAAAGACACTCTTTGACACATACATTTCTGTTTCCATTTCCAATTTTATGTCACTGTAACCTAGTTTTGTTTATATTTTTCAGTCTGTATGGATCATTGCCAACATCATTTATTTCACAGTGACCTACTTTAGATTTGACCAGTCTGATGAATATTACTACACAAGGAAAATACTTGGGGTAAGTATAAACAATTTACATGTACATGAATACATGTACAAAATGTACAAAATGTGTAATTTAATGATATAATATGAACTTATTGTGGATGCAAAAAAGTAAAGTTTGAAAATAATACTTTTCTGCATGATGATAAGAAAACATAACATTGTGGATATTAACAACAGTTTTTTTTAAACCAAAAGACACTTTTTTTTGAACTGTGGCTTTTTCTTTCTAAAAATGAAATAAATTAGCTCTCTCAATTAACTGATTGGATAACTTGGTTGTTACTATTGAAGAATACTATAATTATGGGATAACAATAGTTATTTTGGGGATAAAACTAATAGAGAGAACATATGCTTTCATGTACATATACATGCACTTCATTCTAACTTTGTTGGATAATTTTTCTCATTCCGAGCAAACATTATGACCACATCTCCTTATTTACATGTATATACTAAATGGTGAAATCTTGCTAAATATAGTTACATACACAATATTATGCCCTACAGCATATACAGTGTGCATATATATACCATTATATTTTTCAGCCTGCCTTGGCCTGGGCCAGAGCTAGTGCAGCTGCACTTAACCTGAACTGTATGCTCATTTTACTTCCTGTTTGCAGAAACTTAGTGTCATTTCTAAGAGGATCATTTCAGGTAAATAGGGTGATCTACTGTCTAGAAAATAAAGAAAATAGATTCAAAATACAAATTTGAATAACATAAACTTCCTAAAAGCTTTATATTTTAAAAGGTGTAAACCCTGGTATCTTCTCACTTTGTATAGATGCCTCATAATACGAAGTTTCCGTCAGTCACACGTCCAATGTCCTTGACCTTATTTTCATGGTTCAGTGACTACTTGAAAAAAAGTTAATATTTTTTGTAATGTTAGATTCTCCCTTTTTATAAGTAATAGGATAACTATATTTGGTATGTGCGTACCTTGTAAGGTCCTCATGCCTGTCAGACAGCCTTAACCTTGACCTCATTTCATGGATCAGTGAACAAGGTTAAGTTTTAGTGGTCAAGTCCATATCTCAGATACTATAAGTAGTACAAATGTAGGTCTAGTATATATTCGGTTTATGGAAGGACTGTAATTGGTGTACATGTCCAACTGGCAGGTGTCATCTGACGTTGACCTCATTTTCATGGGTCAGTGGCTATAGTAAAGTTTTTATGTTTTGGTCTATTTTTCTTATACTGTATGCAATAGGTCTACTATATTTGGTGTATGGAATGATTGCAAGGTGTACATGTCTGGCTGGCAGGTGTCATCTGACCTTGAACTCATTTTCATTTTTCAGTGGTCAAATTTAAGTTTTTGAGTTTTGATCTTTTTTTCTAATACTATATGCAATAGGTCAACTGTATTTGGTGTATTCAAATAGTTTATGATCTACATGTCAGTTGCACAGGTTTTATTTGAACTTGACCTCATTTTCACGGTTCATTGCTCATGCAGTGTTAAATTTTTGTGCTTCAGTTTGTTTTTCTTAAACTATAAGCAATAGGTCAACTTTATTTGTTGTATGGAAGAATTGTTAGCTGTGCATGTCTGCCTGGTATGGTTCATCTGACCTTTACCTCATTTTCATGGTTCTCATTGGTCAATGTTAAGTTTTCTTGGGTAAGTTTATGTGACAGTTGTATTAAAGCTTTATATTTAGGACTATCAACATAATGTCAATTATTAGTAAAGAAGGCAAGACATTTCAGCATGTGCACTCTTGTTAAAAAAACAAATGTTGAAATAAACATAACTGATTGAGGTTTAAATTAAAATTTGACAAATTTTTATTTTCATTAGCATTTTTAAAGATGTAAATGAGGAATATTTTTATCTTTACAGAAATGTTGTAACAGAAATATACGGAGGCAGCTAGACAAACATATCACATTCCATCGCTATATTGCCTATATGATTTGCCTGATGACAGGTAAGTTTTCATGTCCGTATTCATGTTAATATGCTTTATCTGCCTTAGGACATTCATGTTGTTATAACCGTAATGATTGGATCGACTAATTACAGTGATATTGTTTGGTTTAAATTACTGGAGAATACAGGCTTTTTCCCCTGGCGAAAAATCCCAATTTGAAAAAAAAAATTGGCTTAAAATTATTCCCAAAAAGACGACTTTTTTCCCAACCAGTGCAGTCTTAGTAGTAATTGTGCATAAATACAAACTGAAAAACACTCATTTAAATATTTTTCATGTCTAAAATGACTTATATGTGCAGATTTGATGGTCTATTTATGTATATTCGCTGACAACAAGGGGTCTTATTTCAAATAAGTGTTTACTTCTTCAAAGGGGATCTGCAAATTGAAGTTCCAGTCAAATTCATGATATTATAGATTTCCCAATTTGATAAAAATGACGCATATTTTCCCTAATAAAAAAGGGTACAGGTAGTTTTGAAAAAAGCCATCAATATCATTGAATTACAGGTCAGTTTTAATGGCCTTTAAGGTTAGTTTCTGTACTTAATTTGCCTAATGACAGATAAGTTTTGATGTCCTTCATTCTTTGTTTGTGACATTTAGAATTTCATAGCCTTAATGATTGGCTTACAAGGCTAAAGACAGGACTTTAATAATTGGCTTGCCTATATGATAAATTGCCTTATTGTCCCCAATGTAGCAGCTTGCAGGGGACATTGAAATTCTGGGCTTCTGTTTGTCCCTTTGTCTGTCCACTCTTGTTAGCGCTCTCATGGGTACAATTCTTGCCAGATTTTTTATAAAACTTGTTGATATCAGCAACATCTAAGACAAGTTCTAAAATTGTGGACCATCAATTTTTGTTGAGACATTGGAACTCTGTTCTTTTTTTAACAAATGAAAAGAGTAACAATTTAAACCATAGGTTGGAGGTAAACAAACCATGTTCCTCCACAAAATGTTTTGGAGAACTGTTTTTTCATATGCCAACAAAGGTACAAGGTAGTCTTTTATTATGTAAAAGGGGTAACAGCTAATTGTATATCAAGGAGACAGAAACCCCAAAAAACATGTAACCACGATACATCTAGAGAGCAATATTCTGTTTCCAACAATAGACATGCAAACATTAATCCTATAGAAAATTTATATTTTGTTGTTTTTTTTCCTGGTTCAACTGTACCAAGAAAATCCACAAAAATTGGTATCCAAAGAATAATAATGAATTTACACTATACATTTATATTTTCAGTAATTCATGTTGGTGCCCACGTTTTTAATGTTGAGAGATACGCTGAGGCTTATGACAGTCCAACACCAGATCGAGAGCTTTTACGAGTGCTAAGTGGTTTAGGAAGTGGGAATTCTTCTATATTTCTCAACCCAATCAGAGAACCTACGGTATGACAACTTTGTTTAAATGAAATATGGAGGATGTCCCCATTTCTGTAATATTGAATTTTTTAGCACATTTTTTCCCTATTCTTTATATTTCAACACCATTTTAAAACCTATACTACCACTTTGGACATTACCATTCCAATAAACTTAAAAGTTGGAATACAGACAAGCTTTGGGAGAACAGAAGAGCAAGTGAAAACAAGACATTACATGTTCCAATTAATAATAAACTCATGACAACCCACGAGCAGATTACCATGTGTCTACGCTTTTACAGATACTCAAACACTCAGTCTGTTAAAACAGAAATTTGAGATCAATTTTTGACAAAACTGTGAACTTATGATCAGTCACATGCTCACAGCAGTTTGCTCTGGGCCTTTCAAATGTTGAAATAAAATGGGTTGAACCAGAGTAATACTTTCTTGTAACCTGATCCAAATTAAGAAGAGTCTCGCAAAGATTATTGTGATCATATATTTTTGTGCTGATTATAACAGATATATACCACAAAACATTATCAAGCAAAATTACTTGAAAAATATAAATCGAACAAAAAGCTTATAATAATTAAGTAAGTAAGTAAATTATTTATTATCATATAATATATGCTATATACTTTTAATTAGAAATTATTGGGATCTTGTTAATCTATAATTTGGACAGAATAAGGTTTACCGCAATCAATATTTGCATTGATAATTTCAGAAATGATTTTCATTTTGCAATTCCAATAATTAGATCTTACATTTTTACCAGTATTCAGTGATTTGCACTAATAAATGCATGCCTTGAATTCTTACTTTACAGTATCTGTTTCTATTATAGGACCCTATTCTAGCAACATTGAGGTTTTTAGCAGGCGTATCGGGAATAGTTATTACATTATCATTAATCATAATGGTATCAGCAGCTACAGAACTCATTAGGTCAGTATTCATTTGATAACACTACAAAACAGATGGTACTACCAAATAGAACAGATTTGTACCCCTAGAAAAGCACTGTCAAACGTGGCTAGCAATGTTTTCTCAGAGTACCAATCTGCTCTGTCACCCTCTCAGCTTTGTGTTATTGCTATAATGACATTCATGTACAGTAAGTCATTCTCTAATTTTGATTAGAAATATAAACTCAGAAGCATTAAAAATTACTGTTCATCAATTATAATTAACTCAAAGTGATAAAAGGGGTGTGTGTGCTATCTTTGTAATCTTAAATTACACTTCATTCGTTATACTGCATCACATGATTATATTTTGAAGGATTTAATAACATTTATGTTTGTTTGATATTTCAGACGATCGTACTTTGAAGTATTTTGGTTCACTCATCATTTATTTGTGTTGTTCTTCATTGGACTGGTTGTACATGGATTTGAGTAAGTATGATAATTATAGTTTGAAATTTTTATGCCCCACCTACGATAGTAGAGGGGCATTATTAGTTTTTTTGGTCTGTGGCTCCTTTCGTTCGTCTGTGCGTTCGTCTGTGCGTTCATTCAGGTTAAAGTTTTTGGTCAAGGTAGTTTTTGATGAAGCTGAAGTCAAATCAACTTCAAACTTAGTACACTTGTTGCTTATGATATGATCTTTCTAATTTTAAAGCCAAATAAGACTTTTGACCCCAATTTCAGGGTCCACTGAACATAGAAAATGAAAGTGGGGGTTTCAGGTTGAAGTTTTTGATGAAAATGAAGTCCAATCAACTTGAAACTTAGTACATATGTTCTCTATAGTATAATCTTTCTAATTTTAATGCCAAATTAGATCATTATCTAATTTTACGGTCCATGGAACATGGAAAAGGATAGTGCGAGTGAGGCATCCGTGTACTTTGGACACATTCTTGTTAATCTCTCTTCTTGTTTATTGGACAATCTTCTATAGAAACATATATTCTTTGTCCTATGTTCTATGTCAGTACTGCCATGTTTTCATGAAGCAAATACATGAGATTTGGTCAAAATTGTAAAGATCGAAAAGAAAAAGCAAAAGATGAAAGGAAAATGCCCCCCAAATAAGCATGAAAATATATGAGTCTCTCTCTAATTGCATGAGATATTGTGTCCAATCAGTTTGTCATTTTTGAACAATAAAATATGCTTAAACAAAAACTATGAGATATGTCCGCCCTGCTCTGTTGGATAGTTGTGTCATTGGCAATTATACCACACCTTATTTTTATTTTTAGTAGGAGCAGAACAGGTGGGAAAAGTTATTTTTCAGCTGTATTATGTTCAAGATAAATAAAGTTCTGAATTTTCCATGTTTTTATGACCAGTGAAAGCCAAGGGTACTATCCATCAAAGTTCAAAGCATGTTTTTGGTACAACAATGTATTTAATTCACCTATGGACTTATAAAGGTCAGTATTTGGACCAAAGATAACTGACCTTATAATAGAGGTGACCATCGAAATAAGGTTCAAAATGCATTAATTTGTATAACTACACATGGGAAATAAAGAGGATGACCTGACAACACAGGTTATAGCCTACTAGTATGGGTTTTTTCTCATTGATGAAGGTCGTACAGTTTCCTATAGTTGTTAACTTCTATAGCTTTGTCATTTGATCTGTCTCTTGTTGAGAGTTGTCTCATTGGCAAACATACCACATCTTCTTATTTTTATGTCTTAACTGAGGGCATTATGTTTTCTAGTCTGTGTGTCAGATGGTTTGTTTGTTTGTTTTATTGTCAGTTTGTTCGTCATGTCTGCTTCAGGCTAAAGTGTTTGGTCAAGGTAGTATTTGATGAAGTTGAAGTCTCCTTAACTTCAAACTTAGTATTCATGTTCCCTATGATATGATCTTTCTAATTTGAACATAGAAAATGATAGTGTGAGTGGGCCATCTATGTACTAGGGACACTTTTTTATTATATAATAAAACTATTTCTAGCCACACTTTTTAGTCAATTTTGTAGCAAAGTTATTTTTATTGATTTTGCAACTTTGCATATATATATATTTAAGAGAAGTTACAAATTTTACACATTTTACACATTTTCAACTGTAATTGTCCCTAATTGAATGACCTCAATAGTAGAAATATTACTACATTATATGTATTTGATTTTTATCACAACAAACAGATCATTCTTCAGTAAAGATAGTAAGATTTTATTAACCTTTAAACATTAGTATCCTGGAGTACTTTTTAATACAATCATAAGTAGTTAGTACTAAGTACAAAGCTTTTATTGTATGTATATAGATATATTCATACAAACAGGATATATTATAAAGCTATAAAGGATGTCATTAAATCAAATACTTATGTTGTAGAAAGGGGAAAATAAATTATTTTTTCTGAAAATGCAATTTTTTTTGGCATGATGTTGTCAGTCCCAAAGGTCATGACTGTAACATTTAACTAAAACTTGCACAAATTAAGAAAATAATTTTGGAAGAAAGAGCATAATATACAACTTGATCATTTGAGCGAAATTAATCAAACTTGCATCTAAGATGCCCCAAAACAACACTTAGTTTAGTTATTGGACTTTTCTACCAAAAAATATTTCCGCCACCAAACAAAGGAAATTGTTTTTTTAGAAATAAGATATAAGTTACAAATACCCACAACTAAACAAACTATGTATATGCAATTTGACAACTGTAAATTTGGAAATCATTGCCTGCATTTTTTATCAAAACCCTTTACTTAAAATGGAAAATTTTAAATGAAACAGAGAGTGAAAACATTTTATATAAACTACTGAAATTATATATGCAATTTTTTGTATTATTGCGAATTTGAAAAAAAGCGTTTGTCACCTTTATAAAAGAACTTAGTAATTTCTGAACTAATGGTATGGGTTTTGATCACTGTTGAAGGCTTAATGGTGACTTTTAGCTGCTTACACCCTAGTCGTTTGGGTTCTAGTGAACAGTTGTTTTATAGACAATCATACCAGATCTTGTTTTTATTTAAGGAATGACTGTAATATTTTTTCTGTCTATGAAGAAATAACATAAAAAATTTGGTGCGCACTGAATAACACGCGTAGCGCGTTTTTTAACAGTGTGCACCACATTTTTTATGTGATTTCGAATAGACAGAAAAAATATTACAGTCATTTCTTATAATTTAATTCTAAATTCCATTTTAAAACATAGAAAACCTTGAAAAAACGTTGATGGCGTCACAGTCAAATGACTAAATTATGTCTATGGTCTGATAACAAAATAACGTCAGCCAATTAGAAGACATGTTACATCCAAAATTGAATTATAAATAAATAACTTAAAATAAACATACTATAAATTCAGAAATAAGATATGCATTTAATTATTTTTGAGATTTTGTAGTTTTGACTAAAATGTTATTTGAATTTTTGCGATATTGAGAAAAATTATACTTACCGTAATTCCTTTGAAAAATTTGAAAATGCAAGTTTAAATTATTGCGGTGATTACCCTGTTGCGTTTTTTGCAATAACAAAAACATTGCAATGATTTCTGAATTTACAGTATTTAAGCATCTGATTTAGCCAGCTTGCCATTGGTAGTGCATACAGTTTGATCCTGATTCTTGATGTGTTAATTGTGACTGATTGTGTTCATAAGGTGTCTTTGATAGTAGCCATACAATTGATTTATGGAATGATTGTTAATGCCACTGTCATCACCCTAGGCTATACCATTGCTTTTCAGTTGTCATTGATCTAGGAAGCTGGAGCGCCTGCAGAGAAATATATTGATTGGCAGAAAACTGGCAATCCTTGTCAATTCATAAGATTAAAGTTAAATGCCCCTGCCACAACTCACAACTTCAGTGGAGACAGGCTAGCGATACTGTAGTTTACTACTTCGACCCCACAGCAACCAAGGGCCCAGCTGTACTATGGAACATTATGTTATGTTTGTTACTTCTTGGATATTTAATCCAAGAGATTTAAGATAAAAATGGCAACTAAATAAACCTCAGTACATTTAATATTCATGTACAATGTATGTAAGTCCAACAATCTTTTTATTGTTTGTATTTTTGTCTGTTTGTGGAAGATAAAAGCAGTGTGAGGTTCAATATTTTGTGTATTTGATATACTTTTTGTATGTTACAATTTATTAAATTGTCATTTATACTCTACCTTTTTCTTTTTTATAGAGGTATTGTAAGAAGACAAACACCTGCCAGTGTAATGCAGCACAATCCACTTAATTGTTCTGCCAACCCGTCCAACTGGGGGAAGAGGGATTCATCTGGACAAATGCGATGTCCTATTCCAGAGTTTGAAGGAATATCAGCCAAGGTTAGGAATCAATCTGAGAGAGAGACATACTGTGGATTCATTGTTATTCCTTCGATACCAATTTTGTGGATTTTGTGGTTACCTGTGAACCATGAATTTCCATATTCAAATTTCCTATGAAATTTATGCAGACTTTGGCCAAACCACGAATTAAAATATCCACGAAAATGCAAGTTTTCCTCAATCCACGAAAATTGATACCCACGAAAGTAAATGAATCAAGAGTCATTTGTCACAGATTTTCCCTTTACGTATTTAAATTCATGGACCAGGAAGGCTTTGGATGTAGATTAAATGCATTCCTAGATAACTACATTCATTATAATGTATATTTGACTAGTTTTTTTCAACTATAGGATTGATGGCACTGCTAGGGGAAGTTTTATTTTCAACCCAGTAGTCACCTCTCCTGTGCTGACAATATATATAAAGAGCTTGGAAAACCATAGATAAAAAAAGAAAAAAATATGCCAAATCTGTCTTTTGCCATCTATGCCTTAATTTGGTTGAAAATCTTATGAATTACAACATCTTGACATTTTATGAACTGTTAATTTACAGAAATAATTGTATCAGTGATACTTCATACATTGCCTATGTGCTGTTTTTAACTTATGAGTTTAAATGTTGAATGTCAATTTTTTATCTTTAGCCTCAACAATGGCACATGAATTGGTCATGCAAAATTGCTTCAAGAGCTTCAATTTTTTTTATTTTTTTTTTACCTTTTCAACAAGTAAAAAAAAATTTATTTAAAATAGGAGAATTTATTCAAAACCCTACTTGATTTTTTTTAATTATTGATTTACACATTTGTAGGCATGGATGTGGACAATAGGACCTATGGTTATTTACATAATAGAAAGAATTGTAAGATTTGTGAGAAGTCAGCAACGAGTTGTTATCACAAAAGTAAGTTATGCCAAAATGCTTTTCATACATTTTACTGAACACTTACTTTAAAACCCACATGCCATCAGCTCTGCAACCAACTTTTTATCAATTGTAATGAGCAAGCTTGAAAACAACATACTGGTACCTTTAGCTTTGAAACAAACTTTCAAAACATTGTACTGAATAAAAAAAAGATTAAAAAAAACATGCTTCTAGTATTGAAGCAAACTTCTATACATTATAATGAACAAACACATGCCTTGAGCTCGACCATCAACTTTCTATAAATTGTGATGAATAAACTTTAAAAAATCACATACCTTAAGCTTTGAAACAAAAGTTCTATACATTGTACAGAACAAGCTAGAAAAAAACCACATGCTTCCAGTTTGGAAACAAACTTTTAATACATTGAACTGTACAAGTTTGAAACGAATACATGCCTCTTTACTTAATGTCATCCAATTTTTCCACTCATGATACTTTATGGCCCCATTTAAAATAAT